>NC_056631.2:13609322-14209322 GCF_002870075.4 Lactuca sativa
CCAGGCATGGGGGGCATGGGTGACTATTAAAGGAAAAAGGGGTAAAATTTATAATATATGGGGCTGAAGCATTTATCAAACTGTACAAGTAAATGAATTCAATTAGATCAGATTCAGATCACTGATTTGAGTGAGGGAGCCATTAGAGTTGAGTTTTGTTTATTACGGATTTGCTGCCTGCTTACTTATAATACATTTTGTAATCATTTTGATGAGAATGCATCGGAACTGATCATCATTTTTCCTCTAATAAACAAACAAACAATCTTGTACATCTCCCTATTCCATTTGTTTGTGGCAACAACACTTGTATGTGCAAAACCAAAATAAAATCAGATGTCATATAAAGGGTTAATGGCCTAGAAATATAAAGGGTTAATGACCTCGAAAGGTAACCAATTTTGGTCTTTGTTCGCATTTAGGTACCCATGTTTTTTTTTTCTGAACATTTAACCATTGAATTTGTTTGACTTGTTCAAAATAAGGTAATATGACTAGTACTTATGGTAATATTACCTTATTATGAACATATCAAACATGTTTATTATTCCAATGTGTACGAAAAAAAAACATGGTTACCTAAATATGGACAAAAACCAAAGTTTTTTACCCGTTTTGGTAGTGCTAAACAAGAACCGTCTCAGGGATTGTGCCTTGAATCAGGCTTCGACACTCAACGAACTAGAGCTGTAAATGAACTGAACGTTCGGCGAACCGTTCGTAAATTGTTCGGCGGTAAGTTTGTTTATTTAATAAATGACAAACATGAACAAAAATTATCGTTTGTTTAGTTAAATAAACGAGTATTAACAATGGTCTCGTTCGTTCATTTATGTTTGTGAACGTTTGTTTATGATGTTCGTTTATGTTAGTTCGTTTAAGTTTATTTATATTCATTTATATTCAAATTTTTTTATTATATTGCTATATTATATGTTCGTTTATGTTTATATATGTTCAATGGTGTTTTCTTTTTTTTATCTTTGTTTGTTTATGTTTGTTTAGCATGTTCACGAACATAAACGAACGAACATGAACAAAGTAATTTGTTAAACGAACGAACATGAACAAGAAAATATCATTCGTTTATCTGTTTGTGTTCGTTTATTATTCGGCTAATTTAAACGAACGAACATGAACAAGACTTTGTTCGTGTTCGTTTACAGCCCTACAATGAACAATAGGTTAGGCTTGGTGTAACATAGTTCAGTCCCGACTAGTCATGGGCTAGGCTGTGTTGCTAGGTCTTTAAAACAAATACAATCTACCCTTTTAAGCGTATACAACCTAAACCCTAACTAGTTGGATCTAAACTGGGTTGACCCAATACTTGACTATCTCCTCATACACACAGACCGGGCAACCTAATTTCATGTCACATCAATGGATCTTATGACTTCTTGCACTTAACATAAAGAGCAATATTACCAAAATGGGTAAAAAACTTTGGTTTTTGTCTATATTTAGGTAACCATGTTTTTTTTCGTACACAACTTGTTTGACTTGTTCATAATAGGGTAATGTTACCGTTAATTACCAGTCATATTACCTTATTATGAACAGGTCAAACAAATTCAATAGTCAAATGTGTACGAAAAAAACATGATTACCTTAATGAACAAAGACCAAAGTTAGTTACTTTTATAGTTCATTAACCCCATATAAAATTGTAATTCAAGTCTGTCATAATTGTCTATGATTTGGATCATACCCTTATTATAAACATGTAATTGGACAAACCATTATATACGGTTTGAAAAAATTAGAGGGTTTTAATTGAAGCGGAATAAATTTGATATAGGCTCTTTATTTGTTTATTTTTTGTTATTATCGGTGATTGGTTTATATCTTTTTTTGATCATTGCTAATATTAAAAAAATATATTAGAGAGGGAAACATGGTTAAGGAGAGTTGAGGTGTGTGCATGCATTGATTGATTAATTGGGGTGAGGAGGAGGAAATGAAAGGAGGAAGAAGGTAGGATAATAAATAAATAAATAAATAAATAGATGAGAGTCGTCCAATCATGTAAGCAAATCATTTATATCATTTATGTCATGTGTTGCATCATAATAAATTAGATCATAGGGTCATATCATATTATCACCCATTTCAATCCAGATTCAACTCACTCATATCATACATTTAATCACAATGATAACATAACGTCATTAAAATGGGCCTCACACTTATGACTTAACGGTAGGTTGCTAGTAGAAACTCAATTTCAATGACTTTGTAATTTGCACACCACAAAATAAAATGCACACTATATCTATCGCCTACAACAACAGTCTCTAATATCTAAATAAAATAAAATAAAATACTGCATATGATATGAAGTTGATAACATAAGAATGTGTATATGACCTAACTCCTTCAACTTTTATTTTTGGTGGGGTTGTGGGGAAACAAATTTCTAAAAGGTTCGACCTGGGGCTGGGCACATGCAGAGGATTCGGTCTCCATATATTGCTGTCTATCTCTAAATTTATTATTTATTTATTATATCCACTTCCGACATCTGCTTAATGGATGCAATTCAAAATCCCTTTTACACAAAAAAGTTTGTTGCCAAATAAGTAAATTACAAAAGTTCCGTTGTCTTTGGTTTTTTCTTTGCCAGAGAAGACACACCTAAAATAAATGTAATCTACATTTTTATCTATTTATTATTTTTTAATTAATTAATTAATTAATTTATGAATATATATATATATATATATATATATATATATATATATATATATATATATATATATATATATATATATATATATATATATATATATATATATATATATATTCGAAGGAACGTTTAAAGGTCTTTTATTAATCGAACGAGAGTCTCCTTCATCGAAATTATTCCTTATTTGATTATAAAGTTACAACATATACTCATAAATATTCTTCTTAAAAATATGTTTTGTGAAACAGAATTAACTGGAAGTATGTTAATCTTTATATATTGTTCTTCATTTGTTTTATGAAGTTCAATGATATCTTCTTTGAACCTTTAAGTAACAATTGGTACCTCGCCTCTTGTAACATGGTTTTAGATTATTTAAAATGGCTATTACCAATAAAACACCTTACATTTTATCTATGAGAAATTAATATTCTCCTATATTTTCTTCCTATTTATCTTTTTATCCATGTGAAATGATGACTATTGTCATATTTGGATAATATAATTATTATTGTAATACATTTATAATCATTTCAAAATAGAAAGAAAAATAGAAGAATATTTAATTTCTCTTTACCTATTTTGGGTCCATAATGTTTAGTATGTACATACCCACTAAACTAATCCAACAACACTTGGTCTTTATGTCCTTACGTGCATACAGAGTTGACCGATGTTTATCATTATCTTCCTAAAAATTCAACAAAACTAATGCAATGACACTTATACCTTTTAGGATTAGATTGTAATACATAAAATATCACTAACCTAACTATTAACTTATTTTTTTATGTTATCAATATGTTATTTTAAACGTTTGTTCGCTTCAATATGGTATCACCTTTTAACAAAAAGGATTTTGCTTAGATAAAATTTGTTATGATTTGAAAAAATATTAATATAAACATTTGTTTTGATTATAAAGTCTTGTGTATTTCTCCAACAATGAGATAATTTGATAAAAAAACGTGTTAAAAGTTATTAGATGATAACATGTTGAAGCAAAAAAACATGTTAAAGTTTTATTAATATATTGGTAAAATTTATAAAAGCAGAATTATGAAATCCGTTTCATACTTATAGTGTTATACAACTGTTTTTTCTTTTGATAACTTTTACCACCATTAACAAGTTTTTATGTCAATATATTGTTTTAACATGTTTTTTTTGCTTCAACATGTTATCATCTTATAGTTTTTAACATGTTTATTATTTATTATTATTTTTATCAAGTTATCTAATCGTTAAATAAATACAAGAAAGACTTTTTAATCAAAATAAATATCTTTTAATATTTTTCTAAGTAATAACTTTTTCTTATCCAAACAAACTATATTTTTACCATATATAAAAGTTAACATATTAATAATCAAAAGACACGTTAAAAGAATACATTAATAACTTAAAAAATACGTTTAAAAACTGGTATAAGGGTCGACGGTATCGTCGAAATAGTCCCGGGAACGGGGCATTAGGAACTGAGAGCACAACTCCATGTGTTTTAGGAAAGAAGAGAGAAAGATTTTCGGGTAAAATATTATGAACTTTCTGTCTCATTTTTCTTTTTCTTGGCATCTTATTATACTTTGTGTTTCTTTATTTATTACATGGGTTTAGGGATGATCGGGAATCGAAAGATGAGAATTTTCATGTTTTTAATGATAGGAGGAAATATTAAAAAGACATGAAAAAAACTTATGTCACATAAGTTATGTGACAAATATGTGGTTTGTGGGAAGATAGGGAAGGGAGTCATGGATATCGATCATTCCCTCCTCTTTCCTCAAGTCGCATCAGTTTTTTTCTTTATTTCTATTCCATTTCTTATATCTTTAAACCCAAGAAAATGGTCAATTTTTCACGTCTCTCCCATCCAACCTTTTGGTACAAATAATAATGCATAAAGTACAAGATGAAAAAAAAATAGCTCGGCAAGCACAACTCGAAGCGGGCTCAAAAGCCTTGGTACCGGGACACAGATGGTACTTCCCATCCCTCCACTATTCCCAAGCTGATAGCGATACCATCCACAAAACATTATATATCATTATATCTAAATAAACCAAAAAAAAAACATCGTGTCATTCTTACAAAACATATGTTGAATCAAAACGTAACAATTAAGATTACGATTTTAATCGGATTTTTTTTCCCTAATCACAATCAACCATTTCATTTACGCTGTTACAAAAGGTAAGATACAACTGTAACTAAAAGGTGGAAATGACATATCATTAAACTTTAGAAAACAACACAAAAACGATGAAAATATTTTTGATATCAGAGAATTGCAAAAATGTCTTTGTAGTTTGCTGTTTAATCTCTATCATTGGAGGCTAAAAAATCTAGAAATTTTCATAAAAATAGTTATGTATTGAAGGTTTGCTTTGGTCTATTATTTTGACACCCTCTGTGACGTTAAGTAATTGTTGAATTACTATTTCACCCACTCTACCTACCTACCTCATCCCTTAAGCTTTAGTCTTTGAACACCGTCAAACCAACACCATTCCCTCCTATATAATAACACCACCACCGGGCACCGGCATCCCCTACCACCGACCTCCCCCTCCCACCGCCTACCTTAACCGGAACCCCAAGAGGTACCCTCGATCTCAGTCGTATGTTTCATCGAGGATAAAAAAAGGATTAAACCCATCCCATGGCTCAGAACTCAGAAATAAAAAGAGAAGTAACGGTCTCAATCCCCACCGTTGATCTCCTTCACGTGATTTCTGGACAAAAAAGTAAATAAGCTTATCCTTATCTCTCTCTCAATCTCACTTAATTTCACTCCACCTGCAATAATAACTAACGACCATCAAAGGTGGCAGCAGCCAGCACCAGTGGGCAGTGAGCAGTGACCACCAATCTCTCCTCAACCATATATAGGTCCCCTCAATCGCCACCATCATCCACCGAAGCAGGCACTATATATATATATATATATATATATATATATATATATATATATATATATATATATATATATATATATATATATTCGAATTGATTTAAAAGGCATCTAATGTTATTTTCCAACTTTCTAGGGAATAATATAGAGTTTATCGGGTTTGAAATGCCCTTTTCAAGTTTTTAAAAGGGTAATTCCGTTACCCCTTGACTTTAATGAAATATTGGAATCCATCACTGTGTTCTCTCTATTTTCCTTCATCTCTCCCTGAAAAATCATTCTCCTTACCTACAATTCATTCAGCTACCATCTCACCACCCGCTTGAATCAAAAGCTAGATTGCACAAAAAGTCATTCTCCTTACCTTCTTTGTGGGTAATTGAGGAGATCAAGAAACACAACGCCTTCGAGACAATTTTCTTCTTTCCAACATCAACAACCCACCCTCCATCTTCTTCATAATCACCGTTTTTTCATGGCTGCTAATAGTCATTGGAGTTCTTTACTTGCTTTACTTCCTGTGGTATTCGTTGGTAGTCAAACCCCTGTTCCTGAACCCCAAGAACACCCATGGACCTCTTTGAGAACTTTTTATCGAACACTTGGTGTGCGATGCTACAAACTCCACCTCAACACAAAACTTCTTTGTTGAAGGACCCGATTTTCGATTCAAATCACCAAAACAAAGACAACTCGGTATGAATTAGACCTTAATTGTTACCTGATTCGAGATCAAAAAGTTTCGTGAAATACGCACCCAAAAACAGTTTTGTTTTTGAATTACTGTAGAAGTCTCGACTAATTATCCACTGTGAAGTTATAAAACTGATACACCATTCTTAAATCTGCACCCTGTATATGTGCTTATTGTAAAGACGCACAGAAGAAATAGAACTGGGAAATGGGAATTAGAACCTGTGTAACATTTGCCCCATATTTTACATTATTGGTCCCTAGACATATGTGTGTATGTCTACTTTAGACCTAGAGTTTTAGTTTTAAGCAACATCTTGCCACGTCAACTTTTGAGCACAAATTTCAAATTTCAAGTACTTATCTAGCATATAAAACCGGTTATATCATGTATCGGTGACAAGAAAACATGTCAAACAACCACTTGCTTTTTTATAGCTAGATGGTTTTTGGTATTATAGCATAACAATTGATCAATAGACTTACAAAACCCGTTTCAATTACATCATTTTTAGCTAAGCAAGCTGATGAATCAATATATTTGTTAACCTGAAAATTAAAAAATAACATAAAAACAATTTCTCAATATTCCACATAAGAACAAAAATAATCTCTCACCATCCACCGTGACCATCCACCACAAATTTTGGAGACTATATACATTTTCGGAACCAATGGAGATTTTCAAGGACACTGACCTTTACAATCTTGAACACTGAATATGTAAACATCGACTCTAAACCTGCAAAGTTCGATTCCAGAAACCCTTCATGTCCGAAAAACCCTAGAAATTCGTTTGCATCAGGTGGACCCAGGAAAAAAAAGATCTATAAACATGGATTCTTAATCTGAAGCGTCGATCGTTGATATCTTATACCAGAATCTTCAGAGAGTGGATGTGATTCAGAAATCATTCGCATGGTTTTTTCCTGGGTATTTCAGTTAGGGCTACAAAACATTCTATTTTGAGGGAACAAGCTGACTCGAAGTATATATGATTCTTTTATTTCCACTGTTTATATCTCTTCAAGTTCTTGACATCACATCTGAAATTGTTGAATATATCCAATAATGAACTGATTGGGGAAATCTCAGAAACTACCGGAAAGCATTCTCATTAAATAGGAAGGGCACCATTGTCATCGCCTTGACCACCATCACTATTTCCATTCCTTGCTTTGTTTATTAGCAACCCTTCATTCCAGCACCACATTTGGTATCTATCATCACCATCTTCACCCTCAATCATCACATTAGCCATACAACAACTTTAATAAAAAAAACACAAGAGAGAGAAGATGGAAAATCCACACCCATCTGCAAAAGTTGAATACAAGGAAATCAAGCCCTGTTTACCACAAATCGAATCACGAAAGACCACCTGTTCATCTGTTGCTTTGAGTGAAACTAGAAAACACAAAGGCGGAGTGGGAATTGAAGATTCAATGGAGGGAGTAAAAGAAAGAGAATGGGTGTAATTTTGTGTCATGCAATCGATTGAATAGAACAAGGCAGATGCTAGCTTCAATTTAGGAGACGATAAGAGAGACATTCGAATTATAAGGATACTAACGCAAGCATGTCGGCTAAGGGAAAGGTGTTTAACTTCAATCAAAGAACTATTTGTAGTATTAAATGTTTATTTAAGTAAATATGGATACAACATAAGCAACATGTGACATTAACATGAACCTATTTTGCCAAGTAGGATGCAAAGCAATTGGGGTTAACCTGGAAACTTGTTAGTTTGGGGGTCAAGCCTCTATTTAACAGGCAAAAATCAATTGTATGGACCAAGCGCACAAAAAATGATTGAGTGACTAAATGTATAAATTCACCAAACTTTGTTGTGCTATAGTTGTAACAACCCAAAAACCCGATAAAAATTTTCATTTTTGAAAATAGAAGCACATTAATAATTTGTTCCCAAAAATCCATTACATCATATTGTATCTAATATAGAAGTATAAAAGCAGATAAATGCGGAAAGTGCTGGAGAGTGAATGTTGCGCCATCAAGTCGGGCCCTTCCCTTTTATACCGGAAGCACCTGAAACACCCAAATAAATTGTAAGCAAAAGCTTAGTGAGTTCCCAAAATATCATATAACATACAACCACATAATACCATGCATCATACATAAGCTGCCACAGGCTACCCCCATGGTCTTTACCTGGAATGCTATAGGCTACCCTCATGGTCTTTACCTGAAAGGCCATGGGCTACCCCCATAGTCTGATATCCAGGTGCTATGGGTTACCCCTATGGTCTTCACATAAGTGCCATGGGCTACTCCCGGGGTCTTCATACAATCAATGCCTAACAAATAACAATCCACATATCAAATAATGGTTTAACATTGGTGCCTTTGACCCATTGACATAGTGAAAAGACTTATCTCAGTCTGCTAATGAAAATACTGCTCCGCTACCAATCCGGAAAATCTCACACTTAATATACACAACTTAACCTAATTAGAATTAGGTCACAACTCAAGGCATATGCCCAAATCCTAGGTCCAAACTCCTTTAATAAGGCCCAAAAGTCTTCCTACATTAATGGGCCTAACATCCAAGGCCCACAACAATTATGGGCCATAAGGCCCAAAAGTCCCAACTATGCTACCAATGATCCAATAATAAATTCCAGGGCCTAACTGATCTAATATGACTAGGCCCAAGGTCAATTAGGGCCCACATGCCTTAAAAGCCCAATGGAAGCGTACGTCGCGCGTGATGGGTTTGAGCCATAAGAACATTCCTATGTGCACATACAAACCCTAATGCTTGGATCTAGGTTTCTCTAATTGAACATGCAATATATCCAAGACTTTGATCAATAGATCTAGTATAATAACATAAGAAAACAGATCTAAAGGATTACCTTAAGTATCTTGCTTGATTCTTCTTGTCCTTGGAGCTTAGAGTCACAATTGTCACTCCTCTAATGGCTTACAAACACCAACTTAGCAAGAGGATGATTAGAAAGAGAGAGGAGAGGGGAGGAAGTCGGCCAGGGTTTCTTCAAAAGCAAGAGTGCCGATTTCCTTGACCCCATGGGTCTATTTATACTAGTGAGGCTCCTAGGGTTTCACCCTTAAACCCTAATTGGATAACTTAGCCCCTAAGCAATCCAATCTCCCTAATGATAAGCCGTGGACGATTTCTAGGTCCTTCCAAACCCTAAAAACGTCCACCCCTTATCCATAAGGGATTATAGCCCAAAGTACAACTATCATACAATTGACAGTTTATGCCCCTTTATTCAATTAATCACTTTAAGTCACCAAATTAATTCCTAATTAATTTATGACTTATATTAATCAAATAACAATAATATTATTCCTTATATTATTCTTCATAATATATTAATAATATTTCTTCTCTCATTATAAATCATCCTGTCAAGTTGCTATGGTGAAGACAACCCAAAAGGACCATGCACAATCAGGTCAAATACTTGCCAAATATAGTTGCAGCCTTAGACACTATTCCAACAGTCTCCCACTTGGATAAGTCTAGTAACTATATACACAAGCATAATCCGATTAGCAATCGTAGCTCTCAAAGGCGCTGTCAAACTCTGATCTTATCAGTCCTGTCCTTTAGATAAGGGATCGTATAGTCCTCTGTTTAGACATGATGCAGAAAATTCTTATGGAATTAATTGTCCAGCAGTTGGTTTCTCGATCTCAGATTTATTCGACATAGAACTTAATCGAACACATCAATTTAGTTATGACCGGGCCCGACACATAAGTCAAATCAAATCATCGAGCGGCCGAGATATCGCTTTTACCCTCTTAGGATAAAAGTAACAGATAAACTTCGACTTATATGCATTTACTTATTCATTAATCAACTATACACAACAATGCGTTTTATAACATCAAGTTACTGATGTGGTTTCGCATTATCAATGTACAACCAATTAACAAATAACAAACCATATATCTAGGTTTTAAGACCATATGATATTATCGTCTTGCGATCAACCTTTTTCGTCACATTCCAAAAGGTGATTCCAGCAAGTGTGGGTTTGTTCCAATGCTCAAAACTAGTTCATAAGAACTCATGAATGTTGCAGCAAACTTTTGCTATGTCTAATACCATTTAGACAATCTACACACCAATTCATGACAATCTTCATTCATACCTACTTCCAACATATGAACGATTGTGGACTGTTTGAATAATTCGATTATTCTAAATAAACTCAATTATTCTGGAAGTCAAAACATGCAAAGTGAAACAATAGCTAAATAATTAACATAAGACAGTAACATTACTCATAAATAATACTCCTTTATTTAATCATCAAATGTTAATTACATTTATCTATTACACGTTTCTAATACCATCTAATCTAAACTAATACCATCCTTCAGCCCAATACTCCTAGCATGCTGCAAGTGCTTAACCCTGCTCAGTCCCTTCGTAAGTGGATCTGCTGGGTTATCTTCTGATGATATCCTCTTAACCATGAGTTGTCCTTCTTCTACTCGATGTCTAATAAAGTGATATTTTCTGTCGATATGTCGAGATCTACCATGATCCCTTGGTTCCTTGGTCAAGGCAACCGCTCCTTCATTATCACAAAAAATTTCCATAGGCTCCTTTATGGCAGGCACAACTCCAAGATCACCAATGAAGTTCTTCAACCATATTGCCTCCTTCGACGTTTCGCTCGCTGCAATGTACTCTGATTCGCACGTTGAATCAGCTACGATTTCCTGCTTAGAACTTTTCCAAGTTACTGCTCCTCCATTCAGGGTAAAGACCCAGCCTGAATGCGAACGGTAGTTGTCCCTGTCGGTTTGAAAGCTGGCGTCACTATACCCTCGCACCTTCAAGTCATCACTCCCTCCGAGGACTAAAAACCATTCCTTGGTCCTCCGAAGGTACTTAAGGATATTCTTGACCGCAATCCAATGGGCTCTGCCAGGGTTCCCTTGATATCTAATAACCATGCTCAAAGCAAAGGCTACATCAGGGCGAGTACAAGTCATAGCATACATGATTGAGCCAACTGCGGAAGCGTATGGTACTCGGCTCATTTCTACTATCTCAGCTTCGGTACTCGGACTTTGAGTCTTACTCAACTTGGCATTACTTTGTATCGGTAATTCTCCCTTCTTCGAATTTTCCATACTAAAACGTTTCAGTACTTTATCCAAGTAAGTGTTCTGACTAAGTCCTATTAGTCTCTTACTTCGTTCTCTTACTATCCTTATTCCCAAAATATAGGAAGCCTCTCCGAGGTCCTTCATAGCGAAGCACTTCCCGAGCCAGGACTTAACCTCCTGTAGTGTCGGGATGTCATTTCCTATGAGTAGTATGTCATTGACATACAGAACGAGGAATCTGACTATACTCCCACTGGCTTTGACATATACACATGATTCATCTTCGTTTCGTACAAATCCAAACTCTTTGACTTTCTCATCGAAGCAAAGATTCCATCTGCGAGACGCTTGCTTAAGTCCATAAATGGACTTCTCAAGCTTACACACTCTATTTGGATGCTTCGGATCAACAAAACCCTCTGGCTGAGCCATGTAAACATCCTCAGCCAACTTCCCATTAAGGAAAGCAGTCTTGACATCCATTTGCCAAATCTCATAATCATGAAATGCGGCAATAGCTAGCATCACTCTAATAGACTTTATTTTCGCAACTGGTGAGAAGGTCTCATCATAGTCAACTCTGGGAGTTTGTGTAAAGCCCTTCGCAACCAATCACGCCTTATATGTGTGTACTTTTCCATCCACATCGGTCTTCTTCTTGAAGATCCATTTGCACCCAACGGTCTTACGTCCATGCATATTATCAACCAAATTCCAAACTTGGTTGTCATACATGGATTGGATCTCGCTGTCCATTGCCTCCTTCCATTTTGCAGACTCCGGGCCTGCCATGGCTTCCTTATAGCTATTAGGTCCATCTAGATTTATTAGTGTACCATCACTAATATACGTGTCCCCTTCGGTAGTAATATGAAAACCATAAAACTGGGGTTGAACTCTAACTCTTTCGGAACGTCTAAGAGGTAAGGACTCGTCAATCGGTTCAACCGGAGTTTCCTCCTCGGGTTGAGCGCCAGCGGTAGAGGTTCCTTCATCATTCGATTCTTGAATCTCTTCAAGTTCGATTTGCCTCCCACTGTCTCCTTGGCTTATGAGTTCTCGCTCTCGGAAAACTCCTCTCTTCACAACGAATACAACATTGTCCTTCGGTCTATAAAAGAGATATCCAAAGGATTTCTGCGGGTAGCCGATGAAAATACATCGCTCACTACGAGGTTCGAGCTTGTCGTGAGTATCTCGTCTTACGAAAGCCTTGCAACCCCAAACCTTGATATGTGATAACGAGGGAGCTTTCCTTGTCCACATCTCGTGAGGTGTTTTGGCAACCTTCTTAGTAGGGACTCAGTTAAGGATATGGGCGGCAGTCTCAAAGGCATACCCCCAGAATGAGATAGGTAATGAAGCACGACTCATCATAGAACGGACCATGTCTAACAAGGTTCGATTACACCTTTCTGCCACACCATTCAACTGCGGTGTCCTAGGTGGCGTCAATTGTGAAACTATTCCACACTCTTTGAGATAGTCGTGGAATTCAAGACTTAGGTACTCTCCTCCTCGATCGGATCGAAGCATCTTGATTTTCCTGCCCAATTGATTCTCCACTTCATTCTTGAACTCTTTGAACTTTTCAAACATTTCTGACTTTTGCTTGATTAAGTAGATATACCCATATCTACTATAGTCATCGGTAAAAGTCACATAAAAGCGGTTCCCATCCTTTGTGGTTGATCTAAAGGGTCCACATACATCGGTATGTATGAGATCCAATAAACCCTCACCCCTTTCACATGTGCTAGTGAAGGGTGACTTGTCATCTTTCCAAGTAAACAAGATTCGCATGTGTCATCTTCCCTAAGGTCGAATGACTCCAACACTCCATCCTTTTGGAGTTGGGCTATGCACTTCTTGTTGACATGTCCAAGACAACAATGCCACAAGGATGCTCTATCCATACTATTGGAAGAATCCATGTACAAAACATCATTTCCTAGGTTATCTACAATCATAACAGTTTCATAAATTCCATCACATGGCATTGCTTCAAAATATAAGACACCATTTAGATAAGCATAAATTGAACCATTCTCATTATTAAAAGAGAATCTAAATCCTTGTCTAAACAAACCATGAAACGAAATGATGTTTCTTGCCATTTCTGGCGAGTAGCAACAATTATTCAAATCTAAACATAATCCATTACTAAGCACTAGAGAATACACTCCAATCTTGGTCACATGCGACGATCTTCTGTTCCCCATGATTAGATTTATTCTTCCACGCTCCACATCCCTATTTCTTCTTAGTCCCTGCAATTCAGAACAAATGTGGTAACCACACCCGATATCTAGGAGCCAAGAAATAGCATGAGATGAATCATTAGATTTAATTGTGCAAATACCTGCGAAAGACGGCTTGATCTTTCCTTCCCTGATGGCTTGCAGATATTCTGGGCAGCTTCTCTTCCAATCCCCTATTTTGTGGCAATGGTGGCACTATGCCTCCTTTGGGTTAGGGTTGGGCTTAGCAGGATCAACTTTGGTCCTATTTTAGCGGAGATCATGTTAGTGAAGATCTCGTAACGTTCCTGCCTCGCGTTTTGATGGTATCTCTCCAATAAGTCTTGATGCATCTCGTACGGGTACATGTCCTCATAGGAATTTTGGAAGTCGTCGTTCATTGTGGCTATCATGATGCAATGAACCTTCGTCGCATCACGTTCATGAGTCTCAAAAGTAGTCATTTCAGCCGGAGTAGCGATTTCTGGATTGATCTTCTTGAGCTTCTCATCAAGGACATACTCCTTGTCCTCGTAGCGAGCAATCGTGCGAATGTATCTTATCCATTTGCTAAAGTTCGTTCCATCGAAAGTCACCTTTTGGCAAAGGCTCATCAATGTGAATGAACTAGCACCAGCGTTGTTTGCGTTCGACATCTACAAATAGAAATGACAAAGATATATTAGAATTTGAATCCCTAATTATCACCCAATAAGAAAAATTAGGGCTAGGATCCAACAACAATATTTACATATTAGAAAAGGGATGCCGTAATCCAACATGCAAACAATTTGAAGGTAAGTGAATGACGATTAACTAGTTCTCCACCATGAAAACATAACCTTAAGTTCTAAATGTATTAAGAATTCCTAGGTTTCAATGAGATTCATTGAAATTTTCAATGGCATGTTTAAATCTCGATATGCCCCTATCGTTTGTGACTGGGATACCGAGGATCACAAAGTGGGTGTGAATTACCATGCAAATCTACACGGTGCCTTCATTGTAACAATCACCTATTCGATGTGCTGGTAAACCACACACGCTCCACCAAACTATGATAAACAACGAATCACCCTTTGCCACCTATGCTTAGAACTAATTAGTGTGCCGGTAAACCACACACGCTCCACTAACTTCTTTAGCAAGGGTGCAAAGTGTAATTTCATGGGATTGCATCAATTCACTTTTCCTAAAGTAACTAGGATTGGGAATTTTGAAAAAAAACATGTAGTTACTTTGTATTTCAATATTATACTTTTAATGAGGAGATGAGGTTGCCCTATCCTACCCGTTCGGCTAACGACCCTCCACCGATCAAGCAAGCGGTGGGTGTGAGTGTACACCCATTAAGCGCCATTTTATAGGCAGCAACCTTATACCCACCTGATAGACCGACTTCGTGAATGAGGCATACTAACGGTAAGACTAGCATTTTAATTATACATATATACATATTAATCTTGTAATATTATATTAGTATAGGGTTGAATTTTAAACTTGTAAAACTCTAGGGTTTGAAATTTAAATTGTCTAAATTAAACTTTTAATCACAAAACATAAATTTCAAAACATGAGGATAAGTTTTAAACTTTTCAAAACGTAAGGGATCAAATAACAAATAATTCAAATTAACCATTTAATCTCATAATTATCTTTATTTGATTTATTTAAATGTTTCTTGCAAAACAATTTACCAATTTAATAAAAATAATCAATCAATTATCACATAAGGAAATTATTATTCTATTAATTGATAAATATCTTTAATTAGGTCAAGAATATATTCAAATATATGTTAAAATCAGATTTATATTGACCCATTAGGATAAAGGCAAGTTTCCATAAGATAAACAGCCAGAAATCCCGAAACTAGCTCCTTCTGACGCTCGAACTCGCCGAGTACCACAATGGACTCACCAAGTTGAGGCCTACTCGCCGAGTCCTCTATGGAACTCGCCGAGTTCATCAGGCAGAAGGACAAAAATCGAATTTTGCAATCAACAATCAAGCAACCAATGCATCAATTCAATAGAAACCAATCAAGACTCTGATACCACTGATGGGTTTGAGCCATAAGAACATTCCTATGTGCACATACAAACCCATGCTTGGATATAGGTTTCTCTAGTTGAACATGCAATATATCCAAGACTTTGATCAATAGATCTAGTATAATAACATAAGAAAACAGATCTAAAGGATTACCTTAAGTATCTTGCTTGATTCTTCTTGTCCTTGGAGCTTAGAGTCACAATTGTCACTCCTCTAATGGCTTACAAACACCAACTTAGCAAGAGGATGATTAGAAAGAGAGAGGAGAGGGGAGGAAGTCGGCCAGGGTTTCTTCAAAAGCAAGAGTGCCGATTTCCTTGACCCCATGGGTCTATTTATACTAGTGAGGCTCCTAGGGTTTCACCCTTAAACCCTAATTGGATAACTTAGGCCCTAAGCAATCCAATCTCCCTAATGATAAGCCTTGGACGATTTCTAGGTCCTTCCAAACCCTAAAACCGTCCAACTCTTATCCATAAGGGATTATAGCCCAAAGTACAACTATCATACAATTGACAGTTTATGCCCCTTTATTCAATTAATCACTTTAAGTCACCAAATTAATTCCTAATTAATTTATGACTTATATTAATCAAATAACAATAATATTATTCCTTATATTATTCTTCATAATATATTAATAATATTTCTTCTCTCATTATAAATCATTCTGTCAAGTTGCTATGGTGAAGACAACCCAAAAGGACCATGCACAATCGGGTCAAATACTTGCCAAATATAGTTGCAGCCTTAGACACTATTCCAACAGCGCGTACCTCATCAGTACGCTTAGCGTACTACGCTTCTGGGCAGTACATGCAATGTACAGACTAGTATGCCCAGCGTACAAACCGATTTTGCACAAAATCCATAAAGTGCTTAATCCATTAAGATACTTTGTCCAAGACCATATCCAGATCATTTATATGGTCCTAGGGCATAAAGTTGGCAACTTTATGCCTTTGCATGCCATATGGAAACCCAACACTACATTTTAGCCATTAAGACTTCCTTTAAGACCTTAAACTCTTGCATGGTGCCATAACAACCATCAACTTATAATTTTTATGCTTTAACCAAGCCGAAGAACCTCAGATCTAACATTCCTAACCTCTGGAGTTGCTCTAACTCACAAGAGAGGATTCATGGACTTAAAGGTGGACTTCTACAAAAGCCTAACTCAAGTAGAAAAAAGGATAATCAAGGTGTAAGCTTTTTACCTTCGAAAGATCTCCAAGATGCTCTAGATGTAGGATCCAAAATCTCTTCCCACATTCAAGGCTTGAACACCACCTTCTCCTTCTTGCAAACTCATTAAAATGGCCACCAAAATCACCTTTAAGCTCAAAACTTACACTCTATTGCAAATATAGGGTTTATGTAACAGCCCGAAATCTCAGGTATTATTAAATTACGTTTTTTGGTGGTTTAAGAGGGGACTCGGCGAGTTGGAGCCTAGACTCGCCGAGTAGGATCGCAGACTTGGTCGCGGGATCGCGACTGGACTCGACGAGTCCAGGTATGGACTCGGCGAGTCGACGCTGTTTAGCGGAAACCCTAACCGTTCAGGTTTGGGACGTATAAAAGGGACTCATTGGCCGTCATTGTTCGTTTTAGCCTTCTGAGAAGAACCCTAGATCGATTGGGTGCAGCTGGAGCAAGGATCTTAGGCCATTGTTGGTTATAGAAGAGTGGTTGTGCAAGGAAGAGAGAGGATTGGCTAAAGGAGCAGCAGGGGGTCACATTCTGAGGATTGGGAATACAGAGAATACATCATCCAGGTAAGAATTCGTGTGTGCTCTGCTATATTGATGTATTTATGAAATTAGGGTTTATAGAACCCATTTAGTGATTAGATGAAGTAGTGCCCTGTTACCCAACGACTATAATCTTGTAGTAGGACCATTAGAGGTCCAGAAGGTCCCATGCATGTGTAATTCGGGACGAGACCTATCTCAGGAAGCAGTTACTCGTCTGCATGGCATGGACTCGCCGAGTTGTTCTTCAGACTCGGCGAGTAGCTTGAAGATTTACTGGGACTCGCCGAGTTGTTCTTCAGACTCGGCGAGTGGAGTCGGGGTGGCCCCGCGATTCTTCCAGGAGTAACTCGTCGGGTCGAGGAGGGTACTCGACGAGTAGATAAGGAATCTCAGAAAGTTGGAAGACGTCCAGACTCGCCGAGTCGTCATGGTACTCGCCGAGTCCGGTCGAGTTGGCAGTTGACCGTTGACCAGAGTTGACCTAAGTCTGACTTCTTAGGGATAGTCACACTTAGAAGATATAAGTATTAATGAGATATGTAATGCTATAGGGAGGTTGTAGCTTGTCGGTTGTGCACGAGTCATTTCGGGGTTGCTAGCGTTCAGCTTCTACGAGGTGAGTCTTCTCACTATACTATACTCGGAAGGGTTTGACTGTGTGACCGGAAGGTCGGATATGTTATGTGATATGTATGCTATATGTGGTGAGTTATTTGTTATATGTGCTATGTATGTGAGCCGGAAGGCAATATGTTATGGGCCGGAAGGCGATTATGTTATGGGCCGGAAGGCGTTGTAATGAGGACCGGAAGGTCAGGGCCTGGAAAGGCGTATGTGCGTAAGTGTATATTGGGGAACTCACTAAGCATTTATGCTTACAGTTGTTGTGCATGTATTTCAGGTACTAGCGAGGACCGTGGGAAGGCGCCGGCATGATCGATACACACTGAATAATGCTTTTATGATCTTGGGATTTTGAATATTAATATTTGACAGAATACTTAAACTATTTATGCCTTGTTTTGAATGGAAAAAAATTATATTTTAAAAATGAAAAATTTGTTTGAAAATTTGCGTTGTTACAATTGGTATCAGAGCCTTGGTTTGAGGGATTCGGGTGCACCTTAGGGGGTAACTGAACTCAAACCGAGGATTTGAGGAAGTTTTTTTCAAATAAAGGCATAAACTTTTGTAAATGGTTTTGTGGTAAGCAAGAAAGAAGCAATGTGTACGATCAGTCAGCGCCCGAACGGTAAAGATCCCCAAAATACCTTACAATATTATATGATATGAATTGTTATGCATGCTAGAAGACTAGGTATTCATGATAGGACTAGAGTGGCCTGATTTGTGATGCCTTAGTCCAGGGAAGTTGCCTATATGGGATGCTTTGCTAGTATGCGGGTAGATAGAGCGTATCAGAAGTAGAGTACTCACTATCCGGAGTTTGGGGAGGAGGACTTGGGATGAACATTGATGCGGTGTGGTCGGTAGTATTGGGCCCGTACTACCGAGGACACCGGGTCAGTGGGAGGCCCAAGTAAGAATCCCTGGATATCTGGGACTGAGTAGGGTTGCGTGTCGAGTACGATTATACTCGGTAGAATCTCTGATAGTTCTATGTTGTATTTCAGAGATATCATGGTTAGACCGCGTCACAGAGCAGGTACGAGCGGTGTGAGTGACGAGGATATTCGTCAGATGATCCACGAGGAGGTGGCGGCGGCGATCCGGGCTGAGATCCCGGAGATGTTTGGGTCTGTCAAGACCACCCTGATGGAGACGTTCGACGAGCGGTACGCCGCATTGACTGAGGCTGCAACCGCTGCAGCTACCGCAGCTGTGGCCGCTGCCAGGCCACAGGGGGGTGATTCATTGCTGTTCCGAGAGTTTAGCAACACGAAGCCACCAGAGTTCGATGGGACGCAGGATCCGATTGCTACGATGAGGTGGATCGCAGATATAGAGGGGTGCTTCTACACTTGTTCATGCCCGGAGCACCTGAGGGTACGGTTCGCTTTGAACCAGCTCCGTCTGGGAGCAAAGGACTGGTGGAAGTTCGTGACGGCGAACTTCACTTTGGCAGAGACCGCGGCAGTGACATGGGAGGGGTTCACTACCATGTTCAGGGATGAGTACGTTCCCCCGGTGGAGCAGGAACGATTGGTTCAGGAGTTCTTAACCCTCAAGCAGGGTACTGATTCGGTGGCGGCGATCACGCGGAAGTTCCATGAGAGGGCGATGTTTTGCCCCGAGCTGGTGGCCACAGAGCAGGCTCGGATGAGCCGGTACTTGGGTGTTCTGAGGAGGGAGATCCGGGAGTTTGTGTCAAACTCCACTTACCATACTTTTACTGAGCTTCAGGCGAATGCCAGGAAGCGTGAGATCGAGTTAGAGACTCAGGCCAGGGAGGAGGCCGAGTCTCAGCAGGCAGACCGGCGGCCGGCTCAGTCTCAGCCGGCAGCCAAGCGGATCAAGTCCGCCGATTCGAGGATGGGAGGTTCGAAGAACCGCACTTGCGTAAAGTGCGGCAAGGGTCACGATGGGGCGTGTCGAGCCGGTGCCTGCTACAAGTGCGGCAAGGAGGGGCACATTGCTAGGGAGTGCCCCAAGGGGTTTATGGTTTGCTTCCATTGCAACCAGACCGGCCATCGGAAGGCCGAGTGTCCGCAGCTTCGTCAGGGATCTGCACCTGTTGCCAGGACTACTGAGACTCGACCGGTGAAGGTCGAGGCCCCGAGGGCTCGTGGGAGAGCCTTTCAGCTGACTGCGGAGGAGGTCCGCGCTGCGCCCGATGTTGTGGCAGGTATGTTGTAATTCGTGTAATTATTTTAATGACGATATGTTATGCTTATGTTATTATGCGCGTAGGTACTTTCCTTGTGAACTCTGTGCCTGCCTTAGTGTTATTTGACTCGGGTGCGAGTAGGTCCTTTGTGTCCTTAGCCTTTAGTCAGCATATCAACGTTAGTCGTGAGTCGTTGAGTCGACCTTTGAGAGTTTCTATAGCTGACGAGAAAGTGATTTGTGCTACGGAGGTTCTTCGGGGATGTGTACTAGAGATTTTCGGGGTTGAATTCCCGATTGACCTGATTCCTATTGCGATGGGGGATGTCTGTGTTATCGTGGGCATGGACTGGTTGAGCCGATTCGGCGCTGTCATCGACTGCGAGCGTCAGTTGGTGACCATACGAGACCATAGTGGGGGAGTTCTTTCGGTGTACGGTGAGGGTACCCGTTCAGGATCAGCTTTTTGTTCGGCCGCTAGGGCGAGGCAGTGTCTACAGCAGGGCTGTAAGGGTTTTGTGGCGTATGTGATGGATACGCGGGAGGTTTCCGAGAGACCTAAGTCAGTTAAAGAGGTCCCTGTGGTGCGTGAGTTTTCAGATGTTTTTCCCGAGGAACTGCCGGGAGTACCTCCTGTGAGGCAAGTAGAGTTTGGTATCGATCTGGTTCCAGGGGCCGCGCCTATTGCTAAAGTGCCCTATCGTCTTGCACCTCCAGAGATGCAAGAGTTGTCCTCGCAACTCCAGGAGTTGCTGGGAAAGGGGTTCATTCGGCCGAGCAGCTCGCCTTGGGGAGCACCTATTCTGTTCGTCAAGAAGAAGGATGGTTCACACCGGATGTGCATTGATTACCGGGAGTTGAACAAGCTAACGGTCAAGAACCGTTACCCGTTGCCGAGGATCGATGATTTATTCGATCAGTTGCAGGGAGCATCTTGGTTTTCCAAGATCGATCTGAGGTCGGGATACCATCAGGTGAGAGTACGGAATGAGGACGTCCAGAAGACCGCATTTAGGACGCGATATGGGCATTATGAGTTTGTGGTGATGCCTTTTGGACTCACCAACGCCCCGGCTGTGTTCATGGATCTCATGAACAGGGTATGCATGCCGATGTTGGATCGGTCGGTGATTGTATTTATCGACGACATTCTGGTATATTCGAGATCTAGTGAGCAGCATGAGGAGCATTTGAGGGAGGTCCTGGAGGTATTGAGGTCGGAGAAGCTTTATGCAAAGTTCTCCAAATGTGACTTCTGGTTGCGGGAGGTCCAGTTTCTAGGACATGTAGTTAATCAGAAAGGGATATTGGTCGATCCGGCCAAGGTTGAGGCGGTGATGAGTTGGGAGGTGCCGAAGTCACCCTCTGAGATCAGAAGTTTCCTTGGGTTGGCAGGGTATTATCGGAGATTTATCAAGGATTTCTCCAAGATCGCAGTGCCACTCACCAGATTGACCCGGAAGGGTGTTGCATTCTCATGGGGGCCCGAGCAGCAGACCTCCTTTGAGACACTTCGCCAGAGATTGTGCGAAGCCCCGGTATTAGCCCTCCCAGAAGGGATGGAAGACTTTGTGGTATATTGCGACGCGTCGATTTCGGGACTGGGCGCAGTATTGATGCAGAGGGGTCATGTGATAGCTTATGCGTCGAGGCAGCTGAAGCCTCATGAGGCGAGATATCCCACGCATGATTTGGAATTGGGGGCAGTAGTGTTCGCTCTCAAAATCTGGCGTCACTACTTGTATGGGGTTCGATGTACGATATACACGGACCATAAGAGTTTGAAGTATTTGATGGTTCAACCCAACCTAAATATGCGTCAGAGGAGATGGTTGGATGTGGTCAAGGATTATGATTGTGAGATCCTGTACCACCCAGGCAAGGCTAATGTGGTAGCCGATGCATTGAGCCGCAGGGCGGAGAGCGCTCCATTGCGAGATGTGTGTTTGAGACTGACTGTGATGACTCCAGTATTGGACGCTATTCGTGGGGCCCAGGCAGAGGCTGTGCGACCAGAAATGCAGAAGAAAGAGCGGGTTGTGGGGTTAATCTCAGAGTTTGTCAAGGATAGTCGAGGCCTTATGACGTTGCAGGGTCGGATTTGGGTACCGTTCGTGGGCGGTACGCGTACTACTTTGATGGAGGAGGCTCATAGATCGAAACTCTCGATTCATCCCGGTGCTACGAAGATGTATTTGGACTTGAGGAAGGAATATTGGTGGCCTTGTATGAAGAGAGATGTCGCATGGTTCGTTGAGAGGTGCTTGACCTGTCGTAGGGTTAAGGCCGAGCACCAGAGACCGCATGGCAAGTTACAGCCATTGGAGATCCCCGAGTGGAAGTGGGAACAAATCACTATGGATTTCATCACCAAATTGCCGAGGACTGCCAGGGGAGTTGACGCAATTTGGGTGATTGTGGATAGGTTGACAAAGAGTGCACACTTCCTTGCCATCAGTGAGAGTTCTTCAGCGGAGAAGTTGGCGGAGATATATGTGAAAGAAGTGGTATCTCGGCATGGGGTGCCGATCTCGATTGTGTCAGACCGCGATGTACGTTTCACTTCCAGGTTCTGGAAGAAATTCCATGAGGAGCTGGGTACTAAACTGCATTTTAGTACCGCATACCATCCCCAGACAGACGGTCAGAGCGAGCGGACGATTCAGACATTGGAGGACATGCTTAGAGCGTGTGTGTTAGACTTCGGGGGTAGCTGGGATACGCATTTGCCTTTGGCTGAGTTTTCCTACAACAACAGCCATCATTCGAGCATTGGTATGCCACCTTTTGAGTTGTTATATGGTAGGAGGTGTCGGACTCCCATTTGCTGGGGAGAGGTGGGACAGAGAGTGATGGGCAGTACAGAGATCGTACTTCAGACGACAGAGCAGATTCAGCAAGTGAGACAAAGGTTATTGACCGCCTAGAGCCGACAAAAGAGTTATGCAGACAGGCGCCGATCCGAGCTTGAGTTTCAGGTCGGCGACTTCGTTCTCCTGAAGGTCTCTCCTTGGAAAGGAGTGATTCGATTCAGGAAGAGGGGCAAATTGGGGCCCCGGTATATTGGGCCATTTCGTGTGATTGCAAGGATAGGCCGGGTAGCCTATCGGTTGGAATTGCCAGCAGAGTTGGGTCAGATCCATGACACTTTTCATGTGTCGCAGCTGAGGAAGTGCATAGCCGAAGAGTCGGCAGTGGTTCCATTGGAGGATATTCAGGTGGATGCGAGCCTGAATTACGCGGAGAGACCAGTGGCTATCAGGGATCGGAAGATCAAGGTTCTGAGGAACAAGGAGGTACCTCTGGTGTTGGTTCAATGGCAACACCGTAAGGGATCGGAAATGACGTGGGAGCCGGAACGTGAGATGCGAGAGCAGCATCCGGAACTATTTTCAGAATGAGACTTCGAGGGCGAAGTCTAATCCTAGCGGGGGAGAGTTGTAACAGCCCGAAATCTCAGGTATTATTAAATTACGTTTTTTGGTGGTTTAAGAGGGGACTCGGCGAGTTGGAGCCTAGACTCGCCGAGTAGGATCGCAGACTTGGTCGCGGGATCGCGACTGGACTCGACGAGTCCAGGTATGGACTCGGCGAGTCGACGCTGTTTAGCGGAAACCCTAACCGTTCAGGTTTGGGACGTATAAAAGGGACTCATTGGCCGTCATTGTTCGTTTTAGCCTTCTGAGAAGAACCCTAGATCGATTGGGTGCAGCTGGAGCAAGGATCTTAGGCCATTGTTGGTTATAGAAGAGTGGTTGTGCAAGGAAGAGAGAGGATTGGCTAAAGGAGCAGCAGGGGGTCACATTCTGAGGATTGGGAATACAGAGAATACATCATCCAGGTAAGAATTCGTGTGTGCTCTGCTATATTGATGTATTTATGAAATTAGGGTTTATAGAACCCATTTAGTGATTAGATGAAGTAGTGCCCTGTTACCCAACGACTATAATCTTGTAGTAGGACCTTTAGAGGTCCAGAAGGTCCCATGCATGTGTAATTCGGGACGAGACCTATCTCAGGAAGCAGTTACTCGTCTGCATGGCATGGACTCGCCGAGTTGTTCTTCAGACTCGGCGAGTAGCTTGAAGATTTACTGGGACTCGCCGAGTTGTTCTTCAGACTCGACGAGTGGAGTCGGGGTGGCCCCGCGATTCTTCCAGGAGTAACTCGTCGGGTCGAGGAGGGTACTCGACGAGTAGATAAGGAATCTCAGAAAGTTGGAAGACGTCCAGACTCGCCGAGTCGTCATGGTACTCGCCGAGTCCGGTCGAGTTGGCAGTTGACCGTTGACCAGAGTTGACCTAAGTCTGACTTCTTAGGGATAGTCACACTTAGAAGATATAAGTATTAATGAGATATGTAATGCTATAGGGAGGTTGTAGCTCGTCGGTTGTGCACGAGTCATTTCGGGGTTGCTAGCGTTCAGCTTCTACGAGGTGAGTCTTCTCACTATACTATACTCGGAAGGGTTTGACTGTATGACCGGAAGGTCGGATATGTTATGTGATATGTATGCTATATGTGGTGAGTTATTTGTTATATGTGCTATGTATGTGAGCCGGAAGGCAATATGTTATGGGCCGGAAGGCGATTATGTTATGGGCCGGAAGGCGTTGTAATGAGGACCGGAAGGTCAGGGCCTGGAAAGGCGTATGTGCGTAAGTGTATATTGGGGAACTCACTAAGCATTTATGCTTATAGTTGTTGTGCATGTATTTCAGGTACTAGCGAGGACCGTGGGAAGGCGCCGGCATGATCGATACACACTGAATAATGCTTTTATGATCTTGGGATTTTGAATATTAATATTTGACAGAATACTTAAACTATTTATGCCTTGTTTTGAATGGAAAAAAATTATATTTTAAAAATGAAAAATTTGTTTGAAAATTTGCGTTGTTACAATTGGTATCAGAGCCTTGGTTTGAGGGATTCGGGTGCACCTTAGGGGGTAACTGAACTCAAACCGAGGATTTGAGGAAGTTTTTTTCAAATAAAGGCATAAACTTTTGTAAATGGTTTTGTGGTAAGCAAGAAAGAAGCAATGTGTACGATCAGTCAGCGCCCGAACGGTAAAGATCCCCAAAATACCTTACAATATTATATGATATGAATTGTTATGCATGCTAGAAGACTAGGTATTCATGATAGGACTAGAGTGGCCTGATTTGTGATGCCTTAGTCCAGGGAAGTTGCCTATATGGGATGCTTTGCTAGTATGCGGGTAGATAGAGCGTATCAGAAGTAGAGTACTCACTATCCGGAGTTTGGGGAGGAGGACTTGGGATGAACATTGATGCGGTGTGGTCGGTAGTATTGGGCCCGTACTACCGAGGACACCGGGTCAGTGGGAGGCCCAAGTAAGAATCCCTGGATATCTGGGACTGAGTAGGGTTGCGTGTCGAGTACGATTATACTCGGTAGAATCTCTGATAGTTCTATGTTGTATTTCAGAGATATCATGGTTAGACCGCGTCACGGAGCAGGTACGAGCGGTGTGAGTGACGAGGATATTCGTCAGATGATCCACGAGGAGGTGGCGGCGGCGATCCGGGCTGAGATCCCGGAGATGTTTGGGTCTGTCAAGACCACCCTGATGGAGACGTTCGACGAGCGGTACGCCGCATTGACTGAGGCTGCAACCGCTGCAGCTACCGCAGCTGTGGCCGCTGCCAGGCCACAGGGGGGTGATTCATTGCTGTTCCGAGAGTTTAGCAACACGAAGCCACCAGAGTTCGATGGGACGCAGGATCCGATTGCTGCGATGAGGTGGATCGCAGATATAGAGGGGTGCTTCTACACTTGTTCATGCCCGGAGCACCTGAGGGTACGGTTCGCTTTGAACCAGCTCCGTCTGGGAGCAAAGGACTGGTGGAAGTTCGTGACGGCGAACTTCACTTTGGCAGAGACCGCGGCAGTGACATGGGAGGGGTTCACTACCATGTTCAGGGATGAGTACGTTCCCCCGGTGGAGCGGGAACGATTGGTTCAGGAGTTCTTAACCCTCAAGCAGGGTACTGATTCGGTGGCGGCGATCACGCGGAAGTTCCATGAGAGGGCGATGTTTTGCCCCGAGCTGGTGGCCACAGAGCAGGCTCGGATGAGCCGGTACTTGGGTGTTCTGAGGAGGGAGATCCGGGAGTTTGTGTCAAACTCCACTTACCATACTTTTACTGAGCTTCAGGCGAATGCCAGGAAGCGTGAGATCGAGTTAGAGACTCAGGCCAGGGAGGAGGCCGAGTCTCAGCAGGCAGACCGGCGGCCGGCTCAGTCTCAGCCGGCAGCCAAGCGGATCAAGTCCGCCGATTCGAGGATGGGAGGTTCGAAGAACCGCACTTGCGTAAAGTGCGGCAAGGGTCACGATGGGGCGTGTCGAGCCGGTGCCTGCTACAAGTGCGGCAAGGAGGGGCACATTGCTAGGGAGTGCCCCAAGGGGTTTATGGTTTGCTTCCATTGCAACCAGACCGGCCATCGGAAGGCCGAGTGTCCGCAGCTTCGTCAGGGATCTGCACCTGTTGCCAGGACTACTGAGACTCGACCGGTGAAGGTCGAGGCCCCGAGGGCTCGTGGGAGAGCCTTTCAGCTGACTGCGGAGGAGGTCCGCGCTGCGCCCGATGTTGTGGCAGGTATGTTGTAATTCGTGTAATTATTTTAATGACGATATGTTATGCTTATGTTATTATGCGCGTAGGTACTTTCCTTGTGAACTCTGTGCCTGCCTTAGTGTTATTTGACTCGGGTGCGAGTAGGTCCTTTGTGTCCTTAGCCTTTAGTCAGCATATCAACGTTAGTCGTGAGTCGTTGAGTCGACCTTTGAGAGTTTCTATAGCTGACGAGAAAGTGATTTGTGCTACGGAGGTTCTTCGGGGATGTGTACTAGAGATTTTCGGGGTTGAATTCCCGATTGACCTGATTCCTATTGCGATGGGGGATGTCTGTGTTATCGTGGGCATGGACTGGTTGAGCCGATTCGGCGCTGTCATCGACTGCGAGCGTCAGTTGGTGACCATACGAGACCATAGTGGGGGAGTTCTTTCGGTGTACGGTGAGGGTACCCGTTCAGGATCAGCTTTTTGTTCGGCCGCTAGGGCGAGGCAGTGTCTACAGCAGGGCTGTAAGGGTTTTGTGGCGTATGTGATGGATACGCGGGAGGTTTCCGAGAGACCTAAGTCAGTTAAAGAGGTCCCTGTGGTGCATGAGTTTTCAGATGTTTTTCCCGAGGAACTGCCGGGAGTACCTCCTGTGAGGCAAGTAGAGTTTGGTATCGATCTGGTTCCAGGGGCCGCGCCTATTGCTAAAGTGCCCTATCGTCTTGCACCTCCAGAGATGCAAGAGTTGTCCTCGCAACTCCAGGAGTTGCTGGGAAAGGGGTTCATTCGGCCGAGCAGCTCGCCTTGGGGAGCACCTTGGGGAGCACCTATTCTGTTTGTCGACGAATATACTCTCACCAATCAGAATAAAATGAGCACTCTTGGTCAGTCTGTCCACAATAACCCAAATAGAATCAACATGCCGCGCCGTCCTAGGTAACTTCGTGATAAAATCCATGGTGATTTCCTTCCATTTCTACATAGGGATGGGTAACAGTTGGACCTTGACGTGAGGCCTCTGATGCTTGACTTTGACCTTCCTGTAGGTCAAACACCGCTCAACAAACCAAGCAACTTCCCGCTTCATACAAGGTCACCAGTAGCTCAATCTCAGGTCTCGGTACATCTTTGTGGTGCCCGGATGGATAGAAAACTTGGACTTATGCGCCTCCTCCAAATGCTGGAACCCAAACCCTACCACACTGAGTCAATAAAACCCGCATGTCTCTGATAAACAATGGAATCTTCCCCTTAATCCGCTCAATCTTCCAATTTTCCTTTTTCAATCCTTCTACCTACGCCCCCTTGATCATATCCATCAATGGTGAGGTAACTTTCATCCTCAAGCAAACATCTTAGATTGGAGCACTCACAACCTTACGACTCAAAGCATCGACCACCACATTGGCCTTCCCGGGGTGGTACAAAATTTTGCAGTCATAATCTTTTACTACGTCTAACCATCTCCTATGACGCATATTCAAGTTCGGTTGATCCATCAAATACTTCAAACTCTTATGATCGGTGTAAATGATGCATCAGACCCCATATAATTAATGACTCCAAATCTTGAGGGTAAACACCACCGCCCCCAATTCCAAGTCATGAGTGGGGTAATTCGCCTCATGATGCTTTAGCTGCCTCGAGGTGTAAGCAATCACGTGTCCCCTATGCATAAGGACGTCTCCCATATCCGAAATAGAAACGTCGCAATATACTACAAAATCATCCAATGCCTCGGGTAACACAAGAATTGGGGCCTCGCACAATTTCTGTCTCAAAGTCTCAAAGGTCAACTGTTGGTTTGAACCCCACTGAATGGTCACATTCTTCCTGGTCAGACAAGTCAAAGGCACTGCAATTTTGGAGAAGTCCTGGATAAAACTCCGATAATACCCCGCAAGACCCAAGAAACTCCGAATCTTTGATGCGTTCTTTGGAACCTGCCAACGCATCACAACCTCATTTTTGGCCGACTAAACCAAGATAACCCCTTGGTTGATGATGTGCCCCAAAAACTACACCTCACACAACCAAAAATCGCATTTGGAGTACTTGACAAAAAGCTTCTCCCTCCTCAAGGTCTCCAAAACCTCCCGCAAATGCTGATCAAGCTGCTCCTTGGTCTTAGAGTAGACTGAGATGTCATCAATAAAAACAATCACATACCTATCTGTCATCGATCTGCACACCCGGTTCCTAAGGTCCATGAACGCTGCTGGAGCATTGGTGAGCCCGAATGACATCACCACGAACTCGTAATGACCATAACGAGTTATGAAGGCCGTCTTCTATATATACTCATCTGATGATATCCCGACCGAAGATCAATATTGGAGAACCAAGATGCAACCTGAAGCTGATCAAACAAATCGACAATCCTCGGAAGCGGGTAACGGTTCTTCACCATCAGCTTTTTCAGTTCCCGATAATCAATACACATCTTGTATGAGCCAACCTTCTTTTTCACAAACATGATCAGGGCTCCCCATGGAGAACTGCTCGAACGAATAAAACCTTTGTCTAACAGCTCCTGCAGCTGCGTAGACAAATCCTACATCTCATGCGGAGCTAGGCGATATGGTGCCTTGGATATCAGGGCCGCACCAGGCATTAAATCAATGTAAAACTCAACTTGCCTCTCAGGAGGCACTCCCGGTAGCTCCTATGGAAAAAAATCAGGAATTCCCATACAATAGGTACCCCGCCCAACTCTGTCTTGGTCTCTACCCTCGAATCCAAAACATAAGCCAGGAACCCAGAACAACCCTGTTGAAGAACTCTTCTAGCCCTTGCAGCCGAACATAGAGCTAACCCATGCGGGGCTCTCTCACCCTGAATGACCAATTCTCCCCTACTTGGGGTTCGAACCCTCACCAACTGCCACTAAAAATCAATCACGGCTCTATTGGGTCCCAACCAATCCATCCCAATGATTACTTTCAATCCCCTCACGGCTCCATGCGGGGCACTCCCAGCTCATGTGGCCCGGCTGGCCACAACCATAACATACTGAGCCTTTTACCCTACAGGCTCCACTGTGCGGCTTGCCGTACTTGGCACAACAAACCCAACACTGTTGGCCTCTGCTGGGAGAATTAGAGGTCTTAGGCTTCTTAGCCCGACCCACTACCGTCTGAACCTGCTCCGGCTTCCGCTTTATCAGGAGCTCCAACTCAATTTCCCGTTCCAGGGCCTTCTCAAATAAATCATTTAGAGGCAGTTTGGATTGGTGTAATGCTGAGGAATGTAATTGAATTCTATTGTAATTGAAATCTGAAGGAATTGAATTCTGTTGCGCGTTTGGCTGCCAAATTTTGAGTTGTAATTAAACTCCATTCCCATGTCTATTTCTGTTTGGATTGATGATTTTTTGAAGGAATTGGAATGGAATTCTGTCAAATGACAATAATACCCTTTATTTGTTTTTTTTTTTAAAATTGCTTTATAATTCACATAAAAAATACTTCTAAATAAACCAACAATCAAATTTAACACCGATTATAAACATATATTACCTAACAATCAAATATAACTTCCATTCTAGAGCATTTTTCGTACATCTTCCAAAATGATAAACCAAAATAAATACATGTTAGATAAGTTTGGAACATAGATGATATCCATGATATCACAACTTACAAAAGATAAGCAAAGTATCTCAAAATGATACACTGAAATACTATGTGGTACATATCATTCTTCCAACATGAGCTTCACAAAAGTTTCACGTTCTTCACCTTCAAAGTTCCAAAAGGTCAACACTGCTTCCGGTTTGCGCATTATCTTTCGACTTGCTTTAAACTTATCCCTTTGATCCATTGATGGAATCTTCAAAATTTCAGAAGTCACCAAAGAAGTTTTCTTTTGTAACTCCACTTCAGCATTTAAAGATTGAGACATGGTGGCCGATGCTTCCCAAAGATCTTTGCCAAGTAACGCGGTGGATTTAGATATTCCCTCAATGAAAGGATCAAATTTATGTTTCCTTTTCTTAGTACTAGCACTTGAAGTTTCCTCACTTTGCCCATTTGTTATGGGTGAAATTTCCTCACTTTGTTCATTGAAATCATCTTCCATTTGCAATAATTCTTCTTCCACATTTTCATTATGTGACATATCCTCACAATCTTCGACTCTATTCCCTTGAGCCCTATCTTTTCCAAATGTGATGCACAAGTCATCAGGAAGTGATTTATTTTTCCATTTTGGAGCTCCTTTATGTACCTATCACATGCAACAACAAAGTATTATTTTGAACAAGAATAAAAATAGATCAAAGATATATATTAAATATACCTTTACATAAGAATCTCAAACCTCAGGTGATTCAACTGTTCCACATCGATTAACACTATCATAACCAAACCCACTTGTGTTATTACTGGTGATCATGTCATAAACAACCTGCCACTCTTTCTTCATAGTTCTGATTCGTGACTCAATATGAGGTTTCACCAGAATACCCGCATTTGGGAGTGATTCTTTCAATGCTTGTCCCAAATGTTGTAAATAACCAGATTTAAAACCATTATCGGCTTTAAACCCACCCGCATTTACCATATTTAACATCGCCTCCACAAGCTTAGCATCTTCATGTGTTGTCCACGTCCTATAATTTCGACTTTTTTCAGCCATACCTACAAATAAAATACAATTATAATATACAAAAAACCAAAAACAAACACCAACTTCCTAAAACAAGTATCATGAGACTTTTTTCCCATACAAAAAAAACCCATCATCATAGTAAACTAAATACAATACGAATAACAGATTGATAAGGTTCAAATAAACTACAATATAATAGTAATAACATACAAATAAAATACAAATAATAGAGTAATAAGGTGCAAATAAACTACAAATAACATCAGTTTGTTATATTCCAAGAATCAAACATTATTTGTGCTAAATTATCTCTAAACATAGTCTATTCGTCTGAAGTCCCGATGGTTGTGACATTATCATCATTTCCACACCCATTGTCGCCGGTTCCCTCATCTGGTGAAGCATTCTCTTCAAAAGGATCAATTGCCATTTCTTGCCTTATATAATTATGAAGAAGACAACATGCCATTATGATTCTATTCTTTATTACAACCGGATAATACAAGTTATCTCTTAAAACTCCCCATCTTGCCTTTAAAATACCGAAACATCTTTCTGTAACATTTCGTGCAGAAGAATGCCTCATATCACTACTAGAAAAACAACCTTTTACGATGCTCATTGCGTGTCGTAAAAGGCTCAGACGACGCGCAAATGCGCGTCAAGGAAGGCCCTGTCGTAAAGAGAGACGACGCGCATTTACGACGCCCATTTACGATGCGCAATTGCGACACGCAATGCGTATCAAGGAAGGACCTGTCATAAAGGAAGACGACACGCATTCGCATGTCGTCACCTTATGACGCGTGTGTTAATGACACGCAATGCGTATCAAGAAAGACCATGTCATAAATGAAGATGACACACATTTTTGCGTATCGTAAATTTAAATGTTTAAAAAAAAATTTATATATTTATTAATTTTTAAATTAAATTTGTATTTAATTTCTCATAATAGAAATACAATACCATATATACAAAAAATAAAATCCATTTTATAATATAAAATAAAATTTCATACTCAAAAAATAAAATAAATTGCACAAATTATAATGTCATACAAAGAATCATTCAATTGTTAAACAAAAATAATACATTGCTAACATGGGTTATACATTCCTATAAAACTAACAAATAATCATACAACTCTGTTTCTTACTGGAAAGGAATGCCAAACATGATTACAAGTCTCTCTTAAATTTGATTACTCACCTGCTTAAGTGCTTAAGTAGAATGCTGTTGTTGAGATGGTTACCTAGCAACAAAGAAAAACACAACACCTCTCCCACAATCACAACATCATTTACAGAAAAGGGTTGTCAATTACTTTCATTAAGACTTTCATTCAATCACAAAAATATTAAATAAAAGGGTGAAAAAAATAACTTACTTTTGATAAGTTGATCTCCCTTAGAGCAAACACAGCTAAAGCATTGAACAAGACCCTATTTCAAAATTTTGTAAATACACAAATCATGATACCTGATATTGGAATACACACTTTGAGACATGAATACGAGTAGATTAACCTGGATAAATAGGAAGTAAAGATGGAAGGTGCCAGAACTCCGGGGGCATTGGGTTGGTTCCTTCCCACTCGCACACACCAAGTATCTAAAAACAAATAAAATTTTCTAAGTTTTTTTCAAATATAAACTAAAGCATATATTCTATATAATACACTCACACAAAGGAAAAAGAAAATAAGAAAAAGTTGATGTATATGTTTAATAACTCTACATTTTGTCCCTACTTTCATCCTAATGATTGTTATATATTGTATTAAAGAGTGTACATATGGTCAAGAGGAAGTACCTGATCTAGATCCGTGGCAGCAAAAAACTTTGATGCAACTGCTATATTTGAGAGAGAAAGAGCAGCATGTACTTCATCGAGAAAAGAAAAAGGAGGAAACTATTTTTGACTATTCCACCGGTAGCTCATTTTTTACTATTCCACCCGGTCAGATTTGAAAAAAAGATAAACTAGCAAAAATGACTATTTTACCCTTCTCAATCCTCTTCAACCAGAAAATAAGATTAGATTTGAGCAACATGCACTTGTGATGATTTGATTTTATTGAAGATGCTTCTGCTTACTGCTTAGAGAAAGAGAAAGAATGTAGTACATTGGAGTAATGTACCTTGAGCATTTTGTTTTTGTAGACTTGATGCTATTGATTCTAGCTCATCTGTTGGACTAAATTCCCAACACATATGAATGGTGAACCTTACGACGCACATTTACATCAACAAACTTCTAGTTTTTCTTCTATCTAGAGACAACAATTAATAAAAGCATATCAAAAAGTGAATTTATAAACAATAAAATATAGAAAGTCCTTCACTCTAAACATAAAAAGTTTTACACATGTCATCATCTTGATATACAACAGTGAAAGTTTAATCCTTTTTTGTTAAAGATTTAATCCTAAGCTGTAGTGTTTTGTAGTAAAAAAAGTATTAGTGATGATGAGTAGGAGGATTGAGGGTTTGTTTGTGATAAAAGTGAGGTGCAACTTCTCTCAACCATGAAGGATCAATGGAAATCACATCACGCATGTATTGACGATCTGTTGACACTAACGAATGATATATAACCCACTTTTGGTTCACCCTGCACAAGGGCAAAATCGTAAAAAAAAAATAGACATTAGGTGGTCAAGTGTCGAAAGATATAAGTTTTGGGTGTATTGTTGATTTACTCGATGGGACAAGGGCCAAAAATGAAAGTTTTTATTTATCTGACCTGAACAATACAGATGATAGATTAATGTAGAATTCTTGAGAACCCCTCAGCGTTTTGTACGTCCCATTATGACTGTATGACTTCACAATGTTTAATTTTTATTTTTTTTAAAATTAAAACAACAAACTTTTTGTTTTAATTTTAATAAAATAGTTTATTAAATTTGCTAATTCACCTCTAAACGACACACATTAGCAAAAAATCCAGTTGTCACTGCCTTTCTTAGTACCTAAAAAACAACCAAAAATCGCTGTAAATACTAAATTTTGTATGAATATAAAGAAAAAAAAATATGTATATATATGTATATGAGAAGAGTTGAGATGAAATAAATAAATAATAACAAATACCTGAATATCGTTTTGTCATGATTTTAAGGCTAACCCTAGTCTCTGTGCTACTCTTCTTAGCTGCTCTCTGACTTCCATTACTTTTTTCTTAAAAAAAGGATAAAATTTAAATAAGATATATAAAAATAAAAGTTACTTTTTTTGGAAAAATAATACTATTGAGAATGAGAATTGAAACACTTTTGTTACTGCCATTGCATGGTAATTAATGAATTTTTTGTGACACCATTTTGATGATTCATTAGACTAAAGAAATCCCCCGTACACATTTAGGAAGGTCACATGATTACCGTTCAAAAATCAACACAAAATTTTATTAAAATATTAAAACGTTTACACAAAATAAATGAAAGTAAAGTATGCTGCTATTTATTTTTTTCACTAAATTATGAGTCATATATAACACAACACACCTCTGATGCAGCAAATCGCAATTTGGCCTCATCCAGCTCCCTCTTCCCTTTGACCGATATCCATATTGACTGAAAAAAGTTTTATTTATTTAACCATAATAATAATAATAATAATAATAATAATAATAATAATAAATAATCATCAACAATGATTTTAAAGACATGAGAATGAATAATCATAGAGAAATGTTTATACACCTGAAGTGAGAGTATAGTTGCAATAGTGATGATTTCTTCTAAACATTCAAGTTTGTATGACGCTATAATCATTTTTGACACCATAGGATCCTAAATAAAAACAACCAAAATTTATTGCATTTAGTGATGATGATGATGATGATGATGATGATGGTGTATTAACATACCAATGGAAGCTCAGCAACTTGGAAACCAACAGGTGAAGTGAGTTTAGCATCATCATCAAGAACTCCAAGTGAATATAAAACTTCAAGAGATCTAACCATGGCTTCAGTTGATGGTGATGCTGGCCAATCAAACCCTAAGATATTGTCAATACCCCTTCCTCTCACCAAGCTTTTTTCCAATAATTGTGCTTCTAAGCTAGACTTTGATGGACCTGTCTTCATTAAACTAACCACAACCACTGCAAAATACACCAAAAGAGCCCGAATCATCCGCCATCAAACAGGACACTATGGCTCCTGATTCCACCAACATTAAAAAGATATTTATAGCTTTAGAAAAATTCCAGTTAGTTATTCGGCTATAAAAAGGAATAATACATACCTCTGTAATGCGTGAGATAAACAAGCTTAGCACCTGAAGACAATTCCCATGTGTACGGAGAGCCCTCACATGACACATGATTCCATACCCTACTGATACACCGGATACGGTGCTACTGCACACCATACAATTACATCACATGATTTCATTGTTTCTAATTAAAACAACTTCTTAGACATATAGGCTGATGTAAATGTACCTTGGATCCAAATCATTTAGCAGAATCAGATGTTGCTAAATAGTTGTGTTCTGTTGATGCACTGCAAGAGTAAAAAAAACAATATGGATATATACTGATTCCTTAAAGAATGTATAGCTTGAAGTGTTATCCCTGATCTAGTCTCAAGTAATTGAGCATCTTTCAAAATATGGATAAACTGATTCCTTACAGAATGTATAGCTTGAAGTGTTTGAGTAGAAAGAAAAATCCTCCAGCAATATTCATAAGCAGATCCTTCTCTTTCAGCTTCTTTCCATCCTTCATATGCATGCACTAGTGCCATATAATCACTGTAATCCTTTGCAGAAAATCTTGATATTGATGTACTAGCTTGCTGAAATAGAATTACAAAAGATATCAGGAAAAGACCAAAATGCCCTTGTGTGAAAGTAGCTGGATTACTCACGTCTTTCTTCTCTTGAGTCAAAAGAAAAGGATTCCTGACACTAAGTCCAACAACAATTGTAAGAATAGGATCAAAGCAACAAAAAAAGCACCCATTAGTATTTTAATACATTAAGCCTGACTTAACCCATTATGTTATTCTGTTCAAATTAAGTAAAAATGAGACAACCAGAATCCAGATTATGTGCTTAACACATTAAGCTCATTAAGTAAAAAAAAACAGCCACTTAATCTTGTAAGCTATGAACTCAAGACACTAAGCCAATCTATCTAAATAAATAAAATAATAATAATAATAAACTTAATTGACTGGTAAGTTGTATATGTGTGTTTCTTTTTGACTTAATGCAAAAAGAATGATCTAATAGAGCAAGTTAGGGAAACGAGACTTTTCCCATTAAGTCCCAGCTTTTTACAAATTTGCCCTCATTCTTTCCTTTCCATTTCTCAGGTATACCATTTATTTTCTCAAAAAAAAAAATTAAGCATCATTTATCCAAACAGCAACACCTGATGAGAAAAAAAAACAAAACAAAAAAAGGAAACAAGACCTTTATGTAGTACAAAAGCATTTTGACATAAGAGTCTAGTGATTCCCAACTAATTTCATTATTTTTTCTTCTTCTTCCAAGGAGAAGCTTATAGAACACATTTCAAAGCAGATAATATTCATCCACTCATTTTTAAAAGATTATGATAACCTGCTTTAATATTTCATTCTCACCACAATGCACTAGGCACAACACCTAATCTCATTTGAATAATATTATACACACACACCCACCTAAAGAAAATTAATTATACCCATCTATTTATTTTTCTCAGTTACACCAATCTTCTCTCAAAAGAAGCTTCATACTACCTAAAATTTGGTCACGTAGGTGATGATGCCTGATTTGGCTGTATTTGTAGGCATGAAAAAATGGAATATCATCTTTGAAGCTGCTGCATGTCTATGTGAACTATCCACCCCACCCTGCAATCTTCATGAAAGTACCATAATCCTGTTGTTTCAATTACTATTATCAAATGTGATGACCAGTCTAAGTGTGTTCCCTTGTTCACCTGTAAATGAATGTCTAGGGGGCCATTGCACACATACTCAAAAGCTAACAGCCTCTGATTCCCTTTAATGCAAAACCCAGCTAACCATACCACATTTTTATGTTGCGTACAACTTAATATTCTCACATCCTTATATAAATCAATAGGAGTATTTGAATAAACTTGTAGAGAGGATATAGCATATGTATTGAGAGTGGAATTAATGTAATAGAAGCTAACATGCAGGACATCTCCTTTAGCCTGATTTCCAGTTTCGTACCTCCTTGCAACTTCGCTTGAAACTAACAGACGCTGATGAACTGAAGCTCCTTGATATACAACACACATTGCTAGTTTGTCCCTGTTGTGTACGATCTCACCCAATGTTTTGAGCCAAACCATGTATAAATGTTTCTCATCACAAATTTTCAAGTTCACACATGGCTGATCAGTACAGATCGTATGGTCGTCTTCTCGGTTGATGTTAATTCTGGAACAACATATGAGTGATACAACCAAGGAATTCATCCATTGTTGAGAAAAGAAAGTATGAATAACATCGAATTTCAATATTTTACCTCTAGAAGTGATCTCCGTGTAAACCCAAGTAATTCCTTTTTTGCGTCTCTCTGTCCATTCTGTTCTATTATGCGAGCGTACCCCTTGATCCCGTTGAAGGACTTGAGATGTTTTTGATGAAGGAAACCCATAGAAACGTTGATTAGGGTTTAAGTTGGGTAACACGATTTGGATCTTCTCATTCTCGAATGTGGGCCTAGATATCTTTGCCTCGCTATTACCAGTCCAACCCAACACAGATGGATCTTGAGTTGAATAATGCACTGGACTTAGTCCAATGTTTGGCAGATTACAAAAACAATGGGATAGAGTACAGACCAACGGAAATAACCCCTCCTCAACGCCGTTGAGGAATTAGATTATTGCAGAACATAACAAGATAACAAAAGCGCTTACAGGAACTTCAAGTATGAGGCAGGGTTTTAGGGTTTCTTTTGATCGATGAAGATTTTAGGAACTTCAAGTATGAAATTATCGATCTTTTACACACAATGCTTTTAGGGTTTCTTTTGATTGAAGAGGATTTTACAACATACGAAGAAAAGAAGGACGAGAGTATCAAGGCGGGGTTTTTGATTTTTTGGATTTCATTCCCCCTGGCAATTAAGAAATTGGAGAACGCGCGTTCCTAAACAAAAATATAAAGCGACAGTTTTAGACGACACACACTTTTATGATAGGTGCCCTCCGTGTTTTTAATTTTTTTTGTTGGACACTATTTATAGGGCTCGCACAAATGCGTGTCTTCTATCCTTCAAATTTTACAAAACTGACCTTATATTTTAGGGCACGCTCAAATGCGCGTCCTCTATCAGCGAGTAGGGGTGTCAAAAAAACCCGAACCCGATTAACCCGACTCGACCCTAACCCGAATAAGATAATTAGGGTCGGGTTCAATAGGGTTAGAATTCCAAATCGGGTTATTCGGGTTAACCCGACAAACCCGATTTGTAGTTAGGGTCGGGTTTAGGGTTGATTTTTACAAAATAATCAGGTTTCGGGTCAACCCGAATAACCCGGTTAGGAATTCACAACATTTACATATTTCACTGCTCTTTACTTGAACTATACAAAAAGACTACAAATCCTTTGAAAATGTAAATTTTTGTGACTCTAGAAGCATATGAGGGTCAAGTAACTCCCATTTGTGAAGTTGACGTCCAAAAAGATATAAAACCTCCACATCTCAAAATTACTGGAGCGGCTGAGAAAGTAAAGATTTTATTTTGATAGTTATTTCTACTTTAAACTAACTATAAACATGAATAAACTACATGGTGTTGATCGCTAACTAGAGATTGAAAGTTCATCTATTTAATATTTATAATGGAAGAACTCTTTTACCTATTGTGGTATGCATGCTTTCTTGTATGTTGTAATAACCATGAGGTCCATGATCTTTTATTTTTAATTTGTTTCAATTTGTATGCATTCTTGATGTTAAAAAAAGAGTAAAAGAATGGTTTGGATTTATATCAGATTGCACTCTTGAAAAAACTATATATATTATGTTTAAATTAAGTGTTTAGTGTATTAACCCAACTAACCCGGCTAACCCGACCCTATTAACCCGAAACCCGATTAACCCGAACCCGACCAACCCATACCTTAATAGGGTCGGGTACCGGGTTAAATTATTTTTTGTGAAAACCCGACTAACCCGACCCGTTTAACCCGAAACCCGATCGGGTTGACCCGATTAACAGTCCTATCAGCGAGTGTCATTGATTGCGCGTCATTAAAGGGCTTTTTTCTAGTAGTGTATTATATAATTCTTTTGGAGTAGTTGTTTGATGTCCGTCACGCCAATCATTCAAGTGATACCTTTGACCTCTATAAGAGGCAAGGAAACCTTCTCCGTTTGTATATCCAACATCTACTAAGTAATAGCCTAAACATACATTATAGTTAATATAACATCGATGTGTAATAGATAGTTAATTTAATATTGATAAGTACATGGTCTTCGAATTTTTAATCCATTTGGTCTTAGCAAGGCATTTGTAAGCACTCTACTATCCGCAACTGATCCTTCCCATCCTGGTAACACATATATAAATTGCATATCTTGTGAACAAACCCCCAACACATTTGTAGCTATATCATTTTTTTTCTTGTTCTATACCTAGGTTTATCTTCGAGTGGCTCTAAACACTTTATATGTGTTCCGTCTAAAGCCCCTAGATAGTTCTTAAACCACTTCCATCTTTGATCCGTAGAGTCTTCGGTAATAGGTTCGGGTCTCTTAAGCAAATAAGGATGCAATCTTATCACCCACATGACATACTCGAGTGACAAGTCTACTAATTGTTTCTCCCGAATGATGAAAACGACAAGTAAGGACTCGATTCTTAACATCATGGGCAATCATGTGAAGGAATATGGCAACTTGTTCATCAACATTCATATATCTAGTTTCTTTTAACCCACATAATGTTTCTAGCATGCAACACAATCTTGCAAAACATCTCCTATTCATCCTAAGTTGTGATAAACACATGGTGTCACTCTCATAAGCATACCTATGCAATATGGTGTATCGATCAGTATGTGATGCTATACCCCAGATACGTAGTCTATTGCATTTGTATTTAGCTATTAAATTGCATAAGGTAATAAAAAACCATACAACCGATACCATAACTGGGTTCCAATATGCCACAACAACTTTTCTTGTCCCTAACCTACGTCTACATGTTAAACTAAGTCGAGACATAACCTAACCTGTAAAAAATTCAAGTAAAAACTTAAAAACAGGTTCATTAAAAGGAATTCAAAAGCCATCTCGTAATCTGAGGATAAACAACAAAAACTAAATAAGAATGCAAGTGAGGAAAGGTCGACAATTTCCCGTGGACTTTTTCCAAGAGTCGGCGTCGTCGACTTTTTTCCAGGAGGTGTCAATTTTCCCGCCAACATAGAAGATGACGAAGAAATAGAAAGCATGAAGAAGAAATCAGATTGGAACATTGTGATAGAGACTGGAACAATTTGAAGGAACTGATTTGAAGGAACCGATTGGAAGGAACTAATTAGCGAATCAGATTGAACGAAGATGACAAAGAAATTAATAGAAAGCATGGTGAAGAAATCAGATTAACATACCTATATGATGAACGAAGATGACGAAGATCTGTTCGGTCGTTGGATTGGAGGTCCTCCTACACGAAAGGAAGGAAAGAAAGCGAGCAATAAACTGGAATTAGGGCTGCGTTCTTTTTTGTTGAAAGGAAAGGGGTATTTTTGTCTCAATAAAATATGGAACACGCGTTGTATTTGAAATCTTCTCTCATAGCCAAGGAATCTGACTACACTAGAGAAGGGCATGTTTTTTTCATTTAGTAATTCAATTCCTTATAAAAACCTAGCCAAACGCACTTTGTAATTGGAATTCAATTCCAATTACAAAGGAATGCAACCAAATACATCACAACAAACACACCCTTAGGGTTTTGTACCCTGAAAAGCTCACAAACTTTCGGATATCATCCCTCAGCATGGCATGATACCTCGTCTTCTTAATCTCCTCATCTGCAGCGTACTGCGATACCAACAATGCTCTCTCTCTGAACTTGGCGATGATCTCCGCCACAGTCTTCGTGGTCTGGTGAAGGTCATGGAACTCCCTCACTAACCACTGCACCTCAATGGCCGGTGAAAACTCGCGATAAATCCTCCACACAAACTCCTCCCATGACATCTCAGCCATACCTGCCAATCCTACCTCGCGGGTATCCTCCTCACACCAGTCTCGCGCCCGATCCCTCAGCATACAAGACACAAATCCCAACTTTTTTGGCTCAGGGAAAAAGCTCGTGCGTTGAGCATTCTCCATGTGAGCAATTCAACGGCGACTAGCGATAGGGTCCTCAACCTTAAGGAAATCAGGCGCTCCACACGCCTTGAACTCCCGGAATGAGGGAGTTTGAGTCCCAATCTGAACCGTAGTAATCTCAACTCAAAGGACCTGAGCCGCTCCTCCATAATCTCCATGATCCCCTCCTTTACAGTACCAAAAATCATCGGGGTAGCGTCAAGGATGCCGCGAGTAACCTTAACGATTATAAGCTCGCACAACCTCTTGTCAATCGACTCTGCGCTAGAGCCCGAACTTGATCCTGATCCTAATCCCGAACCTGAACCTCCTCGCGTAACCATCACCATCCTCAACTGATAATGCAACATAGAAAATAATTGATAAAGAAGTTCGAAGGGACTCTTCCATACCGAACTCCTTAGACCTTACAAGTTTGTCCCTGTCTCAGGTACAAGTCCAATGCTTCCAGTAGTATGGGACAATTACTACCTTCCACACCTACCTGTACCTTCCTCAAGGCCATACCTAATACCTCTAACTCACCTAACTATAGATAAATCATGACCTACAACATATAACACATACGCATATCCTAATATCTTCTAGGATTTCTAAATCCTCATAAAACCAGAAACCACGATCAACACCGCAGGTTGCCCTATGCATGCAAGTTATTACATAAATAGAATCACATAGTCTGTCAAATAAAACTCCTACCCTAAGACCACAACCAAACAAGGAACATGTAATAAGGAAAAATCCATCATTCTAGGGCTATGCAACCTTAAGCATATACAACTTTGAAAGCATACAATTAACAAGTAATAATGTCTACATCAATCCCAAGAAATATATTTGTAGCATGGTTAATACATTGGGAAACACTTACTTGAGCTCGGTTGATTTCGCGCATTGCACTCTCCCTTTTAGTTAAGAAAACCATTTTCAGAAAAACTTGATTTTATTTCTTTTGAAAAGGTTTTCCATTTCCTCAGTTTGAGTTCTGACACACCCAAGAGTGTACCCGAATCCCTCAAACCAAGGCTCTGATACCAACTTGTAACAGCCCAAAAACCCGGTAAAAATTTTTATTTTTGAAAATATAAGTACATTAATAATTTGTTCCAAAAAATCCATTACATCATATTGTATCTGATATCATAGTATCAAAATAGATAAATGCGGAAAGTTCTGGAGAGTGAATGCTGGGCCATCAAGTCGAGCCCTTCCCTTTTGTACCGGAAGTACCTGAAACACCCAAATAAACTGTAAGCAAAACCTTAGTGAGTTCCTAAAATATAATATAACATACAACCACATAATACCATGCATCATACATAAGCTGCCACGGGCCCCATGGTCTTTACCTGGAATGCCATAGGCTATCCCCATGGTCTTTACCTGAAAGGCCATGGGCTACCCTTATAGTCTGATATGCAGGTGCTATGGGCTACCCCCATGGTGTTCAAATAAGTGACACGGGCTACCCCGGGGTCTTCATACAATCAATGCATAACAAATAACAATCCATATATCAAATAATGGTCTGACATTGGTGCCTTCGACCCATTGGCATAGTGAGAAGACTCACCTGAGTCCGCTAATGAAAATACTGCTCTGCTACCGATCTGGAAAATCTCACACTTAATATACACAACTTAATCTAATTAGAATTAGGTCACAACTCAAGGCATTTGCCCAAATCCTAGGTCCAAACTCCTTTAATAAGGCCCAAAAGTCTTCCTACATTAATGGGCCTAACATCCAAGGCCCACAATAATTATGGGCCATAAGGCCCAAAAGTCCCAACTATGCTACCAATGATCCATTAATAAATTCCAGGGCCCAACTGATCTAATATGACTAGGCAACTTTGTGCCTTTGCATTCCATATGGAAACCCAACACTACATTTTAGCAATTAAGACTTCCTTTAAGACCTTAAACTATTGCATGGTGCCATAACAACCATCAAGTTATCATTTTTATGCTTTAACCAAACTAAAGAGCCTCACATATAACCTTCCTAACCTCTGGAGTTGCTCCAACTCACAATGGAGGATTTATGGACTCAAAAGTGGACTTCTACAAAACCCTAACTCAACTAGAAAAAAGGATAAGCAAGGTGTAAGCTTTTTACCTTCAAAATCTCTCCAAGATGCTCTAGATGCAGGATCCAAAAGCTCTTCCCATGTTCAAGGCTTGAACACCACCTCCTCCTTCTTGCAAACCCTTTAAAATGGCCACCAAAGTCACCTTTAAGCTCAAAACTCACACTCTATTGCAAATATAGGGTTTAAAGAAGAAAAAAAAGGCAATGGAGGTTGTTTAGGGTAGAACAACCGGTTATTTCGGGTCAATAAAAATCAAACACGTCAAAATTATAAGTCTAATAATTAAATAGTTAAAGATTTAAATTCAATAAATAAGGAATTATACCCTACTTTTAGTGTTTTCGTTTTTTGGAATCAAAATCCCACCAAAAACGAAATCCCATTTTGAAAAAATTAGGGCCGAAATCAAGCCTACCAAAAACAGTTTTGGCCAAAATCTATGCGAGACCGAAATCAGCATGCGAGGTCCCCATCTTTTGGATCAAAAACACTTAGACCGCAAACCTCTATTGACCGAAAACCCCACTTCTCGGTTGGAATAATTAGACCGAAATGTTGTGATTTCGGTTAGGATAGGCCGAAAACACCAGTTTTAAATGGTGGCACACAATTCAAGAGGATAAATTACACTTTTCAATGCAAATGTCACATCAACTTATCCTCATATATATGTAACACGCCGTTCTAAAAGTATTTATTTATGGACTCCCGAGATCCAGACTAAGGGCGTTTCGGTCTTTTATGGGCAATGGGTTTCATTCGAGAAGGTTTCGGACCGGGGAGTGTTGCTAGAAGTGTAGGGTTTCTCGCCACCTTTACGTGGATATAAAGTTCGTCGAGAACGGACTTAGGATAGAGGAGATATTGTAAATTGAAGATATTTGCATCAATGGTCCCTGAGGGGGGAAAGTTTGGTAAAGGGGTCCCATACATGCTAAGCATGCATGCATGTGTTTGGTTGGGTACGCCCAACGTAAGCTGGATGTACGCCCAGCGTAATGGAGTAAATGAACACGAAAGTCCCTCGACGTACGCCCAACGTACTGGATGTACGCCTGACGTACGTCTGTCATCCAGAAACCCTAATATTTCGGGTGTGGAGACTATTTAAACAACTTTAAGAGCTCATAACCCTCCCTTACCCTAGCCTCCACTGTTTAGAGCCGTTTTTCCTAAACCCTAGCCAACTTCTTGAGTGTGTGAGCTTTTGAAGTGAATTTGGAGTGTTTTGAGAAGAAGGTGTTGCATCTAGTGAGTAGAGGAAGAAGGCTAGCGTGTAGATCTGAAGTTTTCTGGTGGTTCAAGAGCTCCTAAAGGTATAAAGCTTCTTGCTTGACATCTATTTTGTGTAGATCTAAGTGTTGTAAAGTTGTGACACCATTCTTGTTCCAAAAACCCCCATTATGATGCATGATGTGTTTTGGTTAAGATGAGATGTCCTTTCAGACCATTGGAGAGGTCTTGAGTAAGAAAAATGAGGTCCCAATGGTTTTGGTTGTCCCATGTATGAAGTAGGAAGGTCTTAATGGGTTAAGACCTTGAGTTAAGAGCTTTATGGACGTCCAAAAGGATAAAGATTGAGACTTTATGAGTCTTAGGCCCTTTTTGTCACTGGATCTAGCATATGGGCTTAAGTGTTAAGCCATTAAGCACATGGAAGGATTTTGGTACAGACGTGCGTTATGCCCAGCGTAACTTATTGAACGCCCAGCGTAGTGGGTCAGCGACCCGCTTTCCAGTCAACGATCGATGTATTCCCCGCATACTAAGGGAGTATGCCCAGCGTACGCCCTCTGTTGGATTTCTAGATCTTGGGCCTTGAGTAATTGGGCTGTTTGTGGGCGAGTGGGGCTTGGGCCGTGACTGAACAGTATGGATGGAGTAAATTGGACCCAATAATTATTATGGACCTTGGATCTAGGCCCGATTGGAAAGATGGGCTCAATTTAGTAAATTGGGCCAATATTGGGCTTTGCATGAGGATTTGGTTTTGGGTCTTGGCCCAATAAGAGGATAATGGACTTAATGAGTGTTGTGGGAACTTGGCCTAGAAAGTCATGATGGATTCTTATGTGATGATTTTCATGTGATAGTTGGAATTTCCGGTGAGTCAGCGGTTAGAGATTTGTAGGATTTCGGCAGTTGCAAGGTGAGTTATCCTCACTGTGCTCAAGGGTCTAAGGCACCAAGGTCGGCCCTTTGAATTGTTGTTTAGAGCTTGTTATGCTTATGTGATGATATGCTTGCTAGTATCCTAGTAGATAGGAATGATACGAGGATATGCTTTGTTAGCTCAGTATCCTAGAGGAATGGATAGTTAAGTGATGGCTATTTCTGTTGGATCAGCACCCTGGTAGTTAGGTAGTGGTTATGAGTATAGACCTGTAGTTGGTCTTGCCTTATGTACACTGGTAGGAGGTTACCTGTGGTATATGCATGTCGAGCAATAGCAGAGGGTATTCTATCCCAGTAGGATGATAGGGCCCTAGTATGTTGATTCTGTAGAGTGTTATGTGGTTGCCTGTTATGTATACATGTTTGCTAGTGTAGATGGGCATTCCAACATGATGGTTGTGGGCCTGGGGTATTCCATCCTGAGGGATGATTGGACCCATAGTATTAATAGTAATTACTGTATGTATAGGAGGTGGGGCATCCCAACCCGATGGTTGTGGGCCAGGAGTATTCCATCCCGGTAGGATGATTGGACGCATAGTATGATGGCATTCCAACCCGATGGTTGAGGGGCCTGGGGTATTCCATCCTAAGGGATGATTGGATGCATATTATTTATTGTTGTACGTATAGGTGTATGGGCATTCCAAACCGATGGTTGTGGGCCGAGAGTATTCCATCCCAGTAGGATGATTGGGCTCGTGGTACGTAGGCTTTCCAACCCGCTGGTTGAGGGCCAGGGATATTCCAACCAGAAGGTTGATTGGACCCGTAGTTTGTTGTTCTTTTCTGTATGCCTATGTTTGTGTGCGTATGGGTACTTTGGGGGAACTCACTAAGCTTTCGGGCTTACAGTTGTGGTTTATTGTTTCAGGTGCTTCAGGAGATCGTGGCAAGGCGAAGGCGTGATCGTACCGCTCCTCATGTTTTATGATTTATGTAATATGGTTCTGGGGGATACTCTGATGTTTAATCTATTTCGAAAACAATATATATGAACTTAATGGTTTTTGAATGAAATAAAATGTTTTAAATTGGTTGAAATTTTTGGTCGTTACATTATATGCCCATACCGAAAACACAACCTCATTTCTCATATTTGACTTGAAATCTCCTCACCTTTTCTCTCAAAAATCATAAGTAAATCTTCATATCTTCATATCTTCATATCCTTGCCTAGTAAATTTTCAAATCTTCATAAGAACATCTTCAAACATTCAAACCATTTCCCATGAACTCCTTCATACCTTGTAAGTAACTTTACATAAACTAGTGTTATTTAACATTTAAATAGTTAGTTATTCTAATTTACATATATATTACGTGTTAAATACTATTAGGATTACGACTATACACACGTGTTCAAACCTGAGGATCATCGCTATCACTTAGTATTCAACAAAGAATGCACACTCGAGGTGAGTTCATACTCCTACGTTTTCACGACTTTTATATGTTTTAGGGGGGGGGGGATACAAGTAAAGCACAAGATAAATTGTGTTAAAATACAAACCGTTACATTTATATTTTGTAAAATATAAATATACATTTGATTTCAATAAAACTTTAGCCATTTTGTAACATGTTGAGCAAAAGGGTATAATTATATTAACATAGATATTTATTATTTCATTTCACTATATTATCATAGTAAAATGATAATGTTTATACGAGTGATTCATTATTTCAAACGAAAGATTTTAAATAAACTATAATATGTATAGTTAATGGAGCATTCACACTATTTTACCCTGTTTGGGACAATAAAAATAATTATTTAAAAGTATAATTATTTTTACACTATGTAAACACTACGAAAGGATAATACATACAGTTACAAGAAAAATAGATTTCATTACACTATATGTAAACGTATTAGTATAAGATTGTGATCCACTACCTTCATTGTACCTACCAGAGTACCACTAAAAGTCCTGAGTTATAACCAGAGTCTCCTGGAGGGAGAGTGTGACACTTGTGTATAAATCTATACAGGACTGACAGTCCCGCACCTAAACTGTTAGCTACAATTAGACCGGCAGGTTTGGGGTGACAAATGTCGTACCATTCCGACGCCTGAAGAACGTCGTACAGGCTACTACTGTTAGCATGGTTATAATAAACACTCACAATAAGTATTAACAAGACATTTGTTTTATCAGGCAAACATATCTTCAAATAGTTTTATTCATATAAAACTACACTATACTATTTTTCAGTACAAGTGATAGTTCTAGATAGATACATTCAAATGATTTCATACAAATACAACTACAGTACACTATCTTCTAATACAATACAATTTGTGATTTTGGAAACATGCATTCAAACAGTTTTATAAAGATATAAAACTACGTTACACTACTTCAGAGCACAATAATACTTATACATTTTCAGTCTTAGGGTATTTAAGACAACACTGCATTTAAAAGAAAATATTATATTTTCTGGAAGAACACACTATCATTTTCAAGGAACAAAGACATATATTTCTCATACAAAATGCTTATGAACTCACCAACTTAATTGTTGACACTCTGTTAAAAACCACTTGTATTCTTAGGAAATCAGTAGACAGGTACCCACACATGTTTTGGTGAAGACGGAGCTTAGTATTGTTACATATTTTATTTTGTTGTGTACTTTTGGAATCACATAATGATTCAAATACAATGTAAATATTAAATTATCAATACAATGTTTGAAATGCTTTGATCTCTATTATGCAATTGTTATGATATTGTACATGAAGTCATCCGCCCCCGGAAGTTTCCGTCGTTTACTCGGTTCGGGGGTGTGATAGATTGGTATCAGAGCATTGTTTATAGTGAACTAAGTATATCAAACCATATAAGATATACAACTATAAATACAACGGGGGCTAAAAAGCTCTGAATAAAAGTATACTTTTAAAATATAAGTATTTTATAAGAAGTATACATACATGCATACATACTAGAAACAGTATCGCGGTAAGAACTCTATAAAAGTATTTAGATAAGTTGGATATTGCGATTAAGCCTAAATAGTTATGTAATCATATCTGGGATAAATATAGCCTGATCAACTATATTTATTTGAGATACGATCAACATGTGTTTGGGAATGGTCGTGGTGAACAATGAGTCTAAATCTTACCAACCCTATATACCAAAAAGCATTAAGAATCAAACACCAGGTTTAAAATACTCTAGGAGTATTTTATATTACTATAGAACTACAAACCTAGATTCATTATGTATCTCCATTCTCGCAATAACGATATAGCTAGATTTCTCCACAAAGATCCCTATTACCCTACAACGACAGCTAATAGACGGATAAAGGAGAATATAGCCGTAAGACAACAAATCCTTCCAACTCAAACTAGGGCAGTCATAACGGAACAAGGAACAAAAGAAAACCACTCACTAGATGTGTGAGATGATAGGACACCTTGGGTACCATTTTGGAATATGATAGACTAATATAGTCTAGTGAGTAGTGATGATACTACTCGCACTGGGTGGTAAAATTATTACATCTTTCATCACAACTAGTAGTAGTAAATCAAGCGAGATATGCCCTTTCAAAACCCACGAAACCCAAACCAACTTAAGGTTTTGACATCTATGTGCTAATTTGGTAACTTAACATTTGTACAATACCTACTACTACTCGTTACCATAAATACATCACGAGGATGTTGGTCGAAATATTGGAACCGTACAACAAAGCATGATATCTATATGTATATATAAATATAGATGGGATACAACTAGCAATGACCATAGTTACTTACGAACCCGTTTCATACCATACAACAAGAATCATGCCATCAAGCAGAAGTAACCAGCACACCGACGCAACGCGAGTTCTACATATGGACCCCACTACATTCCAAGCCGTTGTAACAGCCGCTGTGACAGCCGTCATGGCACAACTTGGCACTAACAACACAAGCGGAAACGAGAACGGTAACCCCAGTTTCAATCAAGGTGACAACCATAGACATCAACGAGTGTGCTCCTGTAGGGAATCCTCAAATTATGAACCTAAGAACTCCCACGAAAATGGAAGAGTACTATCCAAGAAACGAAAGTTCTAGAACAATAAAAAGGGTCGCCCGACTCAAGGACTTGCCAAAAGACAACAAACTGTGGCAGCTCATACCACCATTATCCCTATTGCCCCAGTGCCAAGAAAACCATATGCTGGAAACCTTCCAAAATGCACCAAGTGCAACTTTCATCACCATGGAGCCTGCCACTACTTTGCAATAATTGTAACAGGAAGGGGCACACCGACCGTTTCTATAAAACACCAGCATAACAAATCACTCAAACCACCATTACCTGGGTAAGCAAAGCTTGCTACAGATACGGGGAGGTGGGGCATTTAAAAAAGGAGTGCCCAAATACTAGAAACAAAAATGTCAGAAATGTCGGAGAAATTTCAACAACAGGACATGAGGAAGAAACTAGGGACCCCGCCGGGATTACCGGTATGTTTCTACTTACATAACTAATTATGATGCGGGGAGAAGTTTCGTGAGCCATAAATTTGAACCTTTCCTCACACAAAAACCTTAAACACTTAATGAAACAATTACTGTAGAAATGACTAACAAGAAGACCGAAACCACACAAGACACATACATAGGATACTCTCTAAACGCTACAACAACCAATTTTTCCAAATCGGCCTAATGCCGGTTACAATAGGAAACTTCGAGGTGACCACCGACACGTTTGGTTAAGTCCTCACTATACAAATATCAGGTGTTACAAAAAGGCCATTCAATTAATCTTACCCAATAGCGACAACCCATGAAATCGATGACGACAAACCCGAAACAAATCTCCGAACCATCTCTCGCTTCAAGGCTTAGAGATACCCCCACGAGAGGCACCTCAACTTTCTAACCCACGTTGTGGATGGGAAACAAGAAACAAAAAACATCAAGGATGTTCCAGAAACCCGTAACCTTCTCGATGTATCCCTAAAAGACTTTCCAGGAATACCACCCATACGACAAGTCAAGATTTAATTCGACTTAAACACAATAGATATGTAGAAAGTAGTTGTAAATATATCTCACGCAAAACAATCACTTCGTTCACATAGAAACTAAGAACCCATACTGACAACATACAATTTCTAAATTGTGTACGTTAGAGTTATATATATATATATATATATATATATATATATATATATATATATATATATATATATATATAGTTAAGACTCTACAGGCTTAGGAAATATGATCCCGCTTTAACTCCTGTTCCTTATGTGGTTGTGGGATTAGAGAAGAATCGCCTATTCAACTGTCCTTTAAGCTTGAGTTCGTACGGATTTTATGCACGAAATGATTATGGAAGAGCTAGGGTGGACACGCTACCACTAGAGAAATATTAGACAAATATACCAAACCCAAATACTTCCCACCAACCAAAGCCACAGAGAGAATAAAAAAGTTGACAAGAGTGTATCACAAGGAGATTGTGAGACTGCACAGTGTGCCACTATCTATCATCTTGGATATGGGACAATCGAGTTGCCTCACATTTCTAGCAGTCGTTACAGAAGTCAATAGATACCCAACTCACCTAAAGAACAGCTTACCATCCCTAACCAAACAGTCAGAATGAGCGAAGCATTTAAGCGTTAGAAGGAATGCTTAGTGCCTACGCGATAAACTTTGGCAAAACATGGAATGCCCACCTACCACTATTTGAATTCTCTTATAACAGTAACCACACCGCAATCATCAAAGCCACTCCGTTTGAAACACTATACAGACGTAAGTGCAGATAACCCTATATTGGGCTAAAGTGAGTGACATACAACTAGTAAGAAGACAAGTTCCTGACATCACTCTCACCAGACTTAAGATCATAAGGGAGACAACAGAGGAAATCGTCCAAATTCAGGAAAGACTAAAGGCATCTAGGGACCAACAAAAGAGTTAGGCAGACAAACGACGAAAGCCCTTGGATTTCAGGTTGGCGACCGTGTCTTGTTAAAGGTCTCACCCTGGAACGGAATGATACGTTTCGAATAACACGGAATACTAAATCCAAGGTATATCGGGTCATTCGAGATTCTTGATAGAATTGGCCTGATGGCTTACAAACTTAAACTACCGCAGGAACTCAGTAACATACATCCCACTTTTCACGTGTCCAATCTAAAGAAGTGTCTATCCGACGAGACTCTTGTAATCCCACTCGATGAGATCGAGATAAACAAGAGTCTACACTTCGTACAGGACCCCGTGGAAATCATGGACAAGGAATTCAAGAGAACGAAACAAAGCCGTATACTAACAGTGAAGGTTTGTTGGAATGCCAAGCGGGGACTTGAATTCACTCTGGAACGGGAAGATCAGATGAAACAAAAGTATCCAAATCTTTTAAAGGTCTCACCCTGTAAAGGAATGATACATTTCGAATAACATGGAAAACTAAATCCAAGGTATATCGGGCCATTCGAGATTCTTGCTAGAATTGGCTCGATGGCTTACAAAATCAAACTACCGCAGGAACTCAGTAACATACATCTCACTTTTCACGTATCCAATCTAAAGAAGTGTCTGTCCGACGAGACTCTTGTAATCCCACTCGATGAGATCGAAATAAACAAGAGTCTACAATTCGTAGAGGAACCGATGGAAATCATGGACAGGGAAATCAAGAGAACGATACAAAGTTGTATACCAATAGTGAAGGTTCGCTGGAATGCCAAGCGGGGACCTGAATTCACTGGGAAGATCAGATGAAACAAAAGTATCCAAATCTTTTCCTTAGTTCATGAGTGCCACTTTAGAAATAATTTCGGTACGAAATTCCCTCTAACGGGGGGATAATGTAACAATCGGTTATTTTAGGTCAATAAAAGTCAAACACGTCAAAATTATAAGTCTAATAATTAAATAGTTAAAGATTTAAATTCAATAAATAAGGAATTATACCCCACTTTAAGTGTTTTAAGCTTTTGGAATCAAAATCCCACCAAAACCGAAATCCCATTCGGAAAACAATTAGGACTGAAATCAAGCCAAGACCGAAAACAGTTTTGGCCGAATTCTATGCGAGACCGAAGTCAACATGCGAGGTCCCCACCTTTTGGACCGAAAACCCGTAGACCGCAAACCTCTCTAGACCGAAAACCCCACTTCTCGATTGGAACAATTAGACCGAAATCTTGTGATTTCGGTTAGGATAAGACGAAAACAACAGTTTTAAATGGTGGCACACAATTCAAGAGAATAAATTACACTTTCCAATGCACATGTCACATCAATTTATCCCCATATTTATATGCCCAAAGCGAAAAAACAACCTCATTTCTCACATTTCACTCGAAATATACTCACCTTTTCTCTATAAAATCATAAGTAAATCTTCATATCTTCATATCCATGCCTAGCAGATCTTCAAATCTTCATAAGAACATCTTCAAACATTCAAACCATTTCCAAGGAACTCCTTCATACCTTGTAAGTAACTTCACACAAATTAGTGTTATTTAACGTTGAAATAGTTAGTTATTCTAATTTACATATATATTACGTGTTAAATACTATTACGATTACGACTATACACACGTGATCTAACCCGAGGATCATCCCTATCACTTAGTATTCAACAAATAACGCACACTCGAGATGAGTTGATACCCTTACGTTGTCACGATTTTTATATTTTTAGGGGAGAATACAAGTAAAACACAAGATAAATTGTGTTAATATACAAACCGTTACATTTATATTTTGTAAAATATAAATATACTTACGGATATACATTTGATTTCAATAAAACTTTAACCCTTTTGTAACAGGTTGAGCAAGAGGGTATAATTATATAAACGTATATATTTATTATTTCATTTCACTATATTATCATAGTAAAAATGATAATGTTGATACAAGGGATTCATTATTTCAAACAAAATATTTTATATAAACTATAAAGGTATAGTTTATGGAGCATTCACACTATTTTACCATGTTTGGCACAATAAAAATAATTATTTAAAAGTATAATTATTTTTACACTATGTAAACACTACGAAAGGACAATACATACAGTTACCAGAAAAATAAATTTCATTACACTATACGTAAACGTATTAGTATAGGATTGTGATCCACTACCTTCATTGTATCTACCAGAGATCGGAAAAGAGAGATGGAGTGCATGCCACATCATCACGCTTTGCCTTTGCCCTTGGGCTCCGAAGTGCCTGAAACAAATCCACAGATGGTAGTGAGTCCTCCAGAGCATACCCCAGACAAACCACATATCATATTAGCTATAAAGCCAATCTACCACATATTACATTAGCTATAAAGCTACCTCTACCACATATCACATGTCAATTAGCCATAAAGCTATCTCTACCATTAGCCGCAAAGGCTATCTCTACCATCAGCCATTAGCCATGAGGCCATATCTACCGTTAGCCATAAGGCTATCTCTACCATTAGCCATAAAGGCTTTCTCTACCACATATCATGCACACATACATATCATACCTCTACGTCACATGTAAACCAACTATCACAGAATAGGCTGGCCTTGGTGCCTTAGGCCATTGGTATGGTGAGAAAATTCACCTCACAAAGCTGATTCGACAACGGAATTCAGGTATGTCCTATGCTGCCCTTCCCAAACTGTTTATAATCAATGAGTAAATAACTCAGCATAATCCCAGAAATATCCCCAGGGTCAACCCTAGTCAAAGTCAAAGTCTATAGTCAAGGTCAGCGGTCCATATTGACCTTGACTCGTCGAGTACAATCATTCACTCGTCGGGTTCCCTGCTTAACTCATCGACTCGCCGAGTCACCCGAGGGACTCGTCAAGTTCCTTGGTGTTTACGGCCGTAAACCACCAACAGTACACCCTTGACTGTAAACCCTTGGCCGTAAATGAGAAAACCCTCTCGACTCGCCGAGTCACCAGAGGGACTCGACGATTTCTCACGTATTCGGTCATTTCATGGGGATTTAAGGTTTCAAACTTCAGATCCATACTCTCCTAGTGAAGATGTCATGTAAAGTTGCAAACTTTACGTGTATGCATCGCCTTGCATGGCCATAGCACAAAAACTAACCTTCAAACAAGATTTTCATGCATGGAGAGGGAATGGGCTTAATAAAAGGAGCAACTTTATGATATTTGGGACCTAAGAAGGTCCAGATCTGGAACCATATCCTTGTGATAAGTCCAGATCTAAGATTGCTTCTATTTCCTCAAAATTGGTCACAAGTCCCAAATAAAATACAGGCTCAAGGTAACAGATTCATACCTCAATTCAATGCCTAAGACGAAATAAATGCTTGATCTAACACTTCTCCCTTGATACTTCCTCTTCAAACTCTGAATCCTCCCCAAAATCTCAAGGATAATCTCCCAATTGATCTTACTTCACACACAAGAGGGTTTGCGGCCGTAAACGTTCTTCTATGGTGCTAAGGGAGGCTACTGGGGCGGATAATGACGTTTATATAGGGGACAAACCCAAAATTTAGGATTTTCTTTAAATAGATCAGACTTGCCGAGTCAACCCTTTGACTCTATGAGTCGGTCCCATTCTGCGTTTCATGATCTCTTGACCCTACACGATGAGTTGACCTCCCAAATCGCCGAGTCCATGCATAAATCCTTTTCAATTCAAACCAGGTGTTACAAGTCTCCCCCACTTGAACTATACTTCGTCCTCGAAGTCTGCTGACTCAAACAAATTGGGGTAATGATATCGCATCTCTTCTTCCGGTTCCCAAGTCCATTCAGAGCCCTTTTGATGTTGCCATTGCACTTTTACCAGTCTTACTTCCTTATTCCGAAGAACCTTCGTCTTCCTATCCAAGATGGCAACGGGCTTCTCGGTGTAGTTCAAGCTCTCATCCACCTGGATATCACCCAACGAGATAACCGCAGCCTTGTCTGTGACACACTTCCTAAGTTTTTGACACATGGAATGTGTTATGAATCTGGCTAAGCTCTGCCGGCAACTCCAAGCGGTAGGCTACCTTACCTACCTGGTCAATAATCCGGAACGATCCTATATATCGGGGCTCTAGCTTGCCCCTATTCCGAAACCTAATGATCCCCTTCCAGGGCAACACCTTCAGCAACACAAAATCACCAACCTGAAACTCAAGATCTGATTGCCGTCGGTCAGCATAGCTTTTATGACGGCTCTGCGCGACCCGCAATCGGTTGGGCAACTGCTGAATCAACCCGGTGGTCTTGAGCACCACTTCCGTGCTTCCCATGACCCGGTGTGTAACTTCATCCCAACAAAATTAGGGCCTACACCTCCACCATATAACAGCTCAAACGGAGCTCGATCGATAGTGTCATGATAATTGTTATTGTACAAAAACTCTGCCAGTGGGAGATACGTATCCCAGCTCCCTCCAAAATCCAACACGCATGCCTGTAGCGTATCCTCCAGTGTCTGGATTGTTCTCTCACTTTGACCGTCGGTCTAGGGGTGGTACGCTGTGCTAAAATGTAGCTGAATGCCCAGCTCCTCGTGGAATTTATTCCAGAACCTAGATAGAAACCGAACATCACGGTCAGAAACTACCGACATAGGCACCCCGCGTCTAGCCACCACCTCACACACGTACATATCCACCAACTTCTCTGCGGATATGCTTTCAGGTATCGGAATGAAATGGGCAATCTTCGTCAGTCTATCCACAATCACCCATATGACATCCTTACCCCTTGCCGTCCTTGGCAACTTCGTAATGAAGTCCATTGTGATCTCCTCCCACTTCCACATGGGAATGGGTAGCGGTTGGACCTTACCATGAGGCCGTTGATGCTCGGTCGTGACCTTCCTGCAGGTCACGCACTGCTCTACAAACCAAGCCATTTCTCGCTTCATGCAGGGCCACCAATAACTCAGCCTCAAGTCCCTATACATTTTCGTAGCTCCTGGATGTATAGAAAACTTGAACTTATGCGCTTCCTCTAATATTTTTTGTCTCACTCCCCCGGTCGCCGATATCCACACCCGGCCAAACTGCGTCAAAAGACCACGACTTTCCTTAACAAACAAAGGATATTGTCCTCGGATTCTCTCTATCTTCCAATTCTCTTTCTTCACACTCTCAACCTGAGCCTCTCTGATCATCTCCAACAATGGAGAGATCACCGTCATTCTCAAACATACATTCCCAATCGGGGAACCCGCCGTCTTACGACTCAAAGCGTCAACGACTATGTTGGCCTTCCCTGGTCGGTAAAGGATCTTGTAGTTATAATCCTTCAGCACGTCCAACCACCTTCTCTGTCGCATTTTGAGGTTTTGCTGGTCCATCAAATACTTCAGACTCTTGTGGTCGGTGTAAATGGTACACCGTACTCCGTACAAATAATGCCTCCAAATCTTGAGGGCAAATTCCACTACCCCCAGTTCCAGATCATGAGTGGGGTAATTCGCCTCATGTGGATTTAACTATCGTGAGACGTACGCTATCACGTGCCCTCTTTGCATCAGTACTGCACCTAACCTTGAAATCGATGCGTCACAATACACCACCAGATCATCTAATCCCTCTGGTAGAACAAGGATCGGAGCCTCGCACAATCTCCGCCTCAAGGTTTCGAAGGCCAACTGCTGATCCTTACCCCACCGAAATGTCACATTCTTCTTGGTCAGACGGGTCAATGACACCACAATCTTGGAGAAGTCCTGGATAAACCTCCGATAATAACCTGCTTAACCCATGAAGCTACGAATCTATGATGCATTCTTCGGTACTTCCCACTACATCACAGCCTCAACCTTGGCTGGATCAACCGAAATACCCTCCTGGTTGATGATATGCCCCAAGAATTGCACCTCTTGCAGCCATAAAACACACTTGGAGAAATTGGCATACAACTTCTCCGCCATTAGGGTCTCCAATACCTCCCTTAAATGTTGTTCGTGCTGCTCCCTAGTCTTAGAATAGACCAGGATATCATCAATGAAAACGATCACCAACCGATCCAACATCAATCTACACACCTTGTTCATAAGGTCCATGAATGTTGTTGGGGCATTGGTGAGCCCAAATGGCATCACTACAAACTCATAAAGCCCATACCGAGTCCTAAAAGCCGTCTTTCGTATATCCTCATCCCGGATCCTCATCTGATGGTATCCCGACCGAAGATCAATCTTAGAAAACCAAGACGCACCCTGCAGCTGATCGAACAAATCATCGATCCTTGGCAACGAGTAACGGTTGTTCACTGTTAGCTTGTTTAGTTCCCTATAATCGATGCACATCCTGTGGGATCCATCCTTCTTTTTAACTAAAAGGATCGGTGCTCCCCACGGGGAACTGCTCGGACGAATGAACCCTCGGTCTAACAACTCTTGAAGCTGTGTAGATAACTCTTGTATCGCAGGTGGTGCCAACCGATATGATGCCTTTGCTATCGGAGCGACACCCGACACCAAAACGATGCGAAATTCCACCTGCCTCTCCGAAGGCACCCCTGGTAACTCTTCGGGGAAAACATCCTGAAAGTCCTGAACAACTGGCACACTGCATACATCCTTCGTGATCTCTACCCTTGTATCCGAGATATATGCCAGAAATCTTGTACAACCCTGCTGCAGGAATCTCCTAGCCCTTGCAGCCGAACAGAGGGTCGGCCCCTGCAATGCCCTATGCCCCTATCACCATGTATCACCAGTTCTCCCCCACTTGGGCTTTGAACCCTCACCAACTGATGCTCACAGTCGATCATGGCCCCATTAATTCCCAACCAATCCATTCCAATTATCGCTTTCAGCCCTCGCAACGGTATTGGGACTAGGTCGACGCGAAATCTATCACCAAGCACATTTAGGGTACAGTCCCGATACACCCTCGCAGAACTAATGGTGCGGTCATCCGCAATCTCCACCTAGAGCGGGGAATCCAAAGTTCCCGGCGCTTCCCGGAACTTTTTGCTAAGCGCAAGAGATACGAACGATCTGGTTGCACCCGAATTAAACAAGACATGAGCAGACATACCATTGACCAAAAAGGTCCCTATACAAGCATATCATACACATAAGCGAAACAGATACATAGAGCAGGGAAAAATAATTACATACCAGCCACAACATCTGGTGTTGCGCGTTCCTCTTTGGTAGTCAGCTAAAATGCATGACTCTTCACTGTTGGAGCTTCCGCCTTAGTAGGGCGACCATCGGTAATCCTCATTGTGGCGGGCGCAGGCGCCGCCACCGCTCCTCCTCCTCCCTGCAACTTCGGATAGTTGACCCGCTTATGGCCGATCTGGTTGCAGTGAAAACAAATTAAGCCCTTCGCGGGGCAGTCCCTGCTCATATGGCCCTGTTGGCCACATGCATAACATCCCGAGCATGCATTACAACAAGCTCCATTGTGTACCCGGCTACACTTGGCACATTGGCCCCGACCCTGCTGGCCTTTGCTGGGAGTGTCTAACGTCTTAGGCTTTTTAGCTTGTCCTACTGCTGCCTGAGCCTGCTCAGGCTTCCGCTTCGTGCGGGACTCCAGCTCCATTTCCCGTTCCCGGGCCTTCTCCACCATTTCATTCAGGGTCTTACACTCCGTAAAGCTCACAAACTCTCGAATATCGTCCCTTAGCATGGAATGATATCGGGTCCGCCTCATTTCCTCATCAGTAGCGTATTGCGGAATCAACAAAGCTCGTTCCCGAAACTTGGCGGTGATCTCTGCCAGTCTGCTGCAAATCATGAAACTCTCACACTAAACGTTGCACCTCAATGGGTGGTGCAAACTCCATATCAAATCGCCGAACAAACTCGGCCCACGTCATCTCAGCCACCCCGGCTGGTCCCACTTGTCTAGTAACCTCGCTCCACCAATCCCGGGCTCTGTCTCTCTGGATGCAAGAAGCAAACCCAACCTTTGCCACATCCGGGTAAGAACTCGTGCGCTGGGCGTTTTCGATATCCACCACCCAGCGTCGGCTGATAATGGGGTCCCTGACCCCAAAAAACTCCGGCGCCCCACACGCCTTAAACTCCCAGAACGAAGGAGTTCGGGCCCCCAATTGGCCTGCAACAATCTCAGCCCTGAATGATCTGAGTCTCTCCTCCATCATCTCCATTATGCCCTCCTTAACCGTCCCAAAAATGACTAGGGTAGCGTCAAGGATGCCCCTGGTAACCTCGGCTGCAATAAGCTTGTGCAGCCTCTCATATATGTTGTATGTAGTGTCACCCGATCCATTCCCGGATCCAGATCCCGATCCTGATCCTCTCGTCCCGAAACGTGTCACTACCATGCTGAACTGGAATGTCATAAATCATAACGATCAGGATTTTCATAAAACGAATCTCTCCACACTGGTCCTCCTTGAAGTCGTTAGATCTAACATTGGCTTGGGTACAGGTTCTGTGCTTTCAGTAGTACGGGCCCAATACTACCTTCCACACCTACCTGTACCTTTCCCCCAAGGCTCGACCTGATAATTCCAATTTGTCCCAAATAAACCATACATTAACAACCACCGCATAACCCACATCCTAGACTGTTCTAATATTTTCTCTACTCATATCAAACAAACCAATCATCACAGGTTGCCTTTATGCATGCAAATTATACATAGAAGATGATCAAATAGACTTTCGAATAAAAGATTTTACCCTAGGACCACAACTAAACAAGGAACAAAAAGTAAGGCCAAATTGATCATTCTAAGGCTATAAGCTCCTAATCATATATAATTTTAAAATCATACACATAGCAAATTCCATACGATCATCCAAGTTCAAATATCATAATAGCATGACTAACATATTGGGGATATACTTACTTGGCTCGGCTGATCATGCGCGTTGCACTCTCTTCTTTTCCCTTCTTTCAAATGCTTTATATGTTTTTTTTTGAAAACAAATTTACCCTTTCCTCAGTTTGAGTCTTGACATACCCGAGAGTATGCCCGAATCCATCAAACCAAGGCTCTGATACCAACTTGTAACAACCCAAATTTTACAAAGAAAATTTTCATTTTTAGTTAGTCAACCATTTTTCATAAAATATAGAGATTCCAATAATTGTTTTCAAAACCACCAACATTACAACATTATTATTTCCAAAAAATCAGAGTGTTCCCCAAACCAGATCGGAAAAGAGAGATGGAGTGCACGCCGCATCATCACGCCTAGCCTTTGCCCTTGGGCTCCGAAGTACCTGAAACAAATCCACAGACGGTAAGCTGAAAGCTTAGCGAGTCCCCCAAAGCATACCCCACACAAACCACATATCACATTAGCTATAAAGCTACATCTACCACATATTACATTAGCTATAAAGCTACCTTTACCACATATAACATGTAAATTAGCCATGAAGCTATCTCTACCATTAGCTGCAAAGACTATCTCTACCATCAACCATAAAGGCTGTCTCTACCATTAGCCCTGAGGCCATATCTACCGTTAGCCATAAGGCTATCTCTACCGTTAGCCATAAAGGTTATCTCTACCACATATCATGCACACATACATATCACACCTCTACGTCACATGTAAACCAACTATGACAGAATGGGCTGGCATTGGTGCCTTAGGTCATTGGTATGGTGAGAAAACTCACCTCACAAAGCTGATTCGACAACTGAATTTAGGTATGTCCTATGCTGCCCTTCCCAAACTGTTTATAACCAATGAGTAAATAACTCAGCATAATCCCATAAATATCCCCAGGGTCAACCCTGGTCAAAGTCAAAGTCTATAGTCAAGGTCAGCCATCCATATTGACCTTGACTCGTCGAGTACAATCATTCACTCGTCGGGTTCCCTGCTTAACTCATCAACTCGCCAAGTCACCTGAGGGACTCGTCGAGATCCTTGGTGTTTACGGCCGTAAACCACCAACCGTACACCCTTGCCCGTAAACCCTTGGCCGTAAATGAGAAAACCCTCTCGACTCGCCGAGTTACAAGAGGGACTCAATGATTTCTCCCGTATTCGGTCATTTCCAGGGGATTTAAGGTTTTAAACTTCAGATCCATACTCTCCTAGTGAAGATGTCACGTAAAGTTGCAAACTTTACGTGCATGCATCGCCTTGCATGGCCATAGCACTAAAACTAACCTTCAAACAAGGTTTTCATGCATGGAGAGAGAATGGGCTTAATAAAAGGTGCAAATTTATGATATTTGGGACCTAAGAAGGTCCAGATCTGGAACCATATCCTTGTGATAGGTCCAGATCTAAGATTGCTTCTATTTCCTCAAAGTTGGTCACAAGTCCCAAATAGAATATAGGCTCAAGGTAACAGATTCATACCTCAATTCAATGCCTAAGACGGAATAGATGCTTAATCTAACACTTCTCCCTTGATACTTCCTCTTCAAACTTGGAATCCTCCCTAAAATATCAAGGATAAGCTCCCAAGTGATCTTACTTCACACACAAGAGGGTTTGCGGCCGTAAATGTTCTTCTATGGTGCTAAGGGAGGCTACTGGGGCGGATAATGACGTTTATCTAGGGGACAAACCCAAAATTTAGGGTTTTCTTTTAACAACTTGGAATCGCCGAGTCGGTCCCGTTCTGCGTTTCAAGATCTCTCGACCCAAATTTAGACTGTTCTAATATTTTCTCTACTCATATCAAACAAACCAATCATCACAGGTTGCCTTTATGCATGCAAATTATACATAGAAGATGATCAAATAGACTTTCGAATAAAAGATTTTACCCTAGGACCACAACTAAACAAGGAACAAAAAGTAAGGCCAAATTGATCATTCTAAGGCTATAAGCTCCTAATCATATATAATTTTAAAATCATACACATAGCAAATTCCATACGATCATCCAAGTTCAAATATCATAATAGCATGACTAACATATTGGGGATATACTTACTTGGCTCGGCTGATCATGCGCGTTGCACTCTCTTCTTTTCCCTTCTTTCAAATGCTTTATATGTTTTTTTTTGAAAACAAATTTACCCTTTCCTCAGTTTGAGAGAGAATGGGCTTAATAAAAGGTGCAAATTTATGATATTTGGGACCTAAGAAGGTCCAGATCTGGAACCATATCCTTGTGATAGGTCCAGATCTAAGATTGCTTCTATTTCCTCAAAGTTGGTCACAAGTCCCAAATAGAATATAGGCTCAAGGTAACAGATTCATACCTCAATTCAATGCCTAAGACGGAATAGATGCTTAATCTAACACTTCTCCCTTGATACTTCCTCTGCAAACTTGGAATCCTCCCTAAAATATCAAGGATAAGCTCCCAAGTGATCTTACTTCACACACAAGAGGGTTTGCGGCCGTAAATGTTCTTCTATGGTGCTAAGGGAGGCTACTGGGGCGGATAATGACGTTTATCTAGGGGACAAACCCAAAATTTAGGGTTTTCTTTTAACAACTTGGACTCGCCGAGTCGGTCCCGTTCTGCGTTTCAAGATCTCTCGACCCTACTCGACGAGTTGACCTCCCAACTCGCCGAGTCCATGCATAAATCCTTTCCAATTCAAACCAGGTATTACATCAATGAAACACTTAGGGTTCATGGAGCATGTGAAAAAGGAACATATCAACTGAGAAGGGAATGGATCATCTGACAAAGGAACAGATCAAGTGACAAATTAATGAATCTTCTAAAAGGGAGAATAGAGCACCTGGGAGTGGAATTGAGCATCTTGGTGTATGGATGCAACGTATATGATCAAGATGTGTCATCATATGCTTGGATTACCCACTCACGAGTCAAGGTGCGTCACTGGTAAGCACGATGCGCAATCTACATTGAAGGTGTGCCATATAGTGTCTAGATGTGCCACCTGGGAAGCAAGTGTGCCACTCATAAAGCTTGATGCACCACTATGGTAAGAGTGATCCACTTTGAAGTCTAGATGTTCCATTTGTGATGGAGATGAGCCAACATGGTAGAGGATGCATCGCCATTGGATAGGATGCGCCATCTACATGCTTGATGCACCATTTGGGTCCTAATGAGCCACTTATGTTGTGATGTCCTCTATGATGATCAAGATTATCCAAGGATGCTCAAGGATTATTCCTTGATGTGCCACAATGATGGCTGTGTTGGGTTTTTGTTCAAAAACTAGTTTCAAAAACATAAAATTTAGTAATGGAAGACTTATAATTTTTTTAAATAACATAAACAAATTAAACCGACCAACGATCTTCTTGCAAAGTTGTAAAAATATTAAACACTAACCAAAGAAGAAGATGGAGAAAATTACAACCTTTGTAGTTCTTTGGAACCTCTTGGGAGGCTTGGAAGTTGATGAAGAATGTAGAACTTTAAAGACACCAACAATGAATCAACTTGATGGAGAATGCTAGTTCATTTGTATAAAACTCTTAAGATTTATGTTATTATCAAAATAAGAACATAAAGAGAGCATAAGCAGGAGTACGATCTTCAAGTCTTCAACTAAAACTAAAGAGAAACACACATACATACATAGTTATGATTTTTTGCATAAGTAGTGAAAGAGATATGAAAGCCTCACTTTATATAGAAAATATTTGGTCCATAATTTCTTAACACTTTAAGAACCCATGCCCCTAAACCCTATGTGTTCCCGATGTTTCAAGTCATGCCTTTCTTTTGAATAAATTAATCAAAAGGCCATCACTCATTTTAATCATATTGTCCATGCTTGTCTTTTTTAGAGGAGTGTTCTTTTCATCAAACAAATGAAGAGACCATACTCTCTTTTGTCTAGCTAAATTTTGATTATTATAAAGGCAAAAGAAGACAAAATACTTTTATATTTTATAAACCGAGTTTATAAAATATAAACTTTAACTTTTTGGTAAAAGACAAAATACTATTATATATAATGTTAGTTGCTAATGAAAATTATTATTTCCTAGAAATAAATAATTTCTAATTTAATTATAAGAGTTTATTGAATATTTATTAGAATCATTTTCTAATAAATAATCCAATTATATCAAGTTGTTTTAGTGTGACCCTTTAGTATCATATGTTAATTAACAATATCACTTTAATATGGTTCTTGAGCATACCCGATCTTTCAGGTTGATCAGCCATGATGATCTTGATGTGCCACTCTTCCACTATGATGAGACATTATGGATCATGATGCTCCATCTTGTGATGCTGATGCTCATGTAATGCATATCAATGATGAAGGTTCCAGAAGATACTACATGGGGGAATGTGATTGGTTGACATCTTTTATAGGCCTATAGGTTAATGGGTTTGGGTTTTAGGTCTTAATCATTCACTATAAATATGGATGCTTGCTAATCATTGAATGTGTCTTTTGTATCCTTAGTGAGTAAGTCGAATATTTGTTTTTTGTACTTGTAATCTCTATTTGAGAGCTCTGTGAATAAAAATACTCCCCTCCTGCCCGTGGATGTAGGTCTAATTGACCAAACAACATAAATACTGTGTTTTTTTTGTGTGCTTTTGGTTTCATGTATTATCCGCATTACTTCCTAACAAGGTCTTCGTTCATTGTGTTCTAATTTGGTGGAGTTGTTGAAGGCGAACACATGTGACAAAAATGCTATAAATCTGCATTTAGCTCTCGTTTATTCTATCTTATGGACGATTTGGAAGGCTCGAAATGCTTTAGTGTAATGGAATGAGAGGAGAGTTGTTATGCTTCTTACGAATGACATTTGCATTACTACTTTTAATTAGGTTAAAAATAGATCCAAACTTAGTCTTTTTGATTGATCGGTTTGATGTATGTCACCTATTTCAAACTTATTTTTGTAACTTGAGTTGAGTTACTCGCTTAAGTCTATTTTTTTAATGCTAATGTGTTGCTTGTTGTTCAAATTTTTTTAATACAATTTATCGATTTTAGATATTCAACAAAAAAAGACACTCCATCGAGTAAATATTTATTTTTTAAACTATAACTAATGACAGTGTTTTACTATTCCGAAAATTATGCCATAACTAGAATTATATATCTTATAAATATATAATAAAATTGTATTCTTAAAAAGAATTGCATATATTTTGGTGTGGTTTTTGAAAGGTAAAATTGGAAGAATATTCAGATGAGTTTATAAGTTCCGTTGAAAAACTTTTCTGAGTTAATTTTTTAGAAAAATACAACTTATAATCTCAAATTATAAGATACTTTTTGATTTAGTTAACATTAAAATTTAAAAAGGTTCGAAAAACAAACGTACTTATAGCACCGTGCCAAACTTAGGCTAAAACTACAGTTATAATAACAAAAAATTGAAAACTTACGTAATGTTTAACAATTGAAAAATAATATTGATGTCCAACATGCATTAGTCCTTTACATTGCCCATTTATCTTGGACATCATTTATAAAGTGGGGACGATGTTGATCGAGACATTTACCAATTTATAAGAATCCATCTATCGCTCTCTATAATTTAACGTTGGATTGATACACTGATAACTATAGTTATTGTATACGTATTTACCAAACAACTCAATCAATATGTTTTAATCTCAATCTTTAGACTCAAGTGAACATCAAATTTAGTCTTTCTTGTACGTAAAACCCGACAAATTCAATGCAACTCTAACGTCTAATGTAGACCATCGTGAATGTATAACCTAACACATATATGCAACTTTGTATGGTATTATAATTATATCTCGACAGCGATTTTAGTAATTTAAACAAGTGATGACAAATGCTTAAGCTAGTCGACGCCAAGCTACGAAAGGACCGATCCACACACACTTACTCTAATCTACCAAATAGAAAGACCGATCCAACAAATGCCTAATACCATTAGGCTAGAGAGAGTTGGAACATCTTTAACCTACCGTAACATCATTTTTAGTGTTGCTATATCATTTTTTTGTTGCCACCTTAATAGCATGTAATCCTTAGCATTTTAAAGGGATGTAGCAGCCCCCACACGCTATATTTTTTTGATTTTTTTTTCGAACTTAAATAAATTATATTTTTATAAAATATAAACATTTAGTATTAAATAAAATGGTTACAATAAACTAAAACTTAAAATGCGACTTAATAAATTAGAACATAACTTAATACCTAAAAACATAATTTAATACCTAAAATTTAAAACATGACTTAATACTCTACTTAAAACATAACTTAACACTATATTTAAGTGTAACGCCCGCAAATTCAGGTTAGACATTTAAGATAAAATAAATAATCTTAGATAAAATTGAAGTAATCGCGATGATGATTTTAGGGATATAAAGAACGCTTGAATCTGATTTCGTATGAACAAGTTAATGCTTAATTGAAGTTTTACGTTCAAACCTATACAACAAGGTACGTCGTAAAATATGAATCGGAGATAAGTTACTTATTAGCCTAAGTAATCTAAACGAAAGTCATAGTAGTCGTTAAAGCGAGTACATGCATACAGAGAACGTCCAAATCTGACTTTAAATGAGGGAGTTATGATTTTTCGAAATTTCTGCACAACAGTGTGGACACAAAAATCTAAATTCAAATCGGTTGAGTGTTAGCTAAACAATTTAAGGGAGAGTTGAATATCTCGTGAATAGTATTCCATCGATATAAAGATAGTCGAGAACGAATTTCGTATGAAAGACTTATGATTTTATACGGACTTTAACCGTCTAAGCATGTTAATAATACAACTTAAAAAATAAAGTGAGAATTAGCCGACAGACTCTAAATGAAAATTGTAGTACTCATCGATAGCTATGCGTGGATATAGAGAACATCTAAAACGGAGCTCGTCTGAGAAAGATATGATTTTCTGAAGTTTTTTTTAGAAGAGTCAGGCTTAGGTAGGTTGCACGACTCACACACCTTCTAAAAGGGCAACACGGACCACCACCTTTGCGACATGTGGCAGCAAACTGGAGGAGCAACATAGCATGAGTGCATGACGCACCCTTCTATAGGCGTGACGTGCTTGGTCGAAATCGCCTATAAATAGGTGCAGCCCTTCTTACTATTCCTCACACTCTTCCGGACCTTCTCTTTGAAAAATTTCACCCTTCAGTCCCGAATTTCTTTGGAAACTAGGATATCTTTAGCGAGGCCCTAAGACATCAAAGAGCCAGAGAAATAGAAGCTCCCGAGTCAGATTTCTTCCCGCACAATTACCGGTTCTTGTTAGAAATCTCTGTAAGTTAAGCTGCACTTTTTATTTCAAGTGTAACTTATATTTATATTCATAATCGTTATTATGAATCTATAAATAAGGTTTATCAGTGAATGTTAAACCGTAGTCACACCTAATTTAAACAAATAAAATTTTACTGCTAGTTGCACTAAAAATAAAACACTGGGAAGCAGGGTCGAATCCTCAGGGACACAGCCTAACGGTCAATGTCTTTTTGCATCAGACACATTCTAGTCAATAAAACACAAATTATAAAATGGGGGTTTTTAAATTAAACTAAAAACTAAAAATTTCAGTGAAAACAAATTAAATCAGAATCAATAATAAAAACGATTTCAGTTCTACTGTGACTTTCCTAATCATGCAATCAATTTAGTTCTGGTTATTTGAGATGCTTTCTATCTAAGCTGATACTAAGAAAAACTAACAAGCTCTAGTATAATCTCTTTTACCTAATTAGTTAACCAAAACAAGCTCTTTGAATTAACTCTAACTTTTTACTGTTCAATTAAACAAATTCTTAATTAAATCAGAAAAGAAGCTTTATGTTCAGTGTAAATTTCCAGCAATGCCCAATACGTCTCGCAAGCTCGAAAGCGTAAATGTATGATTTTTTTACAGTTTATATCAGAGTTAAATCCCAAACGTGACAACAAATATGATACTTGTTACTTTTTACCAGTTGAAAAGAATAATTACAAATTCTTTTAAGTGATTAAAATGAATGATAAAAACCCTAGCTAGGTGATGAGACTAACAAGAATTAAAAATCAAATGTTCGTTAAGTGTAAAACTAAAAATTCGAGATAGAAACACAAAAAGGAAACCAGATTTGAAAACTAATCATATGAAAAAGTATTAGTCTATGTAGAACTAAAAACTAAGGTTTTAACCAGACATGACTAAAAACGAATTTAAACTAGTAAAAAGAAACATTAACTGAATAATCTTCTAAACTAAATAAATGAGATGATTCACAACCTTTATATCTTCAAAAATCGCTGAAAGGTATCAAAAATCGCCTTCAGAAGTGTTTTTTGTCGCCTGGAATCGTCTAACCTTCTAATCTAATAATGAAGGTCGTATTTATATGAAAGACGAAAGCATCTGGAGAAAGAAACTGAATATGCAATCACAGTTTCCAGATATGCGATCACAAATATCCTGATTTTTTTCCAGATTTGCCCCTAATTGATGTATGATGCTGTTTTATAAGTTTTTGGAACTTTGGGGCAAAAATGCGATCGCAGATTTGACAATTTCTTCCAGGATTGTGTTTTAATGAAGTACAATGCCAAGTCTGAAGTTTTTGGAGTTTCGCGTAAGAAATGTGATCACATAATTGGTTTATGCGATTGTGGAAACTGTTTTTTCTTCAGATGGTTTCCAGATGATTTATTTCAACCCTGAGAAACTTCGTGGCATTTATGCGATCACATAAAGAAGAATTGCGATCACAAAAACTGATTTCTAGCTTGTTTCAGACGCGATTCTTCAATTTAAGCACTCCATGTTATTCCTTAGCATCATTCTTTAGTTCCAGGTCCATTTAAGCTCCAAACATGCATGGAACTGCTCCCAATGTACTGCTCCACTCAAAATATCTGAAAATGACACAAAAATGCTAAGAGTACGGGAATTCTGATAAAAGACATGAGCTGAACATTATTTAAAATAATGACATAAAAATGTACAAAATATGATGCAAAATGCTAATAAAAACTACCATAAAAGATGCATAAAATGGCATCTATTAAATCTCCCCAAGCTTGAACCTTACTTTCCCTCAAGTAATAAAAAGATTAAACATTATAAACAAATGGAAAGATGTAGATGTTCAAAAAAGAATTTAGAATAAAAACTGAAATAAATAAATGAAACTTAAAAACTTGAACTAAAAAAACTTCACTCTTTTTTTTTTCTTCATATGATCAGATTTCACAACGAGGAAGCTTCAATGAAATCACTACCTAGACAACATTCTTAATACCTTTTTTGTAGATTCATAATTCATATTTAATAAGTCAAACCAAGCTTGAGTAAATAATTTTTACGTCGAATTAAATTTGTGAAAATAGTTATTTTTAAAAATAATTTCATGAAAATTCGTTTTAAAAACTTAGCTTGACAGACCCTCCTTTTTTCCGAACTTGTCCAGTAAACACGGTAAGCTCCATTATGGACAGAAAATCCAGGCTTACCCCTATGACTCCACTATCGAAGGATCTATCTCATTATGCCACGCATCTTCTTTGTCTTGATCAACTCTTCAAATTTAACTTGCTTGGTTCTTGATTTCGACTTGAACTTGACATGGATTTGACTTTGAATTTCAGATTTCTTCAAGTTTCTTGATATACCATTTCTAACATATATATTTATTGGGCGTGGATTTTACTTTGAGGCCCACTATATCTTCAATACTTCATACCTCTTTCTTGTACCTTGTAGTTCTTGTCCTTTCAAGAGCATAGTACCTCAAATGTGATACCTCTAATAAGTCACAAACACCAAAAGCAAGAGGAGCCTTATGAGAGAGAGGTTAGGAAGTACCAAAATCGGCTAGGGTTTCACCTTGGAATGCATTGGCCGAATTTGGGAAGCTAGGGGTTCAATTTATAGTGTGGAATCCTTAGGGTTTCTTACATAAAACCCTAATTTACTTAAACCTTTAAGTATTCCAACAATCCATATGATAGGCCCTTTGGACTAACTCTTCTTGGACTCTCTCATAGATTTAGTCCATCACTAATCAACATGGATCATTAGCCCAAACTATAAGTATTACTGATTTACCTAATTAGTCCATGTAAATTTAATCAATCTCTTTTGATCACTAAATTAATTCCAAATTAATTCTTGATCAATACCAATTAAATAATATGATTTCTCAATTAATATATTATTCATATAATATATTAATAAATCACAAATAACCTCTTTCTCAAATATCCATCCTATCAAATTGCTTCGGTGAAGGCAACCCAAAAGGACCATGCTACTATCGGGTCAAGTAAATACCAATTATAGTTATGGGCTTAGACACCTAATCTAACACCCTTAACATCCTCTAGCTAGCGTACGAATACAATTACATATCACCGATACTAGATAATTCTTCGAATGAAAGCTCTCAAACTACAACGGTTGGACTCAAACAAGAGCTACGCAATAGGGTTAAAACCCATCCTTCTAAAATTATCCAGTCTCAATAATATGTAACCTATTATATTTGCTTACTAGTTAGCCGAAGTTAATGGGAACTCCTAAAAGCACCAAGCAGAACCTATACATGCCATCCTATCACTGGCTGATAAGTACTAGCGTGCAAGTCTACAAGCTCACACAACATGCATATAAAGGCATCTTTCCTAGCATTATATCACCATTATGAGCAGATCCTTAGCCCCTACTCTAGCATGCAATTCTCATATCATATCATAAAAAATATAACATGAATAGCTATTTTATTCAGCTCAGCTGATTGTACGCATCACGCCTTTCTTCTTTTATTAAAATCCTCTGATTACAATGTTTCTTTTTATGAAAAAACTACCAAACCCTCGATTTGAGTCCAGGAATACATGAGAGTATGCCCGAATCCCTTAAACCAAAGCTCCGATACCAACTTGTTACATCCCAAAAATTATGAGGTAAAAAGGTCATCATCACAGTACATCACAGTACATCATAAATCGTGAAGGAATACTCACTTCAAACCGATGATAACCAAACTAACTGTTCGAGTCGCTGAACAGGATAACCTCGCACCAACTAACATTCAATACAACCTTAATTAATAATTAACCAGATAACTCAAAATCTGAGGCCCGCTCCATAAGCCAACTTCCTAAAGGGTAAAAGAAAATTTTACCCTTTCCTTACTTGGCCCAAAATCAAGGCCCAACCCATTTGCTCAAAAAGCCCAATTTCCTAAAAGGCATCCCAATGCCCAATATGACCCATCTTCCTAATTAGGCCCCAAAACCAACATGAACGTAATTCCAAGAAAACCCATAATGTATCCATGGCCCAAAGTCAGAAGGCAAATGGCTCAACAAGGCCCAAACCTTAAAAGGCCCAAAATTGATTTACTGGGGAGTACGCCCCGCATACCAAAAGGGTACGCCATGCGTATACACCCTATATATAGAGGTGCTAACATCTCTCTCTCTCTCTCATGTTATCACACCCTCGAACCAGACGACGGAAACGTCCGAGGGCTCGTGTGACTTAAATTGAAATATCATCACAATGAATATACATGAATCATAACATAAACATCACCATGCATTAATACATTACAACTAACCTTGTTCACATCAAGTACATTGTTTACATGACATATTTCAAAACATAAATTGTCTGATGTTTAACATTACACAAAAGAAATTTCCTGAAACACACTTGGAGGTTCTTCAGTCTAACAATTTCCTGAAAATACAAGTTATTATGAAAATGTCAAAATATATATTGTTGGTGAGTTCATAAGCATGTTTGATATAAAACTAGTTTGTATTGTTTGTAAAACCCAGAAAATCCGATATTTTATGTACAAAAACTCTTTCCGAAAAAGATGTGATGATCCCATAAGTGCATATGTATGTGATTTCGAGACATGTAAAGGTGATTGTTGTTCAAAATTTATTCTTGTATTATAGCTATTGTATGTAGGAGTGAATAATATTGTTCCCCCAGAAAACCCGATGTTTTCCGATATAAACAATATGATAGTTTTGTATTATTGTATCATCTCAACGAATGAATAAGATTTCTCGTGATTACTTAGCTGGTAATGGATCTCTATGTGAGTCGTTATAACCATGCATAATAATGACTAATTCGCCTGTCTTGGCATTTTATCGGATGCCAGTTTTCATCAAGATTTTGTCACCCTAGACTGGCCGAGTCTAGCTGTAGCGAACAACTTAGGTGTGGGGGAGTCACCCCCGTATAGATCTATACACAAACTCTCGCTCTCCTTCCAGGAGACTCTAGTTATAACTACAGACTATAATCGACACTTATTGGTGTCACCCGTTATTTCTCACTGAATCCCACTGAAATTGAATAACCTTGTTTAACAACCTGATTTATGTTTACTTGAATAAAAGGTAAGCCTAACAGACGAAGAGAAGAGGGCAACAGAGGCCCAATAACTTTGTATGTTATTACAGGCTGTCGAGTATGCTACAGGCACGTTATAGCCCATTAAGCATATTATGGATGTTTAGGGTCTTATTAGCAATGCAAATGGACCATTAAGGCCCAATAGCATGTTAACAATGATAAAGGCCCATTGGTTATGTAATTGGGTCACCGGAAGCCCAATAAACACGTGTGAACTTATTGGGCCCAATAATCGTGATATTGGGCCACAAAAGCCCAATAGCACGAATAGAAGATATTTGAGCCCAACCATTGAATCAATTATAAATTATTGATCTTAAGTTCGTAACGTAAGTACTTGTTCTCAACTATATGTTTATTTGAAGTGTTATAACGCTTTGCCATTTGATTTATAACGAAACTTTGGTTATATATATATATATATATATATATATATATATATATATATATATATATATATATATGTGTGTGTGTGTGTGTGTGTGTGTGTGTGTGCGTGTGTGTGTGTGTTTAGGTTCATTTGAGACCATTCTAATTTTGTGAGACCGTGAGACCAAATCTAAAAATAATTTTAAAATGCAAAATAAATGGAAAAATCCAAAAATTCTTTTTTTAAATATTATTTTCGGAACTTGAATTAACTAAAAAAAAATCCCGTTTTTTTTTTTGTAAAAAACGTGAAATATTCTAATAGAATATTACACTGTACATATTCTAAAAAATAATTTTAAAATGCAAAATAAATGGAAAAATCTAAAAAAAAAATTTTAAATATTATTTTCGGAACTTGAATTAACCAAAAAAAATTAAAAAAAATCCCATTTTTTTTTGAAAAATACGTGAAATATTCTAATAGAATATTACACTGTACATATTCTAAAAAATAATTTTAAAATGCAAAATAAATGGAAAAATCCAAAAATTCTTTTTTTAAATATTATTTTCGAAACTTGAATTAACTAAAAAAATAAAAAATAAATAAATAAAATAAAAAAATGCGTCTCACGGTCTCACAAAATTAGGCCGTGTCACATGAACCTAACCATATATATATATATATATATATATATATATATATATATATATATATATATATATATATATATATATATATATATATATATATATATATTAAACAAAACCATGCCTTGATATTTTTGACCCAAAAATCTATAGTTTTCTATTCGGCCCAAAAACATTTAGTTTGACCATTTCAGCCTCTTTATCTATAAAAATGACACTTTTAGTCCCTTTTTATGAAAATTGACATTTTTGGTCCTTAAACCATTTTTACTTGACATTTTCGACCCAAACTTTATTTAAATAATAATTTCAGCCCAAAACTATTGTATTTATCATATCCATCCCTTGGTTGTAAAAAGTTGACACTTTTGGCTCAAATTCTGTAAACTTTACAATTTTGACCTCAAAATAAAAAACTTTGCATTTATAGTCCAATTTTTGAATCAAAGTCATTTTGAGCCCCTAAAATAGTTTATTCACGTTTTAGACTCACAGTTTGTTAAGTTTTCCATTTCGGTCCCTCAAAACTTCATTTTTTCACAACTTTGAACCGAAAATGTCATGTTTTACCCAATTCTTTGTTATTTTTACAAAAATGACACTTATATGGATTTTGACTTTGTTTTCACTTCTTGAGCCTAAAGATCCTTAGATCTTTGAAGTAAGTTGTTTATTAAGTATTTTGTTCATGTATCCTTCACACTTTAGCCATAGATTTCAAGATTTAGCAAATAATATCATATTTTCACAACATAAACCAAAGAAAATCACATATAACAAGCATACACATATAACAAGCATACACATAGTACTTGTATTCTCCCCCCAAAACAAGTAAAAACCGAAAACAAGGGGGTATGAACTCTCCTTTCTTCTTTGCTCATGGTTTTGAAGAAGAAATGGAAGGGGTTGAGGTGATTCTCGGCCCTAGCAAGCTTTTTGAGAAATCTTTGGGCTTAGATGGGTTCTAAGAAGCATGATCATGAATTTGAATGAATTAAGAGAAGTTAATCCATGGATCTAAGTAAAAACTTACCAAGGATTTGTGATATGAGTGAAGAACCTTCTTGGAATGCTTGCAAATCTCGAAATTTTGATGGAAGAATGAAGGTGTTCTTGAGAGGATTTGGAGGTATTTGGAAGTGAATTAAGTGTGTGTGTGTGTGTGTGTTGATGCTCTTGGCCGAGAGTAGAAGGAGAAAAAGAGGGGAGAGAGGGTGAGGTGACATTGCATGGATGTCCACCATGCAATAAGGAGGTGGCATGCTCACAATTTTTCTCTTTAATCCATTTTATCTTAATTCTTCTTCTAATCTTTTCTTTCTTTTTAAATGGGTTGAGAATTGCATTAAGAAGTGAAAAGGATTCATTTTGGCCCAATTCTTGATCCTTACTTAAAATCATGAGGTCCATAAAGAAGTTTTTGGCCCTTTGGGCCCTTAGGGTGGTTCACGGCCCAACTAGCATAAAAGATTAGGTTTGTGACCTATTAGGCTAATTAGATTAGTTATGGCCCAACAAGGTTAATTAGGCTAGTTATGGCCCAATAAGGCTTATTGGAGTCGTTTATTTCCATTTTAGGCCCAATATGGCCCAAAATGTCAAATTTCATGAAGGTGTGTTGAATTAGAGCCCAATTAAGAGTTCTAAGCCCAAACTAGTCAAATTGGAGACTTATTGGTCCATTAGGCCCAAGAAGAGAATCCTAGTCCATATTGGACTTAAATCGGGATTTTTAGGGTTTCCAATCCTTTGCTGACTATTTGAAGTGTTTGTATAGAGTGTTTGATGGAATTTTGTTGTCATTGAATAAACATCATGCATGCTATCAACTTAGAGTTACCAGTAGTATCATAGATGACGTTTACATGATCACAAAATTTCCTGGCTAGAATGCCAGACGTGACACATGTCACAAGGCATCAATCCCATACGCAAGTGAGTTTTCTCAAGCCAAACCTTCATTAGTCATCTAATGGAGAACTTTGTACTCAACAAAAATATCGGAGATTGTTGCACTGAGTGCATGTACTCAAGCTTGAATAGGGATCGTCATTGAAGGATGTTGAATCTGAACTAAGCGTTTGAGACAACGAGCAAGATAACCTATATCATTTTGAGATTTTGATCTCAGCTCAAAGCCCAAATCTAAATCAAGAGTCTAGTAAGAGGGGATGACAAAAACGGGGCTTGACGGTGGCCGTTGTTTAGTTTCATGTGTTCGTTTGTGGTTAGTTCATATGACTTTCCTATGGTGTCTTATGGTATGAGGCTGGATAATGGTAGGGGCGGCTCAATTAATTTGGGGGCTCTAAGAAAACAAAACAAAAAAAAAATAGGACCATTCAAGTAAGTAAAAAGTTTCAAACTTGAGACCCTTAGTTTTATAAACCAACATTTTACGATCAAGCTAAACTCCAACTTGTCTTTGTATCCCAAGAAATATGTATATATACATACATAACAGAAAAAACTTTGAAGTGAAGTGGTGTGGCATTTCTGTTGGTTGTTTGGAGAAACTGCCTAGGTTTTTTCTTTTTGGTGGGGTTAGTTTGTATGTTTTTCCATCCATTGTCTTTGGATTAGGCTGCAATTCTTGTATTGCTGGTCTTATTTATGTTTTTTTTTCCTTCCTTTTCTACAACGAGTTAGGGGTCCCTTTTGTTTAGCTTTCGGCTTTGTTTTCAGGTTTTAGGTATGTGTTTGATTTGACTATTTCTTCTAGCTCCTTATTACATGATTTTATTTTATTATGTCTTGTATTACCGCTCAAAAAAAGTTATATTCCATTCTAAAGTTTATTGTGTTACATAAATAATACTATTTAAAACAGTTTTTTTTACAACGAGCACAACATATGGCATAAAATAAGTGCAAGATGATGATGAAATTGACAATTCAACCCTACAAATTTGATTTTTTACGTAAATGGACCCCATGAAATTGACTAGTACAAAATGTATGGTCCCCGATGTGTAAAGTTGATTGTAATAGATTCCTTCGTTCACTACCTCTTTCATTTTTCAATTATTTATAAAATATAAAGTTAAATTTACATCAATTCGGTTACAACTGTGTTGTAAAAGTACATATATAAAACTACTGCATATGATAAGATGTATGATTGAAGTCTAAAAATATTTGAGAATAAAGAGTCCTCCGAACAGTTTGTTTAAACTTAAACGAGTCATCATTATAAGGGTTTACCACAATCATCTTGTTATCCAACACATTCTATAACTACTAAAATTATTGATTATATTAAAACAAACAATTGTACGACGTAATTGTTAACTCTTATATAATAAATCTTATAATAAATTGGTATAAACATTGTTTGTTTTGAATTATATGATAATGTAGACATCTTTTAAAATTCTATAATCTCAATTGTGTCAGTGGTCTCGACCTGCAAGTTACTTATGAATAAAATTAAATATAAAATATGGTTTAATGATATTTATAATTGTTGTTATGATTAATTAGTTTTAAAAAGTTTATTTACTGAAGATTTTAATTCCTATCATTATAATTATTTGAAACATCTAACATTGTTTTTGTTTTTAAGGTAACGCTATAATTTTGGTATATAGTATTATTTTTAATTATTGTTGTTATAAGTTATTTAAAATAATGTATTTGAAAACTCTTACTTATTTTAATTTTGTTCAAAAATTTATTTGATGGATATTGTTAGTTTTTTTATTGTTATTATTTAAAACAACAAACATTGTTTTTATTTTTAAATATAATATTATAATTTTTTATATAATATTACTTTTAACTATTTTTATTGTAAGTTAATTTTAACCTACTTATTTGAAAATTTTTAATGATTATAAAAAAAATAGTTTCATGACTTTTTTTTTTTAATTTAGGGTTATAATTTAGGTTTGATACTATAATTTATTACTTTTAACTATTTATAAAATAGTCTCTCGATTTTTTTCAATTTTGACTTAATTTTTTATTTTATGTAAGCTGTTTAACATTATATTGAAATTAATAATTTAACTATTTTGCGTAAAATCATAAATTATACAAAAGTTGTGACTTTAAAATGACAATTGTTCACATACGACAATATATTTAAATTAATAAGTTAACTATAATATGTCACAAAATTAAAGTCATAATTTTATAAATAGAAGTAAAATATGATATTCTAAAAATGTAGTTTAGTTAATTTATGATTAAAATTTAGTTTAATTTAACATTTATTAACCAGTTTATAATAACTATTAGAAAGAAACTGAAAAGTCATGGATGTATCGAATGTATGTGGTGTAACTAAAAATGTCTTAATTTTTAAAATTTATTTGATGGATAATTTTTGTGTTTTTATTGTAATTTTTTAAAAATAACAAACATTATTTTTATTTTTAAAGATAACATTATAATTTTTATCTAATATTACTTTTAATTATTTTTATTATAAGTTATTTTAAGCTACATATTTGAAATTTTTTTAATGATTATAAAAAATAGTTTCATGTTTTTTTTTGTTAATTTAGGATTACAAATTTAGGTTTAACACTATAGTTTATAACTTTTAACTATTTATAAAATAGTCTCTCGATTTTTTTCAAGTTTAACTTAATTTTTTAATTTAAGTTAGCCGTTTAACATTATATTGAAATTAATAATTTAATTATTTTGCGTAAAATCATATATTATTCAAAAGTTGTGACTTTAAAATAATAATTGCTCACATACGACAATATATTTAAACTAATAAGTTAACTATAATATATATTAAAAAGTTGAAGTCATAATTTTATAAATATAAGTAAAATATGATATTTTAATATTGTAGTTTAGTTAATTTATGATTAAAATTTAGTTTTTACATTAATTTAACATTATTAACCACTTTAACATAACTATTAAAAAGAAATTGAAAAGTCATGGGGTATCAATGCATATGGTGCAAAAAAAATGCATATTTTATAAGTATACTTAGCGTATTCCTGCGTTGTGCGTAGTAAAACAAATATATGGTTAAAATATGTTGAAATTTATAATTTTATCTATGATTTTTGGTCATTTTTAGATATATATGCATATTAAAATTGGAACGTATGACCCTAGAATATTGGAACCTATCTTGAAACATGTTATGTCAATTTTTAATATTCCAAAACTGCTCTTAAAATTGTCGTTATCGGGTTCTAGTTTTTTATTACAGAATAAATTGATTGACTATTACAATATATGAAAAAAATAATTAACCATATAATTATTGATAACGTAAATACAATGAATTAAAAAAAAAGTTAAAATTATAAATAAAAGATGTTTATAATTGATGTCAAAATATTCTGTAATAGATTCTAATCAGACTAATGATAATTATAAAACCCAAAATGAGTTTTAGCCCTCATATGTTATTAGAAAACATAAGTTAAAAACAATTAAACAATTTGTATTTTATGAGAGTCATGTGCCATTGTACTTTTCATTAGTATAACATAAAATTACAGGTGCAAATTGCAATGGCTAAATCTTATTTCACTTTTAATTACCTTACAGTTAAATCATAAACGTCTCATTTAAAAAGATCATGAATGATTAAACGAATCTCAATCAAATCATAGCTTGTAATGATATATCAATAACTCAAATTTACCATATTTATGGAATATAACAAAATCAATTATAATAAGATTTATCAATTACATAATTGTTACCTATAGGACCATTTCCATATAAGCGACTGTTAACATCCAACACAACATGAATACCTACAAAATTAAACGCCGACATGCACTCCATTACACCATCCTAGAAATTACACCCAATGAATCTTTTTAAAAGTCTAGTAATATAATTTGAAGTGGAATGAACATTAACCTGCACCATCTTGCAAATTCCATTATAATTTATACGACATAGACCGTTGAGTTTAGAATTTAGACGGCTAGTTACATAGCTTCCTTTTGGGACCCCGTTGAACATGATTATAACTTTCATGAAAAAAAAAATGCAAAACTTTAAAATAAATTGAACCACCAAAATTTTAAAAATCAAGAAGTATGAATTACGCTAGTTATATCCATCATTGTTTTGTATTATTGTGAACTAGTTTTGTTGCTCATGTGAATCTAGAAGCAATGATTAGAGCCTCTTCATATATAATATTTTTCATTCCAACCAAAATCATAATTATACAGTATAAATTTGGATAATAAGAAAGAAGAAAAATGAAGCAACATTTCTTACCTTAAACTTTCATATTTTCTTCTCATGTTATCTTCCTCTTTATTATTATTTATGCTCTCCATCAATAATCTTTTTGTATGGAGTTTCTAATCTACATCTCAATCATTCACACAACTCTTTGAACCATTCTTATAAAAATATACCATTATGAAGTATATATATCTTAATGTTAGTGAATTAATGTCATAAGAACCATTAAATATCATAAGTTAAAAAACTATTGAGTTGTAGTTGTTAATTTGATGATAGTGAAAAATTATGTAGGTTTGAATAAATATTATGAAATCATTATTATAAAGAAATATGAAAAGAAAAGGAAGTTTCAAATGATTATGGTGATAGAAAAAATGACCCATTTATAAGTATAACTAGTCGAACATCCACGCGTTGCGCAGAATACAATAATATAACTATAGAAGATTTAGTTATTTAGAAGATTTTATCTTTATTAAAATGATTTAGGTACATTACTTTTTTCACTATGAATAAGAGAAATATTGACCTATATTAATATTTTTTTATAATTTTCAGACATAATAATAATAATAATAATAATAATAATAATAATAATAATAGTTTATACACGAATTTTTAAAATATATTTGTTGGGTTTAATTATTTGGATCAATAAAAAATATGTAGTTTTATAAATATAATTATGTTGATTTAAATGTAATCTAAGAGTTTTAGCATAATATTGATGTCATTATTTCAAAGTTTCTTTCCAAAATAGTAATTAAATAGTAATTATAAGTATCACTTTTTATAATATATCCAAATGTCAAAACTCAGATCAAGAAGCGACCATGGAAAAATAAAAAAACTTACATGTTATATATATATATATATATATATATATATATATATATATATATATATATATATATATATATATATATATATATATATATATATATATATATATATATATATATATATATATATATATATATATATAGTCTTTTAAACTTTATGGTCCATAATCAAATAAATCATACAACCATGTTTATTTGGATTCAACTTCTGTATGATTCTTAAATTAGACATAAAATCACATTTATCCAACTTCGATGCCAAAATAATCTTAAAAAAATTACATTAATTCATCAAATAAAATAAGACAACAATATGAAAATAGCTTTTGAACGTAACATAGAAATATGATATTACAGTTAACAAAGACAAAAATTAAAAAAATTGGCAAATTTTAGATATTAACGAACAAAAAATCGTCACAAGGACAAAACTAATAAAACTTATTAAACGTAAAATCAAAATTAATTTTTTTTCTTAATGTGACATATTACTATTGATTATGTTTATGTTTTTCAAACATATGGTCTTTTTTAGATGGCTTTTAATCATGATGATTGTTTTGATAAAATGGGTTAAAAGTATAGATGGTTAAGTTATATGTTTTTATCAAGGTTGTAAAACACACTCGACGTAAGTTAGTCGGTGAACTGGGGTTAATATTAATTGGATAGATGGAGATAAATTAGGGTATTAATCGGGGACCATTAATTGCTAATTTTGTTGAATTAAAAAATTAAATATGACTACCATTAATATCATAACAAAATAGGTTAATATGATTAATACAATGTTAATCATGTCTCAAATAGTTTACATTGAGATAAAACTTCTTCAAAATGTTAAAATTTCATTATTTTATAATGTTTCACTCATTATGTATGTATGGATTAATCGCTAGACGTCATCTAATCGGTCGAGTAGCGCCTAAGGATTAATTGTGACCTAGTCGAGATTTTTACAACAGTGGCTTTTATTAAATTTTTTGTTAATATAATTTATAACTTAGTGTCTTCATTTAACATCAATTTTATATAGACTCTTTAACTCAACAAGAAACTTGCACACAATTATGTGCCCGTTTTGTCAAAATCACTTGGAAACCATATACCATGTGTTGATGCAATGTGAGGTTTGGTTTGCTATTGCTATTTGGTATCAAATTGTTCGTTGGTTGGATCTTTTGATTTTGTAAAGTATAAAGTTAGAAAGTGGATTTCGTGGATGCAGTGAAGATGTCGACTATGCAGAGACTTGCTTGGAAGCGACTGTTTTGACTACTTTATTGGTGTTGTGAAACTTTAGAAATTCATTGGTGTTTAGGTCGGAGAAGCATATCTGTGATAAGGTATTTTCTCAATCATATTTATGGATTGTGTTTAGCGTTCTGCATTTTGTGGTTACAAAATCGAATGTTGGCTATTATTCATTTGTAATTGTTTTTCTGTTATTAGTCCCACACTTGTTAATAAAAATTTCAAACAATTCAAAAATTAAAATAAAATAAACAAAAACAAAAATAAACTTTGATTTCTCCGGTGATATCAACGAACTTCGTAGCTTGTCATTTCTAGGTTTTGAATGTGTCAATAATTTATTGCATGTGAAAATGTCGGACGGTTGTAGCAGGATCTCAGACACAGACAACACCTATTTTTTCAGTCCGCAGTGAAAATTTTTCGATTTTTTAACCTATTTTTCATGTATTGGCAACACATATTTCATCTTGGCAACACCTACTATGTATTCATGCATCCGCACATATGCTTAATGCTTCTTGAAAATATTTCTAATATTCCTAGGATAATCTTATTTGACATGACAAAAATGTGATTTAAATTCATAACGTTTAAAATAATCATAAAATAGCCTTAATCATTAAAAATGATCCTAAACGAATCAAAATACCAATTATTTAATACTAATATTAAATAAATAGGATGATAAAGTACAAAAATAGAGGTCAACTTATTAAACTTCTTGACTGATATTATATAATAAGTAGCTATCATTAAGATCTGGTTCCTTTGTTGGATTAGTGCCGAAAGGATTAATTAATCTTTATTACGTAATGGATTTATAAAATCAACCTGTAATCTGTTGTTTGTGTGTTTCCCGTGCGTTTTAGCTCCTTGCTAGTGTTGGTAGCTTTTTTAATATATTCTTTGTATCCAAAAAAAGTTATCAAATATAAATTATTTTTTTGATAACTGTATATCTTATTTGATAAAAAAAAGTTATAATATAAATATAAAAATCTTTATTTTATGCATAAGTTCAAGATAGATGACGTCTTAAAAGAAATCCACATAGGTCATGTTTCATTCCATTGTTTTCGGTAGTTTTTTTGGTGTAGTAATAGACGTAGGATTTTGATTAATTGGGTGGGATGGTTGTAAAATCTTATGGTTGCTATCTTGTAATTATTTTATTTTTCTAGTTTTATTGAGGCTTTTGCTAGAAAAAAAAAAAAAAAAAAAAAAAAAAAAAAAAAAAAAAAAACACAAATCGGGTCTATGAGATAGTTTGGTTTGATTATTTAGTCGGTTAATGGTTAATTTCGTTTAATCATAATGGTCAAAAATGACATAAAAATAAAAATACTTTTATATAAAAATTGGAAAACATAAAGTCCATTGCTATAAAAAATGAATGATTGTATATAGATAATTGTATTGATAGAAAAGTAGTTATCCTATCTAATTTCAAATAATTACATTTTAAACTTTTAATTCCTAATATAATTACATACCATATATTTAATATTATATTATATTAAAAACATTTGTTAATATTATTGGTTCGGTTCAGTTTATAGTTGTTCGGTTTTAGATGAAAACCATAACAGAACCATATGTATTTTGTTAATTATAATTAAAAACCGCACCACATGTTTTATTAACAGTTCGGTTAAAATTGTTCGGTTATATCGGTATTTAGTTTTGGTTCGGTTTTTTGGTTAATATGTTCACCAATAGGTAGCTAACACGACATGAATTTTTATATAACACGAACAATATATAACACGAAAACGACTCAATTAAAACACGATAAAAACGACCAAGACGACAAATATGAAAAAGATAAAATAAAATAAACATTTAATTTTTTTTAATTCCTAATTAATCATATAATACTCGACAAACACAATAAACACAAGTTAATACCATGTCAAATTTTGAACACAAAAATGACACCACGCTACATCGTATTTTTTTTACATAACACGAACACCTCATGAACACATTCAAAACTCGATTTCATCACAATTTTGTTTCGTATCTATATTTTCGTCGTGTCGTGCCATGGATTGTCATTCTTTACCCGATGAGGCAATTTTTATTATTTGAAAAGTTTTTAGGTCTTTTGTTGTTTCCTATTAAACTTGTTAACGGTTTTTATTTTTAGAAAAATAAGATATTTCAGTATTGAAGTCGTTAAAATTCAAACATGTTAATTATTAATACATTTCTAGTTACAAAGCGGTAATTTATTAAAATATTATGATTTATGTATTTTTCTTACTTTATGAGTTCTCAATTATTTAGAACAATGTTATTAGGTTATAATTATGTATAATTACCCTATAAACAAGCCCTTCTTGTTTAAAATTATTTATATAATTTTAAAATATATTATGAGTTATAATAACTCGAAGAACAAATATTGTATCTTGTCATGTTTTTTGTTCTTTATTGTTACCGACTGTTCTTTTTTGTATCCATATGGAGTATAGACAATGATTGGATGTGAAAAACGCTATAGACTTATATTGAGGCGCTGGACATGGAGATGACAAAGTCAATCTATACACTACTAGACCAAAAAGTTTTGACAATAGTAAGAACTAGCTTTATATCGTTGCTAAAACTCACTGGCGACATATTAACGCTAGATATGATCCAAGACCAGCTCGGCTGAGGGAGTTGTATATCGCCACGACAGTTAGGCTAAGGCCAACTGTTGTTGGGTCGAGACAAGTTCACTAATTTTTTGTATCGTTTTTTATAAAATTAAAATTATTAGAGATTTGAGTGTCATCAATACATTTAATGTTGTCAGGATTCTATATGATTCAATTTGAGACAAGGTGAGTTTTACTTGGTTATATTCCAAGACAAGAGGTGCAGAGTGCATATACGAATAAATTAAAGAGGACTCGGGAATATGGAGGTACAGGGACAACGTCCATGGTAGGGTTCCAAGGGGCAAAGCCCTGATGAATTTTCTAGCCCAAAACCCAATGTTTACATCCATTGCAAAAATGGCGTCGTTCCCTTATTAGATCTTGTCTTCTTCATATAAAAAGAAGATTTGAACGTTGGAAGAGATAACCGACAAAAAAACTACTACTACTTCTTATTTTCTTTACATATTTTCTCTTAAAAACACAAGAAAAACATGGTATTATGTGTTTTCGGCTTTGCATTAGGCATGCATTCCAAATCAATCTGTTCTTGGATTATCCAAAATTAGATTTCATGATACTACAGGAAATAGGTTTTATACCACATAGTTTGGAAAGTATTTTCATACACGATCTTAGATTTACCCAGATCTATTATTAATATTCAAAACTTTATGTATTATTAACGGTGATACGAGAGTGTTGAAATGAATTGTCTTTCTATCAACATTCAAGGAGTGGGTTGCAAAAATAAAAGGGGTTGGATAAAAACTTTATGTCATAAATATAAAGTTAACTTTTTAGCTATTCAAGAAACGAAGATGGAACTTATTGATTTATGTACGACGAGGTCTTTCTGGGGTAATAACGTGTTTTCTCATGCTTTTCCCCTTCTCATGGTGCTTCGGGTGGTGGTATTCTTATTATTTGGGATCTGGATTGTATTTCTCAAAAGAAAATACATATTTTTGAGTATTTTCTAGCGATTGAGGCGGTTTGGTTGAGCTCAGGTTTGAAGGTGTTGTTTATTGCCCTTTTAATGCCCCTCAAGGGGCGGATTGCAAGAGACAATTGTGGAATAATATTTTTCAATTGATTACTTATTTTCTAGGGGAATGTGTTTTGATGGGTGATTTTAACAAAGTTTGGGATGAGTAAGATAGAATGGGGTCTCTATTCCATCACAATACGACTAGGAGTTTTAATTACTTTATTGAGCAGGCTGAGTTGATAGACACTCCTTTGGGTGGTCCTCGTTTTACTTGGAGTAATAAGTGGTGTCCTAAGTTTAGTAAGTTGGATCATTTTTTGGTCTCAAATGGTTTTTTGGATTGTTTTCCTTATTCTTCGAGTATGGTGTTAGATAAATATATTCCTAATCACAGGCTGATTCACTTATTGGAGCACAATGTTGATTATGGTCAAGTTTCGTTTCGTTTATTTCCCTCTTGGTTCAATATGGAGGGATTTGATGTGGTTGTTAGAGAATCTTGGTCTCAAGTTCATGATGGGACAGTGTAACGCCCGTGTTTCTAGGCTAAACATTAATGATGATGTAATAGTCTAGGTCAACCATTATAAACCATTTAAAAGTAATAAAGATGAATTACTTGAATATTACTTGAATTGGGTGCTTTTATGTGATTATATATTGGTTTGTAAAGATATAATAAAATAAGCGTCAAAAATAAGATGTTAGATAAGCCCGATTTCGATAAAGAAAGTTATAGTGGTCGTGATAAAGATTCCAGAGATATAAAGAACGCCGAAATCCAAGTTATAACGAAAAAGTTATGACCTGTCGAAGTTTCGCGACAGAACCAGCACGACACTGCGTGATAGAAATAGTGAATTTGCGACAGAATGACTTTCAGCCTTGGTGATCTAAACGAAAGTCGTAGCATATGTTAAACCGAGAGCGTTCTTAAAAAGAACGCCCAAAACTGACTTCGTATGCGGAAGTTATGATTTTTCTAAGTTTCGAATCAACAGTGCACAACCTGAAGTTTGAATTGTAGATCGAATGATTTTTAGCCGACACAACCTAAACGAGAATGGGAAGATCTCGTCAATAGGAGCTCAACGATATGAATACAGACAAAAACGGAGTCCGTACGTAGAAGTTATGAGTTTTACATGGTCGTTTAGTAGTGTAATCTTCGCATACTATTAAATTTCAAATCGGTTGAAAATTAACCGACTAAGTCTAAACGAAAGTTGTAGAGTACTGTCCCACCTACGCGTGGATATAAAGAACGTCAAAAACGAAGTTCGTATGCAAAAGTTGTGAATTTTAGAAGACGGAATGTCAAATTGCGAGACTGCGTGCGAGCCTACTCCCCGCGTAGAGAAGGGACGCCCAGCGTACGAGAAGATTACGCCCAACAGTCTTGCCTTGCATGGTCCGAAATGAGCCACGTCGATCCATCAGAAGAGTGACACGTGCTGTATGACCCTCGCTCCTACGCGCCGCGTAGGCAGGTACGCCCAGCGTACCGAGGAACGCCCCGCGTACCCAAAGATTACGCCCAGCGTAATCCGAAGTCCATCGGCTATAAATAGAGGTCCGAGGCCATGTGTTTTTCTCTCATTTTCCAACTTCTCTTTCTTTCTCTACTCTCTCTCTAGACTATCCTAACCCCCCTAAAGCCTAGGGTACCTCACTAGCATTAGAAGGAAGCCCCGGAGCACCCGAAGGCTCTGAGAAAAGAGTTTTTCGATTTGAAACTCTGCCCGCACAGAGCCCGGTTTTCAAGCCAACCTCTCGGTTTTGTCAAAAAAGATTATTTTAAGAAGCGAAGCGCTGTCCGAATCACTCCTTATCCGGTGAGTGCATGGTCAGTTTCATCTTACACATAGATGTGAAGTATTTTATATAAATTACGTGCTATGTGTGTGTGTCTATATATATATATATATATATATATATATATATATATATATATATATATATATATATATATATATATATATATATATATATATATATATATTACATGTTTACCTGAGATGTATGCTGGATGAAGATCTATACTTATTTCTTTTCAGATCTGAACTTTATCTTTCAAATCTAAACTTTTTCTCTTGGATCTGAAACTTTTCCCTTCAGATCTAAACTTTCTCACTTCAGATCTAAACTTTTTAGATCTAAACTATATATATATATATATATATATATATATATATATATATATATATATATATATATATATATATATATTGTACTTAAGATCTGTGCTGGATGAAAGATCCAAACTTCTTTCTTTTCAGATCTGAACTTTTTCTTCAGATCTAGCCTGTATAAGTATCTTATGCTTTGAAAGTTATGTTGGATGAAAGATTTAAACTTTGCTTTTCAAATCTAGACATTTTTCTTCAGATCTGAACCGTATGTATATTTTCTTTACAGATCTAAACTTTTTCTTCAGATCTGAAACGTATATGAATTTTCTTTTTGGATCTAAATTTTTTTCTTCAGATCTTAGCTATATATGTACTTTATATCCACGAATATGTTGGGTAAAACATGGGTAGATGAAATAAGTTGATGCGTGATGAAAAATGAGTTGGAGGATGAGATGAAAAAGTGATATAGATTATGAGATGAGGGTGATGGGTGAAAAATGAGAGAAACCTTTACCCAAACGATAGCCTCGTGATCTAGCAAAGTATGGATGACAACCATGGACTATTCTAGACGGTTCGTGGAACACTAGCAGGCTCGCTACCTGTAGGTGTTGCGAACGACATGTTCACCTAGTGTACTCTAAAAAGCCATTGATATGTATTGCAGGTGGACTTCTGCAAAAAAATAGTGTCGATAAATGAGCCCTATGGACTTAGCACTCGTTGTATGAACCCTGGCAACTATGGATTTACTGCCTATTGTATAAACCCTGGCGACGATGGACTTCGTGCCTATTCCTTAGGAAAACCCTTAGGAATGAATGATAGATGATTCTTAGAGTAGATCCTTAAGAAATAAAGAAGATAATGGGGATGGGTAATTGAGTTAATTGTTTGATGATGAAACATAATAACTTTATTATTGTGGATTGAAAACCTTATGTACTCAACAGGTTTCCTAACCTAACCCACTCAGTTTATTTGTATCACATGTATCGATATAAAGCTGCACTACACCGAGAGATTAAAGAAATGTAGATCACTAGTGTAATGAATGTAAGTTCTGTTTATGCTTATGTTTCTGTATTGACGTTGACATCCCAAAGTTTTAAAATGAATAAATTACATTTCCTCGGAAATGCTTTGAAAGCATATTTATTATGTTTTCTGAGAACAAATTCCGCAACACTTTTCTTTTGAAAGATTACTCTGATTTTATTACAAAAGCATAAATGAAATCGGCCGCGAAAATGGGGATGTCATAGTTGGTATCAGAGCATTACTTTAAGCGAACTAGGAATTTGTAGGATTTCTAGACTTAAACTTAGAATGCTAAGCGATGATTGTGAGATGAGTGTCTACCATATTTTAGACACAAGCACTATTTTATTTTAGGAAAGATGCCTAAAATGCTTTTATGTGATAAACTGTTTATATAAAGATGCCTTATATGTTATTATTTGATGGGGTTTATGGTCTGTTGCCGACCGGATCTGGAAATTTTATGTGTACATGTTTCTAAACGTTTGATTACGATATTAGAACTGGCATGTAACTTTTCGGAGTGATAAGGAGATTTATACGTCTATCATAAATAAATCTTTTTTGTCTAAATTCTTGTCACTACACACCGAACGTCTAATTTTGGTGTATAGATCGACATGGTGAGCACTCGAAGAGGATTTGGAAATGGTAACCCGCAGTCTGAGCCAATCACAATGACAGGGGTACAGGAAATGGTGCAGATGATGTTGGATCAACAAATGGAAGAGACAAGGCGTTTACTTCAACAAAGTAAGAATGAACTTACTGTGCCAGTATGCCAGGCACCTACTATTGGGGCAACCATCTGGGTTGCTAAGTCTGTAGAAGAAATAATCAACGATAAGATTGCCAATAAGGTTGAAATCGGAAAGAAGTGGAAATTTGAGGGGTCTTCAAGTCCAACAAGAGCAACATGTTCTCAAAGTCTGGCAAAGGATGAGGTAAATAAAAGTGGTGTTGGAAGTGAAAAAATAAACACTCTAGAAGGGAGGTGACTTGTTTCAAATGTGGAAAGTCTAGGCATTATGCCGACGAGTGTACGTTTACCGAGAAAGTTTGTTTTGAGTGTAACGAAGAAGGACATATTTCTAAGAACTGCCCAAGGATAAATGGAGCCGCAAGAGCAAATGCGCCTCCAAAGTCGAAGGCAAGAGCATCTCAGACAATTTTTGACGAAGCAAGTGAAGATGCGAGGAATAAAGGATAAGGACCTCATATCCGAAATTCAAGATATGAAGTAGCCACAAAGATAGTACCACTGTAGCCTATTAGATACATAGTATAGGGTGAACTGGAACGCCTATGTAATCATTTCAAGAAATAATATAAACCCTAGTTTTGTTATCTGATATGCTAAATGATTATGTGAAATTCTTGAATGCTGACTTTGAAAACTGCGAGACAATACTTGGGACGAGTATGAGTAGGTGTGAATGGTAGTAGAGGCTTATACTACCAGAAGCACAGGACTCACACTTAGATCATGGAAGGTCACAAGGTTACCAAGAAGCTAGTAATCATTTCCGTTTTGTTCATATCTGTTGTTACCTTAGTTTCAGTAATGACTAAGAAGATGATTGTTAATCCGACCCTAGTGGTTATATCACATCGAGTCCGACTAAGATGAGTACGTTACGTGGTTCAAAGAACCAAGATCGATGTAGCATCTAACTTAAGCTAGAAGATGGAAGTATCACAATCGTTGTTAAAATAAGAAGCTTGTAGCTAGAAGTACTACATGCTAGAATGTGATATTATCACATTGGGACATGAAGGAAGGAATATTATGTTCAGAAACTTGACTTTAAAAGACCTGAGTCTAGGCAGTGCATCATACGACGAACATGACCCATCAGCCTATTATGGTAATTGAAAGAAAGAACTAATCTTAAGTTTGTTGTGGAGAAGGAGGAGTCTCCAATAAGGATTGAGATTATGACTTGAAGGTCACGATTTCAAGTCCAACATGGGATAGAGAACGGGAGCAAGAGCGAGCACCGCCTGCAGACAAGAATTCCAAAAGTTAGATACTCATATGAATTAACATAATAGTTACTGTTGTTACCTAAGATGAAGAAATAACTTATGGAGTTAGTATACAAGCCATGTCTCGTTCGTGTTTCTGAGAATGGAGTTGAAGACTTCGTAGTCTGTAGCGATGCATTTGGAGTTGGGTTGGATTGTGTTCTAACCTAGAGGGAAAAAGGGATAACATATGCACCGAGACAACTGAAATACTGAAAAAAGAACTACCCCACTCACGATCTGGAGTTGCCAGCGGTAGTATCCGCTCTAAAGATATGGAGACATTATATTTATGGCACAAGGTGCAAACTTTCCACTGATCATGAGAGTCTCCAGTATCTCTTTAATCATAAGGAATTAAACACGAGACAACGACGCTGGCTAGAGTTACTCAAGGATTACGACTGTGAGATACTTTACCACCCCGGTAAAGCAAATGTCATAGCTGATGCTTTGAGCCAAAAAGTGAGCCTTGAAAGGAAAAGGCCAAGAGCATTAGGAGTAGAAGTTGTCTCAACAATTGTGGAAACCATGAAGAAAGCTCAGGAAGAAGCTTTAGAGAAAAATGACCGAAAGGAAGAGTGTTTGGGCAAAACACTGGTGTTTTGTACGAATAATCAAGGATTAAAGGTATTCCAAGATAGGATTTGAGTACCTAAAACGGGAGGAAAAAGAGATCTTCTGATGGAAGAAGCTCACAAGACCATGTACTCGATTCAACCCAGTAGCACAAAAATGTATAGGGATCTGAAACCCTATTACTGGTGGTCGACGATGAAGCTCGATGTTGCAAAGTATGTGGCCGAGTGTGTGACATGTGCGAGAGTTAAGGCACAACATCATAAACCGTATAGGAGTTTAGAACCATTACATGTACCCATGGGTAAATGGGAAGACATCACCATGGATTTTGTCACTAAGCTGTCCAGAACAAAGGACGGTCACGACATGATTTGGGTGGTAGTTGATCGATTCACTAAGAGTGCACCCTTCATGGTAGCCTATGAAAGATGGCCTATGGGTAAGCTTGCAAATGCTTATTTTAAGGAGGTAGTGAGACTTCACTATGTTCCGATCGTGATAGTCATTTCATGTCAAGGTTTTGGAGGAGTCTACAAGAGAAATTGGGTACGAAGTTGTTTTTAAGTACAACTTATCATCTGCAAATAGATGGTCAGAGTGAAAGAACAATTCAAACACTAGAAGATATGCTAAGAGCATGCACCATGGAATTTCAAGGTAATTAGGATGAGCACTTACCTTTGGTAAAGTTTCCTACAATAATAGTTTCCACTCGGGCATCAAGATGACACCTTATCAAACCTCGTATGAAGAAATGTGTCGTACGCCATCTTGTTGGCTTGGGACTGGAGAAAAGCAGTTTATGGATCCCAAGATAGTCCATCAGACAGCTGAAAAGCTAAAGGTGATTAACGAAAGGATGTTAGCAGCTCAGGATCGTCAAAAGAGCTATGCTGACAAGCAAAGACGACCGATGATATTCGAAGTTGGAGATTTGGTTTTGCTTAAAGTATCACCATGGAAGGGACTTATAAGAGTCGAGAAAAGAGGAGAGTTGAATCCAAGATTCATTGGACTGTTCAAAGTTCTTCAGAGGATTGGGAACCAAGCCTACAAGCTAAAACCACCAGAAGAACTAGATGGTATTCATAACACTATCCATGTGTGTTATTTGAGGAAGTTCACAGGAGAGGTTCCTGACATAATTCCAATTTTTGAGTTAACGATGGATGAAAATAAGAGGCTAAATGAGGAACCGGAGGCGATTGTTGACCGTAAGACTAAGAAGTTGCAACGCAGGATGGTCGACTTAGTGCTTGTGCGATGGAAACATTCTAACGGGCCAAATCTCACATGTGAAACGGAGAGTGACATGATGATTCGCTATCCACATTTGTTTGCTGATGCATGATTTCGGGAGGGAATCATCCTAAGGGGGAGAGAATTTTAACGCCCGTGTTTCTAGGCTAAGCATTAATGATGATGTAATAGTCTAGGTCAACCATTGTAACCTATTTTAAAGTAATAAAGATGAATTACTTGAATATTACGTGAATTATGTGCTTTTATGTGATTATATACTGGTTTGTAAAGATATAATAAAATAAGCATAAAAAATAAGATCTTATATAACCCCAATTTTGATAAACAAAGTTGTAGTGGTCGTGACAAGGATTCTGGAGATATAAAGAACGCTGAAATCCGAGTTATAACGAAGAAGTTATGGCCTGTCGAAGTTTCGCGACAGAACCGGCACGACATTGCGTGACAGAAATAGTGAATTTGTGATAGAATGATTTTTGGCCTTGGTGATCTAAACGAAAGTCGCAACATACGTTAAACCAAGAGTGTGCGTAAAAAGAACGCCCAAATCTGACTTCGTATGAGAAAGATAAGATTTTTCTAAGTTTCGAATCAGCAGTGCACAGCCTGGAGTTCGAATTGTAGATCAAACGACTTTTAGCCAACACAAACTAAACAAGAATCGAATATCTCGTCAATAGGAGCTCAACGATAAAAAAACAGACGAAAACGGAGTCCGTACGTAGAAGTTATGAGTTTTACATGGTCATTTAGCAGTGTAATCTTTGCATACTATTAAATTTAAAATCGGTTGAGAATTAACCGATGAAGTCTAAACGAAAGTAGTAGAGTACGGTCCCACCTATGCATGGATATAAAGAACATTGAAAATGGAACTCGTATGCAACTTTTATGAATTTTTGAAGTTGAAATGTCAAATTGCGAGATTGGGTGCGAGCCTACGCCCCACGTAGAGAAGGGACGCCCAATGTCCGAGGTACGCCCAACGTACGAGAAGATTACGCCCAATGGTATAGCCTTGCATGGTCTGAAACGAGCCACATCGATCCATCCGAAGAGTGACACGCGTTGTACGGCCCTCGCTCCTACGCGTCGCGTACGTAGGTACGCCCAGCGTAATCCGAAGTCCAACAGCTATAAATAGAGGTTCGAAGCCATGTGTTTTTCTCACATATTCCAAATTATCTTTCTTTCTCTACCCTCTCTTTAGACTATCCTAACCCCGCTAAATCCTAGGGTACCTCCCTAGCATGAGAAGGAAGCCCCGGAGCACCCGAAGGCTCCGAGAAAAAGAGTTTTTCGGTTTGAAACTCTGCTCATGCGGAACCCAGTTTTCAAGCCAACCTCTCGTTTTTGTCAAAGAAGATTATTTTAGGAAGCGAAGCGCTATCCGAATCACTCCTTATCAGGTGAGTGCATGGCCAATTTCATCTTACATATAGATATGAAGTATTTTATATAAATTACGTGCTATGTATGTATGTGTGTGTGTGTGTGTATATATATATATATATATATATATATATATATATATATATATATGATGGATGAAGATCTATACTTCTTTATTCTTTTCAGATCTGAACTTTATCTTTCAGATCTAAACTTTTTCACTTGGGTCTGAAACTTTTCCCTTTAGATCTAAACTTTCTCACTTCAGATCTAAGCTTTTTAGATCTAGACTGTATATATAAATTTTGTACTTGAGATCTGTGCTGGATGAAAGATCTAAACTTCTTTGTTTTCAGATCTGAACTTTTTCTTCGGATCTAGACTGTATAAGTATGTTATGCTTTGAAAGTTATGATGGATGAAAGAGTTAAACTTTGTTTTTCAAATCTAGACATTTTTCTTTGGATCTGAACCGTATGTGTATTTTCTTTACTGATCTAAACTTTTTCTTCAGATTGGAAACGTATATGAATTTTCTTTATGGATCTAAACTTTTTCTTCAGATCTGAGCTATATATGTACTTTATATCAACGAATATGTTGGGTAGAACATGGATAGATGAAATAAGTTGATCCGTGATGAAAAATGAGTTGGAGGATGAGATGAGGGTGAGGGGCAAAAAATGAGAGAAACCTTTACCCAAATGATGGCCTCATCATCTAGCAGAGTATCGATGACAACCATGGACTATTCTAGACGGTCCGTGGAACAGTAGCAGGCTCCTTACCTATAGGTGTTGTGAACGACATGTTCACCTGGTGTAATCTAAAAACCCATTGATATGTATTGCAGGTGGACTCCTGCAAAAAATATTGTCGATAAATGAGAGCTGTGGACTTAGCACCCATTGGATGAACCATGTAAACTATGGATTTAGTGCCTGTTGTATAAACCCTAGCAACGATGGACTTCGTGCCTATTCCTTAGGAAAACCCTTAGAAATGAATGATAGATGATTCTTAGAGTAGATCCTTAAGAAATAAAAAGATAATGCGGATGGGTAATTGGGTTAATTGTTTGATGATGAAACATAATAAATTTATTATTGTGGGTTTAAAACCTTGTGTACTCACAAGGTTTCCCAACCTGATCCACTTAGTTTATTTGTATCACAGGTTTCGATATAAAGCTGCACTACACCGAGAGATTAAAGAGATGTAGATCACTAGTGTAATGAATGTAAGTTCTTTTTATGATTATGTTTCTGTATTGACGTTGACATCCCAAAGTTTTAAAAATAATAAATTACATTTCCTCGGAAATGCATTGAAAGCATATTTATTATGTTTTATGGGAACAAATTCTACAACACTTTTCTTCTGAAAGATTACTCTGATTTTTATTATAAATGCATAAACGAAATCGGTCTTTTCTGGCCGCGAAAAATGGGGATGTCATAGACAGGTTCTTCTCACCCTTGGGTTAAATTTAAGAAAAAACTCCAATTTCTGAAATCTAAACTCTGTGCTTGGAATGCTACTAACCGGGTTTATATGAGTGCTAAACAAAAAGAACTTCAGGAGGTGCTTAAATCTATTGATATGAGGCTTATGTAAGACGGGGGATCGGCTGATTTAAGGGAGAAACAGGTCACAGTGCTTAAAGATATTACATGTTTTGATCATGTTTCTCGTTTGGATTTAGCTGAAAAGGGTAAGATCCAGTGGGGTATTGAGGGTGATGAAAATTTGGGATTCTTTACAGTTCGATAAAGCATAAGATACGAAAAATGGCTATTCATGGTGTCTTAAAGGATGGAATTTGGGTTGATAATCCAGTTATTGTGAAGGAGGAATTTTGTGATTTTTATCAATTTTTGTTCTCAAAGAAGAGTGGCCCGAGACCTAGGATAAATGCTTCACATTTCTCCACGTTGGCAACTTCTCAGATTCAGTTTCTTCATGCTGCTTTTACCTGTGACGAGATTAAAAAGATAGTTTAGGATTGTGGTTTAACAAAGGCTCCGGGACCAGATGGTTTTTATTTTGGTTTTATTAAACGGTATTGTGATATTTTAGATGAGGATGTTGTTGATTTTTTGACACATTTTTACACCCACTCCTCGATTCCAAAGAGGTGTAATGCTTCATTCTTTACTCTAATTCCGAAAGTTAAAGATCTGAAGAATTGCAGAGATTTTAGACCTATTAGTCTAATTGGTTGCCGATACAAGATTATTGGTAAACTTCTAGCTAATAGATTGGCGGATGTCATTGGTAGTGTGGTGAGCATGGAGCAATCTGCTTTTATTAAAGGAAGACAGATTTTAGATGACCCCTTTATTTAAAATGAGACCGTAGCTTGGAGTAAGGCTTTTAAAAATCCTCTTTTGATTTTCAAAGTGGATTTTGAGAAAGCCTATGATTCTCTCTCTTGGGAATATCTGATAGAGATTATGCAGATTATGGGTTTCGGGTCTTTGTGGTGTGGTTGGAATATGGAGATGTTATCTGCTGCCACAACTTTGGTTCTTGTCAATGGGTCTCCTTCACGAAAATTTCATATGTTTCGAGGTTTGAGGCAGGGTGATCCTTTATCCCCCTTTCTTTTTGTTTTGGCTAGGGAGGTTGGCATGTGGCTTTAGCTAGGACATAGATGGCTAATGTTTATAAGGGGATTTTTATTGGGGGAATTAATATTTCTCATTTTCTTTATGCTGATGATGTAGTCTTGTTGGCTGAGTGGGATCAGAAGAATGTTCTTCACATAGTCCGCATTTTGAGATGTTTATTTTTGGCTTCAGGTCTGAAAATCAACTTACTTAAAAGTAAGTTGTATGGTGTGGGGGTTACCATTGACCAAGTTTCTTTTATGGCTCTTCGTATGGGTTGTGTGTCGGGTACGCTTCCCTTCTTTCATTTGGGAGTGACAGTTGGTCAGAATATGGCTAGGATTGAGTCTTGGTCTCCTATTACAGATCATTTTTGGACTAGATTGACCGGTTGGATAGCAAAATGCCTTTTTTATGGTGGTTGATTTGCTTTGATTAAGTCTATCCTTGGGTCTAGTAGTTATCTGATGTCCATATTTCCTGTTCCGGTCACAGTATTGAACTCTTTAGAGAAGTTGAGAGTTGCCTTCTTTTGGCGAGTGGATTTCGATGACCGGTGTATGCATTGGGTTCGATGGAATAAAGTGCTTGCTTCTAGAGATGATGGAGTTTTGAGTGTGGGTAGTCTTTTTGCATGTAATAGGGTGTTACTTATCCGATGGGGTTGACGTTTTTTCATTACCCGAATTTGATGTGGGTTAGGGTGGTGAAAGTCCTCTACAGGTTGGATGGGCGCTCTTCTCCTCTGATCCCGAGAAGAATTTGGTCGGGTCCTTGGAATGGTATAACTCTGATTTTAACCAATCTTAAAGATTGTGGGTTAGATTATGAGACCATATGCTCCATTAGGATAGGAGATGGAGCGAACACTTCCTTTTGGCATGATGTCTGGATGCGATATACTCGACTTGATGTTTCTTTCCATAAAGTTTTCGCGTTGGATATTCACTGTCACACCCCCAAACCAAGGATGGCGGAAACGTCCGGGGGTGGAGGACTTCATGTACAGTATCACAACGTGTATAATAGTGCTCAAAGTAAATACAACCATCATAAATATAATTGAAAAGGTTACACCAAAGTATATGTTTACATGTTTCAAAATCAATTACATTATGATGACAAAAATAAATTGTTGACGGTTTAACGTCCCATCCTCAAAGTGCTGAAGTTTTCCTGTTTCACTGATTTCCTGAGAATACAAGTAGTTTTGAAAAAAGTGTCAACAATTAAGTTGGTGAGTTCATAAGAGTTTTGTTTGAAGTAGAAACCATTTTCCTTATAAAATCGATAGAGTTTGATTTCCAGAAAATCCAATATTTTCTTAGTTAAGTATGAACATAATATTTCTATATGATGCGTTAATGAACCCTAGAATGACCCGTAGATTTCCCCTATAATCTTCCAGCGTATATAAGTTATATAAGATTTAAGTTAGATAAAACGTTGAATATAGTGGGTCTGCCCTAGGTCCACAACCCAACGAGGAACAGGAATGAGGCGGGCCCCACTAATTCTAAGTCAATCAAGACTAAATTCTTATATGACTCAAGCATATACGCTCAGCGATTATGGTTGAAGTCTAACAATTCTAGATGAAATATAGTTTTAATACCAAAATAACTATTCTATGTGAACCCGGTACTTTGGAATGTACGCCATTCATATGAAAACCCGGTACTTTTCCTCAAAATGTGAAATGTAAGTTTCTATGTTATGAAATAGTGCACCCTAGAATTCCCTATAGATTCCTTCTATAATTTCCTTGTGTATATAAGTTATATAAAATTAAAGTTACATAAAACGCCGAATGTAATGGGTCTGCCCTAGGCCCACAACCAAACGAGGAACAGGAAATTAGGCGGAACCACCAATTCTAAGCCAATCACGACTAGGTTCTATATAACTCTAGCATATACACTTAGAAATTATAGCTGAAAACTAACAATGCGAAATTGAATGTGGACTTAAATCCAAAAACCGGAACCAAACCCTAGTGTAGTGTACGAAATAGTAATAGTGACTGTGAACATAAACTATACATATCATAGTTCATCGGATAATGATAGTGACTAGTGAACATGTACTATGCATATTATAGTTTACCAAAAGTGGTGGTGATGGTGAATATAACCTATACATATCATAGTTCATCAAATAGTGATAGTGGTAGTGAACATGAACTATGCATATTATAGCTTATCAAAAGTGGTGGTGATGGTGAATTCCTTTCTTGTAATTAAGTTCGTAGTGTAGATGAAACATAAACTATACCTATTATAGTTTATCACTTTGTTTGTAATATATATATATATATATATATATATATATATATATATATGCCATAACTATACCGATTATAACTAGTGTGTTCGTTTGTGGGGGTATAATGGCTTAACTATACTTATTATACTTTATCATAATTATTCATAGTGGTAATAACTCTTTTGTATGTGTAACACCTTTAATAATGTGTTTGTTATGTAAAAGAACCCTAAACTATACCTATTATAGTTTATTAAATATTTGTTTGGGTAGTGAGCATAAGCCTTACTTGTCATAGTTTACCAATGTTTGTATTTTAATGGATATAGCCTTGTAATATCATTTATATATTTACCATACTTATGGAGGTAAGAATCCATTTGTTAACTGGTTTATATCTAGATACGAATACAAAAATTTCATATATTGCAACAACACATAATCACATAATGATGTATACCTTGCTCAACAAGTTACAAGGTGAAATGAAATTTATAGTGTTTTTCTGTTAATAACATTTTCTGTAACTGTTATTGGAAAATTTGTAGAAAAATCATAAAATGTCCAAATCAAGTTCTGTAACTTCTGAGAGTTTGGAAAATGAGTCTAGTTTGTTCATAATTTTTATTATAGATTTTAATGACCTCTTACTTGTGTGAAAAAGTCCATAATCACAGACTGGTCCAGATTGATGTTTGAAATGATAGGCAGTTTTGTAAAAATCACCATAAATTGTAGAAAAATCGTATGGAGATGTGCAAGTAGTCATTTTAAAGCTAAGAAGTGGAACTACTTGTAAATAAAACAGTTTTGAAAACTAAAATGTTTAAGTTGTCGAAAACAGTCTGTGAATGGAGTTGACCTTTTCTGATGAAGGCTGTAAGAAAATTTTAGTTATGTTCTTGGTGTTTTAACTTGTATCCCCCCCCCCCCCTAAAAACTTGAGAAAACATGAAAATGTAGGGGTATGAACTCACCTTGAGTAATTTCAGAAGATGGATGATGGAGAAAAGAAGTGTTCAACTCAAGAACACTTGGTAGATGCTTGAAGATTTGAGGAGCTAACAACAAATATGACGATATTTGTGTAAGCAATCAATGATTTGAGTAGAATCAAGTGTAATAATTACAAGGAGGATGAATTATACTTACCAAGAGAAGAACAAAGCTTGAAAATCAGCCTTGGAGTCTTGAAATAGAGAGAAAAAGTTTGAGAGAAAAGTTGTGTTGTATTTTTTGTGAAATGAAAGCAAGTGAAAGAAATGAGGAGAAAGGTTGAGTGTCCAACTCTCAAAAACGTGGGGATGGCTTGTGAGTGAGGTAAAAAGGACAAGGAAGTGACAAGGTATGGTGGGGAGGAGTGTGGGTTAGTCATGGAGTAGGTATGGTGGTTGCTTGTGTCATAAAATAAAGGAAAGTCAACACTCCACCTCTTGTACTTCACCCACTCTTTTGGATAAGGTTTTATCCTTAAAAACGTGATAATTTAATAATTATGGGTCCTTATATGTTAAAATAAAGTTTTGGGTGAAAATCCCACATTAAAACAATTAAAAACGAAGCTAAAATGAAGTCGTAGTCGAAAACCGGGAAGAAAGGAACTTCCGGCGAGGCTTCTCGGAAAGGGGTCGGAGGTTCGGTCCTCCTGAGACTGGGTCCGAAGCGAGGCAAGGCAACAAGGAAGCGAAGGGCTCGGTCCGAAGTCGTCTGAAGCGAACTGGACCGAAGTGAACAGTACCTTCGGGTTCGGTTCTCAGCAAGTTCGGGTTCGGCTCAGGAGGGTTCGGTCCCTAAGAGGACTTTCGGCCCTAAGAGGGGTTTCGGGTCCTTAAGCCTATTTTGTCCGTTTTTGCCCCGTTTTAAGCCGTTTTTGACCCGGTTAAGGGTCGGAATGACCCGAATGACTTCAAAAAGTTACGGAAACTTTTGAGAGAGATTTGGGAGAGATTTGACATTCTTGGAGAGATTTCACATACAAAGAGATATTTGGGAGAGATTTCACATACTTAGAGAGATTTGGGAGAGATTTGACATTCTTGGAGAGATTTCACTTACAAAGAGATATTTGGGAGAGATTTCACATACTTAGAGAGATTTGGGAGAGATTTGACATTCTTGGAGAGATTTCACATACAAAGAGATATTTGGGAGAGATTTCACATACTTAGAGAGATTTGGGAGAGATTTGACATTCTTGGAGAGATTTCACATACAAAGAGATATTTGGGAGAGATTTCACATACTTAGAGAGATTTGGGAGAGATTTGACATTCTTGGAGAGATTTCACATACAAAGAGATATTTGGGAGAGATTTCACATACTTAGAGAGATTTGGGAGAGATTCTCGATAAGAAGAGATAGAGTGAAAACGATTGAGAGAGGTTTCATTTGTGACCTTTTTGAGTGTTCGGCTTCGCAACGCAAGGTCCGTAAACCTCGTTAAGCCTTGTTTAAGGATCTCACACACTCCCGATGAGTATGCAACATTGTTTTATTGGTTTGGCTCGACACTTACCACAGTTTTAGGTTAAGGAGATCTAGATGTACGTACTTTTCGATTTATGATCTCTCATTAGAATAGCGAACTGTTTAGTAAATACATAACATGAGCCCTAGTACACAAGGGTTAGTTGGGTTGACCGGTTTGACTTGTTGATTTTATTTGACTTTGAATTGACCAGAATTTAACGGTTGTCACATTCACCATACTTGTAATGGTTATGGGTACTCTTAGATGCATCCATAGGGGAGGTATTGAGCAGACTCGGTGGGGCATGTTCTTGATGTTGATGTCGGGTGTGCAGCTTACATCCATACTAGATAGGCTGGGGTGGACTTTAGATACTACTGGTATTTTTTTTAGTTTCTTCGGCTCGTATTTACTTAGATAGTGGGTTGATTACCTCAGATCGTATGGTTACTAGATGGAATAATTACGTTCCTATTAAAATCAATATTCTCTTTTGGATGATGTAGTTTCACAGTATCCCTACGAGGGAGAGACTTTCTTCCAGAGGTATTATGGTGGTGTCGATTATGTGCCCGATTTGCTCTTGTGCAGTGGAGACCATCAAACATCTTTTTGTAGGATGTCCAACCTTGATTGAAATTTGGAGTTGTATTGCTATTTGGTGGGGGTCCATTATTCCTGATCAGATTTATGTGTAGTCTTTACTCTCTTGGTCTGATGGTGTCATGTTGAGGAGGGGTCAAGGAAAGGTTTTTGATGTAGTCATCTTGTCTACGAATAGGAGTATTTTGAATTCAGAAATTCTGTCATCTTTGGAACGACTATCCCAAAAAAGTATTTTTTTATTTGATGATATAATAGATAAGGTTTTCTTTTGGATTTTTAATAGATGTAGCAAATCTAAGATAGTTTGGACCGCCTAGCTTCATAACCCAGCTTTAGCTTCTCTTTTGATGTAATCGTTTCTTTTAGCATCTTGCTAGTTCAATAAAATTCTCCCCCTCCAAAAAAAAAATTATAACCCAAAATCTAACAAAAAAATCTTATAAAAGTACTTTTACAAATAATAATAAAAATTTTAAATTGAAAAACCTAATATAATATATATATATATATATATATATATATATATATATATATATATATATATATAAACGATATGAAGCTTAGGAATAATAAACTTGATATTTTTTTGGCAAAAATGGTCCCTGCACTTTGCTCCTCATTCTTTACCTATTTTGACATTTATGGTCCTTGCAATCAATATTTTTACACTTTTTATGAACATTTTAATATTTAAAGTTAGGCCACAAAACTTTAACGGTTTGCAACTTTGATCCCTTTTCTAAAAAAATGTTAATTCCTTCCCCTTTAATTCTTTAACCGTTTTGAAACTTCTGATCCTTACAGTCAAAACTTTTACATTTTTTCATAAAAACATGAAAAAAACGGTCTGGGTCAAACTCCGGGCTTTTCATCATTACACTTTCTACGTCTGTCATATTTATCGATTCGGAAACAATATTGAAAGCTTATGACCCCCGCGTAACGGGGGGTAACCTTTCTAGTTAGCATTAGAAAGGGTACCAAATTGCGAATAAATCATTACATCAAAATTGAATCATTCAAACTATCAAACACAACAAGGTCTAAAAACTCATAAATGAGAATACACTTGCGATTACATCTAAAATGCAATAAACAATTTAATGATTTATGTTTAAAACTCATCCATGAGAGTTTTATAAAATTATAATACACAATATGTAAAAAATCAAACTATTAAAAGTTTTAAATATTAACAATGTTTAAAAATGTCTTAAATTTTGTATTTTTTCATATATCCTTAAGAATTATTCTTAACATGGTAATTTTAAAAACCATTTAATAAAATGAAATCTCCATTAAAATCTTTTATTTTATATTAATTTAAGAATAAGTTGCAAATTAAAATTTATGTAAAAAAACATGGATTACTAGTAAAAGTGACGATTTGACTTTTTTTTTCGGTTGACTGGTTTCATTATAGACCTAACTCCTATTTTTTTCTCTGATTTACGAATAAGTTTCAAAGTAAATTTTATTTATGAAAAGACATGAATTACCGGTAAAAGTGATGATTTGAAAATTTTCTTTATATAATACACATTTACCAGTTTCATTTCTGACATGGACACCTAGTCTTTAAGATGATGTTTGTTTTTTTGAAGCAAAATTTCATGAAGTCTACGGATCATCTTTGCAACCCTCTGCAGTAGAAGAGGTGGATTAAACAGATGCAGACTATAATAAGAAGCGTGTTTGTTTTTTTAACATTTGCATGCTGCTGCAGATATTAAAAAATTAAAATAAACTGATTTTTTAAACCGAAAATAGTTTTTTAATACTGGAAATTTAATAATGTATGACATTTCAGCAAAAATTTATGATATTCAGCGAAAAAATAAAGATATTTTAGCAAAAAATAATGATATTTCATCAAGAGATTATCATTATTCAATTTAAAAAAAAAAAAAAAAACGAAAAAGCGTGAAATAAGATTTCAACAACATATAATCAAGATTCATAAAAAAAAAAAAAAGAGGTTGGAAGAGGCAATACAAGTGTTGCGCCAAATAGAACACGAGCAGATGTTTTTTATTCCGAAGATCTCTAAAAAACAAACAGCTGCAAGATGAAAACTATTGCGCGTTTTGTGTGTTGCACAACAATAAGAGGTCTGAAGAGGGTTTTTACAAAAAACAAACAACACCTAAATGAGCTGATGAGATGGATATGTTGGGTTATATAATGCTACGTCTACCATAAAACTTGATATCATGTTGCATTGTATATTTTTTGAAATTTGAAATGCATCCAACGAAAAATATAATAATTACATAAACTAGAAACAACTTCATTATTTTTGAGGTTTATAAGAAATTTCAAATTGTCTAACTACATTTTATGTAACCCAATATATTATCCCATTAGCTCATTTCCTATCTTTTTTTCCGGTAACACACATTTTACCGGTTTCATTGCTGACATGGAAGCGTAGTCATTAAATGAACTAATGGGATGAATATCAAGTTTTACGATAAACGTAGCATTATATAACTCATCGTATACTTCTCATCAGTTCATTTAATGATTATGCAAAAATATCAGCAATGAAATTGGTAAAATATGTTTTAAAGAGAGAAAATGGTCAAATCACCACTTTTACCGGTAATTCATGTTTGTAGTAAACAAATTTTACTTTGGGACGTTTTGTAAATTATGGTAAAATAATGAGACCTTAATGATGTAACGTCCCGAAAATTACAAATAGATTTTTCATTTTTTAATTTGATTAATGTGACTTCATATCAACACCTGTGATATAAATAGATTGAGTGGGTCAAGTTGGGAAACCTGGTGAGTACATAGGGTTTTCAACCCACAATAATATAATTATTATGTTTAAACAATCAAGCAATCAACCCAATTACCCATCCCCATTATCTTCTTTACTATTAAGGATATATCCTAAAAGTCATCTATCTTGCATTTGTTTATTCAGAGGTCCCTTGCTTCCAGAGTTATAGGACTGGCACTAAATCCATAGCTACCAATGCTCGTTCGTAAAGCACTAATTCCATAGTTGGTATAGTTTATTCATCGGGTACTAAATCCATAGCTACCAGTGTTTATCTAATAGATACTAAGTCCATAGCTACCAATTCCTAACAGGTACTAAATCCATAGCTACCAGTGTTTATCTAGTAGGTACTAAGTCCATAGCTACCAATTCCTAACAGGTACTAAATCCATAGCTACCAGTGTTTATCTAGTAGGTACTAAGTCCATAGCTACCAATTCCTAACAGGTACTAAGTCCATAGCTACCAGTTCCTAACAGGTACTAAGTCCATAGCTACAAGTGTTTGTCCAATAGGCACTAAGTCCATAGCTGTCGATGTTATTTGTTAGGCACTAAGTCTATAGCTGCCAATGTTTACTCACATCATCTTTTATCTCTCATCATTCATCTACCTATCTCATACCCAACATACATGTATATTTAAAATACGTATACAGTTCAAATCATTTAAAACATGTATAAAAAAAACGTTCATCCAGCATAGACAGCAAGTATTCAGATAATATGCACACATAGCATGTAGTTTATATAAAATACTTCATATCTATGTGTAAGATGACAGTAACTATGCACTCACTTGAGAAGGTGGTGACTCGATACTCGGACAGCGCTTCGTTTACTTTAAAATAATTTTCTTCGACGAAACCTAATATTATTACCACTAGATTTTAGTCTAATATTTACCGAGACTAATTATTAGTCTTATTATTATTATTATATAAGCGTTTAAACAATACTATGTACAGACAGGGGCTAGACATAAAACACCGGAGGGCATGATCATTTTGGCGTATAGCACTTCTGAAATCCAACAACCCTATGCGACCCTTTAAACCAGATTCCCCGTACCGCGAGTAGTTAAAAAGATATTACAACGACACTTATATAAGTCATAATAATAGCTCAAATATTTATTATAAATTTATAATAACAATACTAATTTTAAATATAAACTATATTTAAAATAGGGTAAGCATAACTTACTTACAAGAGGATTTTAGCTAGGAGTCGGGCTCTGCAGGGGCAAAACTTCGTCGCTGAATCTTTCTAAGAAAGATTCGGGCAGCGTTTCAGCGCTCATCTAACTATACTAAAAACTACAGAAAGAGAAGTCGAATCACGAGGGACCGAAATGCTCGGGGGGATAAGGAGAGAAAAACTCTTGAATCAAGAGAATGGTGCAAGAAATATGAGAGCCCAAGCCTCTTATTTATAGTAATTGAATTTACAAAAACTACCCTCCATAATTACTTAATGACCTTATAGTTATATAAACAATTAAACACCCCTTTATAATACTATTTTAAATAGATTTAATGATATTTGTACTAAACTAATGTCGAAAGAACTCAACATTAGTCTTATAATGACCACGTCGTCGATACCTTTCTAATGATATATATATATATATATATATATATATATATATATATATATATATATATATATATATATATATACGTATATATGATTTATACTTTATTTTAATACGTAAATATGCTATTATAATTTGTAACTCGTTTATACGAACTCCGTTTTTGACGTTATTTATATCCACGCGTAGGTGGAGACGTACTCTACAACTTTCATTTAGACTCCGTCGGCTAATTTTGACTTTATTTTTAAAGTTATATTTTTAACAGGCCGGGACAGGATTGGTCCGTTAAAATCTCATAACTTCTTCATCCGATGTCCATTTTCGTCTGTATTTTTATCATTACGCTACTAATAATGAGATCTTTGATTATCGTTTAGGTTGTGTCGGCTAAAAACCTCTCGATCTAATACTCGAACTTCGGGTTGTACACCGCTAAGCCGAAACTTCGAAAAATCATAACTTCCTCATACGAAGTCAGATTTGGGCGTTCTTTTTATGAATTTTCTCGGTTTAACGTATACTACAACTTTGGTTTAGATCACCAAGGAAAAAAATTCCTCCAACATACACTATTTATGTCTCCCGGTGCCGTGTCGGTTTTGCCGAAAAACTTCGACGGGCCATAACTTTTTCGTTATAACTCGGATTTCGGTGTTCTTTATATGTATGGAACCCTTGAGACATATTCTACAACTTGGTTAAGATTATTTATTCTAAATAATCTTTTGTCGAAAAGTCATTTTCAACCCCTATTATCTCTAAATTGACTAGCCCGGATCTACGGGCGTTACAGCTTTCAGCCACACCATTAAGTTGCGGTGTCCTAGGTGGCGTAAATTATGAAACGATTCCACATTCCTTAAGATAGTCGTGGAACTCGATACTAAGATACTCACCACCATGATCGGATCAAAGCATCTTTATCTTCCTACCCAATTGATTCTCAACTTCTTGCTTAAATTCTTTGAACTTTTCAAAGGTTTTTGACTTATGCTTGATTAAGTAGATATAGCCATATCTGTTGTAACCATCAGTAAAGTCACATAGAAGCGGTTAGCATCCCTTGTGGTGGATCTGAAGGGTCCACACACATTTGTATGTATGAGATCCAACAAACCCTCACCCATTGCACAAGAACCAATGAAGGGTGACTTGGTCATCATTCCAAGCAAACAAGATTCACATGTGTCATCCGACTTTAAGTTGAATGACTCCAATACTCCATCCTTTTGGAGTTGGGCTATGCGCTCCTTGTTGACATGTCCAAGACGACAATGCCATAAACATGCTTTATCCAAACCATTGGGACGAATCAATATGCAACACATTATTTCCTAAGTTATCTACAACTATCACAGTTTCATATATACCATTACAAGGCAATGATTCAAAATAAAATTTACCATTATGATAAGCATTAATACTACCAATCTCATTATTAAATGAAAAAGTAAAACCGTGTTCATACAAACCATGAAAGGAAATAATATTTCTCGACATATCAGACGAGTAACAATAATTATTCAATTCTAAATTTAACCCACTACTAAGTAATAAAGAATAAACTCCAATCTTGGTGAAAGACGACAATTTCCTATTCCCCATGATCAAGTTCATCTTCTCGTGCTCCACATCCATACTTCTTTTTCGACCCTGCAAATCAGAACAAATGTGAAAACCACATCCTATATCAAGGACCCAAGAATTAACATGTGATGAGTTATTAGATAAAATAATGTAAATACCTGTTTGACTAACGACCCTCCACTAGTCAAGAGTGCGGTGGGTAAGAGTGAATACCCAATGACGGTCATATTATAGGCCGCTTCCTTAAACACCCCTTCTAGACTAGTTTCGTGAATGAGGCCTACTAATAGTAATACTGACTTGTCTTATATAAGTATTAAACTTTAATATTATAATAGTATAAGGTTGAATTTTAAACTTTTAAAATTCTAGGGTTTGGAATTAAAGTTTCATAAATGAGACTTTTCAAATTCCAAAACTTGAGGACAAGTTTTGAAACTCTTCAAAAACTCTTGAGTTTTAGAATTTATGTTACATAAATGAGACTTTCCAAGTTCCATAACTTGAGGACAAGTTATAAACCTCTTCAAGACCTTTGGAATTCTATAACTTAAAGATTTAATGTTTCATGAATGAGACTTTTCATATTTCATAACTTGAGGACAAGTTATGAAACTCTTCAAGAAACATTTAGATCAAATTTTAACTAAGACAATTATCATATAATTTAACATTTATCAAATTTGACCTAATACTAGTCATATAGCAAACTAATTCCAAATTATACAAATAATTAGTTTTTAATAAAATCAAGTAATTATCTTAAAATTTGACAAACATCATGTTATTGGATGGGTATAATGTTGGATTAGTGTCTAAGTCCATAACTATTTTGGTATGTACTTGACCCGATGGTGCATGGTCCTTTTGGGTTGCCTTCACCAAAGCAACTTGATTGGAGAAATAAATAGAGAAAGAGGTTATTATGATTTATTAATATGTTATAAGAATAATATATTAAATGAGAAATCATATTTGTTTAATTAATATTGGTCAATAATTAATTAAGAATTAATTTTGTGATCAAATATAATTAATTAAACTAGAGGGGCTTAATTGTAATTATGTGATAGTTACAAAATAAGGTAAGGATTATCTTATTAATAGGTTGGACGAATTTAAGGTGATAAGGCCTTAGACTTCGGCTAGGATAAGGGTTTTCAAGGCTTATCTTATGGTTACTTGGTGAGCAAGTAACTAGATAAGGATAAGGACTAAAACCCTAATCTCTACACCTATATAAAGACCCCAAGGCTCATGAATTCGTCTATGCCTTCCCAAGAGGTCCTAGAGACGAATTCTTATACCTCTCCTCTCTCTTTATACCTTCTCCATTTGCTCTTGGTGTTTGTAAGCCATTAGAGGAGTGACACTTGTGATTCTAAGCCTTCCAAAGTCAATTCAAGGAGGAATTGGGATTGTTATTGCTACATAACAATCAAGGTAATATCTTAAACCTAATTATATGTTAATATCAATTTCCATATGCTAGAATTAGGGTTTATAGTCTTGGATTCAAAACATGTACAATAGAGGAACCTAGATCCAAGCATTAGGGTTTGTATGAGCACATAGGATGTTCTTAGGACCAAAACCCATCAGTGGTATCAGAGACTAGACTGGTTTCAATTGTATTGATGCATTACATGTTCAAAAAATTTGATTTTTGGTTTCTGGAGGCTGGACTCGCCGAGTCCATAGCTGAACTCGCCGAGTCCATGCAGACTCGACGAGTCCAAGCCTGCCTCGACGAGTCAACTCATCAGATGGGGATATCTTCGCGATTTCTTGCTGTTTTTGCTTATGGGTAGTTACCTTATCATATTAGATCAATATAAATCCGATTTTATGATATATTTGACTATATTCTTGATCTAATTGAAGATATTTATCAATTAATAAGATAATTGTTTCCTTATGTGATAATTGATTAATTATTTTGACTAAATTGATAAATTGTTTTGCAAGAAATCATTAAATAAATCAAATATGGATAATTATGTGATTAATTGTTAATTTAGATTATTTGTTATTTGATCCTTGTTGTTATGAAAAGTTTCATATTTTCCCCTTAGGTTTTATAGTTTAAATTTGAACCCAAAAGTTTTGTTGTTTTGAAATTTAAATAGTTAAAACCCTAATGTTTTGAAAAAGGTTTCAAAGCTTGCCCTCAAGTTTTGGAATTTAAATTTTGATTAATAGTTTAATTTTGATGTATATTTGAATTCTAAACCCTAATGTTTTGAAATGTTTCAAAACTTGCCCTCAAGTTTTGGAATTTAAAAGTTGATTAAAAGTTTAATTAGGAATATTAAGTTCTAAAACCCTAGTATTGTTTTGAAAAAGTTCAAATCACACCCTTATGGTTTTATTAATTAATTAAGGTGTATAATTAATAGAAGTTTAAGAAATCCATAAAAGTTTAGGTTTACAATTTAATTGAATTAAAAGTATAATTGTTAAATTAGACCACCTAATATTTTAAAAGTGTAAAATACACCCTATATTATATATAACATTAAAAGTCTAACATTATATATATATATATATATATATATATATATATATATATATGAGTAAAAGTCAGTCTTACCGTTAGTAGGCCTCATTCACGAAGCTGGTCTATAAGGGGTGTTTAAGGAAATTGCCTATAAAATGGCGATTGAATGGGTATCCACTCTTACCCACCGCACTCTTGAATAGTGGAGGGTCGTTAGCCGAACGGGTAGGATAGGACGAAACCTTCCATTATAAGTATAATGAATTATTAATGTAACTAAACGTTTTCATAAAATTCTCAATCTTAGTTACTTAGGCAAAAGTGAATTGATGCAATTCCATGAAATTACACTTTGTGCCCTTGCAAAGACGTTAGTGGAGCGTGTGTGGTTTACCGGCACACTAAATGGTTCTAAGCAAAGGTAGCAAAGGGTGACTCAATGTTTGTCATAGTTCGGTGGAGCGTGTGTGGTTTACCGGCACATCGAATAGGTGACTGTAACATGTGAGGGCACCATGTAAGCTTGCATGGTTATTCACACCCGCTTTGTGATCCTCGGCATCCCAGTCACAAACAAGAGGGGCATATCGAGATTTAAACATGCCATTGAAATGTTCAATGAATCTCAAAGGATCTAAGAGTTTTCATAGATTTAAAAACTTAAATTTCCTTTTCGTTTTTCGTGGTGGAAATTAGTGAATCGTCATTCACTTACCTTCAAATATTCTGCAATTAGGGTTACGGCATCCCTCTCCCGAGTTGTAGAATATTGTGTTGGGTCCTACCCTTAGTATCTCATTTGGGTGATTTACTAAGGACTCAATCAATCAACTAAATTTAATTTTTTCTCCCGTTTTGTAGATGTCAAAGTTTGACAACTATGGTCTTCCCAAATCCAGTGGAACAAGCTTTCCACATGAAGATGATATTCCACGATTCAATCGAGGAACAAGAAATCATGATTCACTTCCTCCACCTCCTCCAATTATTCTCCCTAACCCACAAGTTCGAAGACTTGAAAAGTTCAAGCTCACTCAAGCCCTTTTGGCAAGTAAACATAAAGAAGGAAAGTCGGTGTGTGCACACGTCCTAGGGATGAAGTCACACATTGATAGGTTAAGAATGTTGGGATCCGTTGTCGGTGAGGAGATGGCTGTTGATTGGGTTCTTCAGTCACTTCCTAACTCATATAGTGAGTTCGTGAGAGAGTACTGTATGATGAACCGCGACGTGACCCTTATAGATCTCACCTATATGCTTATTGTTGCTGAATCAGAAATGTTTTGGCGCAATGGAAAAGCAAAGTTGATTGGTGAATCTGCCTTTAAGACCTCTATGGATATAGACAATGGCAACGAAAGACATGCTATGATCGAAAAGTTTGATCATAAGAGAAAGACAATGTCTGAAGTAGTTCCATGTCGTGTTCCAAAAGAGTCAATTTGCTTTTATTGCCAAGAGTAAGGGCATTGGAGACGAAGCTGCCCTATTTACCTAAGAGATCTAAGAGATGGGAGAGTCGAAACGTATGGCTCTAATATAGGTAAAATCCATTAAATAACTCTTTAAGCTTCTATTCTAGATTCTTAATACATAATGTGATAAGATTACAATTGATATTTCGTAGGATCGAAGAAAAGAAAGGAAGCTTAAGGGAAGAAGTGAGCAGAATCTAACCGTGAAGGAATGGATTTCGATCGCATTTCTCGAAGATTAGATTCTTGAGCTACTACTTAGAGTTAGAATTAGATTACTAAGAAAGATGTATTAGCATAGTTTTTCAATGAATTGCACTGTAAGGACAATTTTTTCCGCAATAAACTAAATTTTCATTTTATATTATTTATGTATCCTTGCAATGGCATATATGAAAAATTGATGTTTGAATGTTTCTATTATTAGCAATAATGGATTTGGTTCTTATTTATGTTATTTGTGAAAAATGTCGGAAATTTACCGAATAAGGAAAGTTTCTCATCGCCCAAGTTTCAATTGGACAGAAACTTGGAATCGATGAATGAGAAATTTCATATTTGGAAATTTGACTAATTCATTGACAAAGTGTCAAGTGAAGGACTAGGAAATCAAGTACACAAAGTTGTGTGTTGATCAAGTCCACCACAAGAATAACAAAGATATTCGTCATGATTTACTAAAGGTTTAGTAAATATGATTATACTTATAAGATTAAGTGTAATTCGGAATTGATTAAAAATGTTTAAATCAATAGCAAAACGAATAAGAAGAATCAAGTAGGCAGAAAGATAAAAGTTTCTCCATTCTAAGAAGAAGGGAGAGTACCTTTTATGATTTATGATAGGTCTTAATGATTAAGAACCATATCTCAATTGATCCTCTAAGTGAGTCTTAGTACAATTGTATGTCTAAGAAGAGGAATCAAGAATTGAAGAAATGGTTAAATCAAGAAGTCAATCATACTTCGTTCCAAAAACAAGTCTTAGAGTTAAGATTGTGAAATTGAGTGATAAGTATTAAGAAGGTTTATAACATTCATCAAATGTGGAAAGTTGTGATGTCTTGGATAAGACAAAGACCAACTAGGACCAATTTATGAAGTGTTTTGATAAAAGCTACACTAACTCTTGAATATTTGTTTGTCAAGAAATGTTTATTGACAAAAGGATCTTATATGTCAAGGAGTCAGTGGGAGTCTTAATGGTCTTGAAAAGTTTCAAGAACAAATCAAATAGACCTTATCGATCATTACTAACACACGAGTTGAGGTTTACAACCTATCGTGTTGACATTGTTTTGTTTCTGTGCCAATCCAATCGAGTTAATTACGCATGTGAGCCCTATGAGTTCTCATTTGAATGCATAAAAGGCAAGGACCTTGCTCAAAGGAAAGTACATTGATAAGAAAAGGTGAGCTGCTTAACAACTTGGAAGACATGGTGGGCAGCTGTGCTACCATAAGGCAAGAAACCGAGATTAAGAAAGTTCGATCCATATGAGTTTGAATTTGTCGTAAACTTTAGTTTTGACAAATTCACATGGATAGGAACAAATACACCATTTAAATCTAAGTGTCATAAGATTTCCTCCTTCATGAAAATGATTGTGAGGAAATGCTTTCACTAAGAAAGATTTTAAGAAGATAGTGATTGTAAAATTGCATTCTCGAATTCGATTATGGTTACGGTATCCCTTTCCATAATTTGAATTGTGAGGTTTGACAATTAGTCTTAATTGTTTAGACACACATATGAACTATCTAAGGCAAAGGTGTATAAGTTCAAGAAACCTTGATAAAAGATTATCAAAGCACTAAGTATTAGAAACATGAACTTAAGAAATTCAATAAGCATTGTTTTTCTGAAAGTTAAAATGTTTATGAATACATGTAGTGGGAGCATAAGTGTTATGTTTTATAATAATCATCATGATAGTGGGAGCATAAATGTTATGATTGTATGATTATTAAGGCACGTATTGCAAGTTGGCAATATTAATTATAGAAAACAAGAGTTATACCTTGCAAAGTCGTAAGGGTTGTAAAGTTGTTTTGCTATAATTAAGGGAGAGAATATTATGCTTCATTTCAAATCTAAAGGATTAGGTTGAGAAATGTTAATAAATTTAGTCAAGGGTACATAGTGTGTTCTTAAAATTTCAATTATGATTACGACATTCCTCTACACAATTCGAATTTTGAGAACATAGCAAATAAAACATTATACGTCGTGTCCCATACGCTTCGGGTATAGGATCGATTGCAAATGCTTTAATGTTTGACCATTCTAAAATTTTCCAAATGTCGAGCGCATTTAGAGGGAAAAGGGACTATAATTGGTTTTGACTAAAATAATTAAACAACTATCAAAGGACAATCCAAAGTTTGACGAGGATTGGTCGCTTGTGAGTAGTTGGAAGCATGGTATTGGATGGACCATATCGACATCATTACGAATAGATAAGATTCTATTAAGAATGAGTTGTCATATGGAAAATATGGAAGCGTGTCCATATTGGGAATTGAATATTGAAAAAAAAAATCTATGTCTAAGATTAGGAACTTTTATGCAAAGGATGTTCAAAGGAATGTACTTTGAGTGAGAGACATCATATCTAAGGAATTGTCTTGTAACAATATCCAATAGAGAACTTGTAATATCATTGGCAATAGTCTTTATGACTTTGGTGCAGTGACATTACGAAAGGACAATTGCATAAAATGTTAGAATCTAGCATATTCTATAAGTAGCAAGAATTTGATATTCTTACACTTATGAAAAAGGATTTGGAGTTGTGAAATGAGAATGATTGGAAATGTGTTCAATTTGATCTATTTCACAAAAGTAAGAACCATAGGTAAACATTGTGTGCATGCTAAGAGCATGGGATAAGTGTAATAATTCAGTAAGAAGTTGATTACCCGAAACAACAAATAATGAGTAATCGATATGGTGATAAATAAAAGGTGTTTTATTTATGCTCAAAGGTTTGAGGCCATATGGGATTAGTATTATTCTTGTGTTTCACATTTGCATGTTTTGACTTCCAGAATAATTTAATTGGTTAAGAACAGTCAAATTATTCAAACAGGCCACAGTCGTTCATATGTTGGAAGTAGATATGAATGCAGACTATCGTGAATTGGTGTGTGGATTGTCTAGAGGAGTATTAGACATAAGCAAATGTTTGCTGCAACGTTCATGAGTGCTTATGAATATGATTTGAGCATTGGATTAAACCCACGCTCACTTGGATCACTCCATGAATTGTATCACGAGTGATTGGTGAGACGATAACATCTTATATTCTTGAAACCGAGATGTGTGAGTTGTATCTTGTGAATCGGTTGCACATTGATAATATGTAAACGCACTAGTAACTTGGTGTCATAAAACATATTGTTGTGTGTAATTCGGTAAGTGAGTGCAAGCAAGCATTGTATCAAAGTTTATCCGTTCCTTTTATCCAAAGAAGGATAAAAGCGATATCTTTGGGCCCCTCGATGATTTAGTGATGAAAAACGTAAATGCTCGGCCGGGCTAGGGCTAATTTGATTTGTTCAATTAGTCAGTCGTCATAAATCGGGAATCGAGATATAGTACAAAGAGAATGATTTGAAATCATGTCTCATATGATATCTAGAATGGAGGAATATATGATCCCTTATCTAAGGACATGCGTATTTGATATGATCAGAGTTGACAGCGGCTTTGGAAAGCTACGATTGCAGATCAGGATCTGAAGTCATACGCAGAATAGTTGTTAGACTTATCCAAGTGGGAGACTGTTGGATTAGTGTCTAAGTCCATAACTATTTTGGTATGTACTTGACCCGATGGTGCATGGTCCTTTTGGGTTGCCTTCACCAAAGCAACTTGATTGGAGAAATAAATAGAGAAAGAGGTTATTATGATTTATTAATATGTTATAAGAATAATATATTAAATGAGAAATCATATTTGTTTAATTAATATTGGTCAATAATTAATTAAGAATTAATTTTGTGATCAAATATAATTAATTAAACTAGAGGGGCTTAATTGTAATTATGTGATAGTTACAAAATAAGGTAAGGATTATCTTATTAATAGGTTGGACGAATTTAAGGTGATAAGGCCTTAGACTTCGACTAGGATAAGGGTTTTCAAGGCTTATCTTATGGTTACTTGGTGAGCAAGTAACTAGATAAGGATAAGGACTAAAACCCTAATCTCTACACCTATATAAAGACCCCAAGGCTCATGAATTCGTCTATGCCTTCCCAAGAGGTCCTAGAGACGAATTCTTATACCTCTCCTCTCTCTTTATACCTTCTCCATTTGCTCTTGGTGTTTGTAAGCCATTAGAGGAGTGACACTTGTGATTCTAAGCCTTCCAAAGTCAATTCAAGGAGGAATTGGGATTGTTATTGCTACATAACAATCAAGGTAATATCTTAAACCTAATTATATGTTAATATCAATTTCCATATGCTAGAATTAGGGTTTATAGTCTTGGATTCAAAACATGTACAATAGAGGAACCTAGATCCAAACATTAGGGTTTGTATGAGCACATAGGATGTTCTTAGGACCAAAACCCATCAGATAATCATTACCGTATTAGTATAATCGAATTTTATGAACCAAAACAGTTTGTGATAATGATCTTAATCCAAAACATGCCAAAAACTCAGAAAAACCGCCATCTGATGATCCAACTCGTCGAGTCAGGCAATGGACTCGTCGAGTTAATCACCAGATTATCCAACTCGTCGAGTCCAATCATAGGAATCGTCGAGTCCAACTGTCAGTGGCCAGGAATGTCAAATTTTCAGCTTTGAAAATCAAACAATTGCATCAATATAATAGAAAACACCCTAGGCTCCGATACCATTGTTGAGTTTTATGTACTTTAACATCCCTATGGTGCACATACAACCCTAATGCTTTGGATCTAAGTTTTCTCTAATTAGACATGCAATATTCTTTTTCCAAAGCATGAAGCCTAACTAGCATGCAAAGGTGATATATGAATCATAAAAACTAGTTAGAATATTACCTTGTGTAGTGGATTGTAGAATCTTGGCCTTAAGAGAGCTTAGCACCTCAAGTGTGATGCCTCAAACAAGTCACAAACACCAATAAATAATTAGATGAATATGAGAGAGGTTTATGAGACTCTAAAATCGGCTAGCTCTTCTTGGAATGCAAGGGTGGTCGATTTTAGGGCTTAGGCTATACATTTATAGTGTAGAATTCCAAGAGTCATATGTAAACCTAATTCTTACACTTAATCTTATGATCCATCAATTGATTTGGACTAACACTTCATAGACTAACTCATAAGCTTAGCCCATCACAAATCAATCATGGATCATTAGCCCAAACCATATGTATCATTGATTTACATAATCAGTCACCGTTAATTTAATTAGTCTCTTTTGATCGCTAAATTAATTCCAAATTAATTCTTAATCAATACTAATTAAATAATATGATTTCTCAATTAATATATTATTCTTATAATATATTAATAAATCACAAATAACCCCTTTCTCAAACATCCAACTATCAGATTGTTCTGGTGAAGGCAACCCGAAATGGACCATGCTACTATCGGGTCAAGTACATACCAATTATAGTTATGGGCTTAGACACCTAATCCAACAACGATATGGGTCATCATGGATCGATTGACCAAGAGTGCCCGTTTCATACCAATTCAGGAGAGTATTTCAGCCGAGAAGCTGACATACATCTACATCAGGGAGGTAGTAGCTCAGCATGGGGTGCCAGTTTCTGTGATTTCTGATAGGGATGTGTGGTTCACTTCCAGATTCTGGAAGAAATTTCATGACGAGTTGGGTAATCGTCTCCATTTCAGTACAACTTTTCATCCTTAGACGGATGAGCAGAATGAGAGGACGATTCAGACAATGGATGATATGCTACGCGCATGTGTATTGGATTTCAGTGGGAGTTGGGATACGTATATTCCGTTAGCAGAATTTTCGTATAACAATTATCATGCTAGCATAGGCCGACCTCCCTTCGAGATGCTCTACGGGAGGAAACGCCGGACCCCAATCTGTTGGGGCGAGGTTGATCTAAGAGTCATGAGGAGTACCGAGGTGGTACTCAAGACTACCGAGATGATCCAGCAGGTCTGAAGGAGGCTCCAGACTGCTCAAGGTAAAAAGACCATTTTCCCTTCTCATGGTCAAAAACCCTAAATCTTAACCAAAATTCAAAAGTCAACGAAAGTAAACTGCCCAGCATGTACACTGGGCATACTCATTCTTATTTGGGGTGTACTACTCGAACAACGACCAATCGACAACGAAACCAGCTACGTGGGGTGTAGCCAGGAGTACGTCCGGCGTACTCCGCTGATTCAGCTTTCACCAATTTTTGTGACTTAATCCGCTAATACATCTAACCTAACTTCAGATCTAACCATCCTAAGGTGTCTTAATACATAAAGTCGTCGACCTTAAGCCTTTGCATGGCTAGAAAGGACCCAATGCAACAAACTCTAACTTTCATCACACTCTAAGTCACTTTACTTATGCATGGGCCATAGGAAATGATCAAGCAACCATTTTTATGAAATTACAAGTCCTAAAATGCATGAAAGGACAACTAATATTCTCTAGAGTGCTCCAAACTTATAAAGGTCCACACTTGGGGACAAATAGCTCATAAAACTCATCCATGGAGATCAAATAGGAAACTCGTCAAGGTATAAACTTTATACCTGAAAAAGATGCACAATGAGGAGTGATTTTTGGATCTTCAAGCTTGCAAACAACAACTTCTTCTTCTCTAGCCTTGTTCTTCCACAACATGTACCAAAATCACTTAATAAGCTCCCAAAATCTCACTAACAATCTTAGACTCGAGATTAGGGTTTGAGGAGGGAAATATGACTGATAAGGTTAGTCTAAGGGAGGTATAAGGTTGTTTAAATAGGGAGAAACTCTTAAAATTAGGGTTTAGTGGTTGGGCTAGTACACCCGGTGTACCACACGTACGCCCAACGTACTAGCAGGACATCTGCGATCCCGCTTTACACGAGTATGTTGCGCATACCCTCGGGTATGCCCATCGTACAACCAAAATGCAAATTTTTTTCCAAAAGGGACCAATTATGGAACTTTGATAAAGTTAAGAGCTAGAAATGATAATACCTGATAATCGGATGTTACATATATGACAGGATGTAGATGTACTATCGTATGTTGATTATGCAAGTAGGCTAGCAAAGACTTTTGCATGCTAATTGTTTAACTATATGATATGTTGATATGTTATGTTAAGGGGTTAATGGTGTTGGGTTTTATAGAATACAAAACATTGTACAATGCGGAAAAAAATTAATATTTAATAGAGTACAAGCATTCTATAAAAAATTTATGTCATATGCTTTGATAACAACATACAATGAACAACAAAACTTAACTTAATCCCTAGTGATATCAAATTCATCAAGTTGAGGTTACATACCTTTGATTTGTTGTAGTAACCAAATCACTTCAATTCCATTGTAGTGTTGGTCTTGGAAAGCTTAGCACCAAAAGTATGACTGCCTCTAATGGCTCATACCCAAACCCTAGCACCAAGAACATAAGAGGAGAGTGAGAAGAAAGAAAATTCGTTCATATACTCCTTGGAATGAATGACCACGAAATTTAATACCCAAGGGGTCCTATTTATAGTTTAGGCAACTTAGGTACAAAACAATATTTGAATAATTAAATAAAGGATTTAATCCCAAATTAAATCCTTTCCTTATTAGCAATTAAGAGGCTTCTGGAAACCCTAAGAAAGGATCCAAAACTGTCCATGCCATGGACTATTCTAGAATTGCCTATTTTGTTCAACTATTGAACAATTACAATTCACCTCTTGCACATTTAATTAATTTCAATTAATCATGAATTAAATCCAGATTAATTCTGATTAATAATTAATTAATATTTTCCAATTGATTTCACATTAATTTAATAATCATATAATAAATTAACAACTCAATTATCTATTTCCAATTAATATATTAACATATAATATATTAGCAAATTATTTATTACAGTTTGTTAATCATATAATAAACTAAAAAATTATTCTCTCTCTCTAAAATGTTATTTCTTTCAGTTATTAGTTTTTTAGAGCTACCCAAAAGGATCTTGCTTTTAATTCGAGAATATACCAGTTATTGGTATAGACACCTTAATCCAACAAATTGTGGATTGATAGTTTGATACTGGAGTCGAGAGACTAAATTACCCGATATTGATGACTAGATTGATGGACTTTAAGCATAACATCAACACTATGGTGTTCATGAAATCATAATTGCTTGGATCTAGTTTTTCTATTTTGAACATGCAATAAACTTCCAAGACTTACAAACCCTAGATCTAATATACTATAATCGAAATTAGGGTTTAGATATTACCTTTAATTGTTATGTAGCAATAACAATCTATTCCTTCTTTTAATTGGCTTCAAAAAGTTTAGTGCCTCTCACCTCTAATGGAGTCACAAACACCACTAAGCAACTAGATGAAGAAAAGAAGAGGAAGGAGCAGCCAAAATCGTCCAGAAACCCTAAGGGTTAGTTAGCCACGTTTTGGGGGCTTAGGGGCTCCTTAAATAGGTAGGCTATTAGGGTTATCTAATAAGGAAACCCTAATTTGATTGCTTAAGCCCTAAGCAGCCCATGGACTCCTTCTGGAACATACATTGGAAGAAAATCATATGGCCTTCCCTAAGGGTTAGTTAGCCACGTTTTTGGGGCTGAGGGGCTCCTTAAATAGGTAGGCTATTAGGGTTATCTAATAAGGAAACCCTAATTTGACTGCTTAAGCCCTAAGCAGCCCATGGACTCCTTCTGGAACATACCTTGGACGAAAATCATATGGGCTTCCCATATATTTCGTCCAACCTATTATTCCAAGGTGATCCATAGCCCAATTGCAATTATCTTATAATTACAATTCCAGACCCTTAAGTTTAATTAATCTCTTTTAGCCACAAAATTAATTCTTGACTAATATTAATTAAACAATATGATTTCTCCTTTAGTATATTATTCTTATAATATATTAATAAATCATAATTAAACCTTTTTCTCCTTAATTCATCCTACATATTGCTATGGTGAATGCAACCCAAAAGGATCATGCTCATAATCGGGTCAAGTACATACTAAAATAGTTATGGACTTAGACACTAATCCAACATAGATGGCATGGTAGCCATTAGTTGTCGTTGATGGGTAGACGGCACGAGAGTCGTTAGTTGTCATTGTTCAGGTGGATCGGCATTGGAGTGAGAGCCTTTATTTATATGCATTGTATGTGTATTTCAGTATGTGATATTTTGAAAACTCACTAAGCTTTGTGCTTAGAGTTATTGATTAAATGTTTTTCAAGTAGTTTCTCTAATCATGAGAATGCTCTAGTTTGACTATACCTTATGCACATTGCTTTTTATTTAAGACATAGACTTCCAAGGTTTGATGATGATTTTATACATTTTGATGATATGGTTTGATGATGTTCGAAACAATTTTCTACTTAAATTTTTATGAAAAATATTTTGGTTTATTTACGCTATGTTTTTAAAAGTAAATTTTGGTTTGAAAATTGAAACGTTACATACAACTGACAAAGTTAAGGGGCACTACTTCTTAGTATTATAGCAACTAAGGGGCACTACTTCTTAGTATTATAGCAACTTAACGAGTTGTAACTTGATCTTTTTACTATCTTCCAACTACATGTCACTAAATTGTTAAGCGGTTTAGGGCCATACGTTTCATGTCATTGGCCTACAACACATACATAACCATCCTCTTTGTCGGATGGAAACTCTTAGTTTGATAAGAACCAAGACATGAACAGTTTGCTTTTAATCATTCCACATTTTGTACTTCGTAATATGAAATATACATGGCATCCCACATGGATATATTACCTTCCACATAATATACGAACAATTTATGAGATTTTGCAAATGGTACAATAGAAACAACAACAAATAGACCTAGCGAAACATTTGAATTAAAAAATTATCTATCTAATTCAAAATTCTAAAAACATTTGTTTTGAGGGAAAAACATCTTTAATACTTATAATAGAGTTTGAAATCGAAGCTGTTATCACGAACAAATTGTGCAGTTGTTTTTCCTAACAAAAATCATGTGGGCAAGGCTAAGTTTGTAACTTGAGCAGTTTTAACTTTTAAGTTTTAATGGGAACTTATTGTATTTGTTTATGAAAAATGATTGGTTATTATCCCTACAAATAATCACATTTATAGCTAAATTGCTCGAAATAAAAAAAAAAAACCTTATTTATGATTGATAATCTAATATGATTAAAGAGGATAACCGTACCTATAGCTAAAATTGACATGTAAAATCGATATAAGTGAAAACAGAAAGTCAATGGTGGCCTCCTCTCCGATGATAAAATGAACGAATGAGAGAGAGAGAGAGAGAGAGAGAGCACCTTATCTTCTTCCTTCGTGTTGAGCTGCAAACAACTCCCACCCAAGAAAATAGCTTCATGTCCTTTCTGTACTTCATAAACTTCTGAAGCTTTTACAGGTGCAAGTCAAAGTCGGATAGTTGTTGAGATTTCAGTGAAGGTTGTTCATGGTCCTAGGCTTTAAATCCAATACTGTTACAGGAACAAGATCAGAAGACTTGTTTCGTTTTTGGTGTTCGCGAAGTATCGTTAGACTGAGATATTTTGTGTTGATTATAGATTTATAGTACAAACTCAATTGAGTTTGTATTTTTTTTTTCTTTCGATTTTTGATTAGCGCCGGCGTTTCAGAGGATGAATCATTGTGTTCCTGATTTTGAAGTGGACGAAGATTACTTGCTTCCGGCTTCTTCAAGTTTGAAAAGGCACAAGAAATCAGCAATGTAATTTCATTTGTTCGATTCGAATTGATGATTTCTCTGTTCATGGTGATTTAAAATTGAAATTAAGATTCTGTATTAATTAAAGGTTGATTTAAATTTTGAATTGTAGGGGCGATGAAGATATAATGGAGTTACTATGGCAAAACGGTCAGGTCGTAATGCAGAGCCAAAGCCAGAGATCCGTCGTCGGCAACAAAAAGTCGGAAACGATGCCGTCTGCCGCCACTCGAGAGATCAGATCCGGTGTTATCGAGGAAGAACCGACGCCGTGCAATCTGTTCATGCAAGAAGACGAGATGGTCTCTTGGCTTCATTACCCAAACGATGACAACTCTTTAGACCTCTACCTTCATAATAACGAGATCATGTATCCTGTTCTTCCTTCGTCGGCTCCGGTCACCACCGCGTCTACCTCCTTACCACCGCCGCCACCGGTAGTTACTATTCCATCATCTCGGCCTCCGATTCCTCCCTTGAAGCGCGTGGAAGAGGAACCAAGCCAACCTAAGTTTGCAAATTTCTTGCATTTCTCGAGGCCTAGTAAAGGAAATTTAACCGGATCAGCTCCATCGAGTTCGAACAAGATATCGCAGGCGACGGTTGTGGAGTCAAACAATCGGTCGGCGGCTGAAGCTCTCCAATCTAGGGCTTCACACGTAACGGAGAGTGCCGCGTTTGTCTCCGGCGCGAACGTAGAGTGCCGCAGTTTTGGTGGTGCAGCAGGTACATCGATCGCCGGACAGGAACCAGAGACGTGTGATCTCAGCGAGTCCTCATCTCCGGTTACAGGCGGCTCAGGAGCAAGTGCGAGCGTGGAGCCGTCGTCTCGGAAGCCACCGCCGGCGACGGATAATCGGAAACGCAAGGGCAGAGACACTGACGACACAGAATGCTACAGCGAGGTAAACGACAATTACCCTTGTGCAATCATAGACTTGTACATTATTAGCATTAATGATGCAATCTCTAACAGTAACTAATATCTATCTGTTGCTATAAATTAACAATCAAACAAATAAAATTAGTTGTATACATAAAATCAGTTATTAACCACTAAATTTGATTAGTAAAAGGTGTTTAGAATATTTATAAATATAAAATAAGATATTTTAAGTCAACTATCGTCTATCAGTATCTTCTAATATGTATCAATGATTGAAGATCTAATTATGCATTAAAATCTTACTTAAAATGGAAAACCGTTTTGCTAACTTTTTTGGAGAAGATCCAATAATTCGAACTTGTTAATCAGATACTAAAATTAAACTATATTAAATAAAAATAGCAATTTTTTTTCTTTGGAAAGAAAGAAAAATTATAAGTTTTGCTCAACAATCAACATCTCACTTCTTTGATCTCTATAAATTATGTTGCAGAAAGCGTAAAGAATTGCATTTCCGATATATGCTTGTCACTCGAGTGTTATGAATTAAAGTAATTTACCATATTTGGTTAGGCCAATAAAATTCCGGTTCGTGTAATTTGAATTTCTTGTTACTCGAGTGTTATTGCGTCGTTTAGCAACAGCGCCCAGACGAATCCATGGAATGCAAGTTTCGATGCACCTTCGGGCTTGCTGCAAAATAACGCCGTCTTCACACGTGGTCTTTAATATTGACACGTGTGCCATGTGGGCCACCACAAACTTTAAATCACTTTCATACATTTTTTAGAGATAACATCATGAATCACGATCTTTTATTTTCATCCATCAAAATTTTCTGCAATATGTGTAAGAATTTTTCCCCATTTAACTGTTTTTTTTTTCTTTATAAAAAAATAAAATAAATAAAAGATGCGTTTTACAGACTATTAAAAAAGTCCATCACGCATTATTCTGTTTCACTTATTTGCCTTATCTATTTTAGGCATGAACAATTATATGTGCTACAACATAAAAAAACATTCAGCAGTGGCTGTTTGTTCCTTTACAATAATTGCTACAACATACAAGCATGATCATTATCATCTTTCATCAATGAGATATCTTTTTTTATATATAACTTTTTATGGTTAAATTATATCATTAATGTTTAAAACGAACAATACAATAGTCTTTCTTTATTACTTACTATACGCATAATCATTTTTCACGTCACGCACGGATTAAGAACACCATTCAATTCAATGGTCTAGCTTGTGCAGGTTGTACGTTTCTAATTATGGATATGTATAGTACAAGTGCTACATGTTTTAACATTCTAGTCTTACGAGTACCATGTACTTGAGTACATACATGCTTTATAGTTCGATCCTTTTTGTCCTCGGTGCTATCATGCATGTTCCATTTTGTATGCTTGAATTTGGGATCTTGAATGTCAAGTCACCTTTTTCAGATTAAGATGCACGATTCACACACACTTGATTTGTCCATCTTGTTGCTGCATGCACATATATATATATATATATATATATATATATATATATATATATATATATATATATATATATATATATATATATATATATATATATATATATATATATATATATATATATATATATATATATATATATACAATACATATGGTACAAATGCGGCGTGCATTTAATTTAATTACAGCACGTGAGTAATTAATGTGTGTTTTGGTGGTATTTTTTTTTATTTGCAGGATGCCGAGTTTGAGTATCATGATACAAAGAAGCAGTCACGTGGATCAAATATGTCTACCAAGAGGTCACGTGCTGCGGAAGTACACAATCTCTCAGAAAGGGTTTGTAATTAATTGTGTTTCTGTTAGTTGCATTTTAGAGTCTCTCTGGTTTGTTAATTCATGGTATTTTACGTGAGCAAATTCTTTTAAAATATAGAGACGTCGAGATAGAATTAATGAAAAGATGAAGGCCTTGCAAGAACTAATACCCCGCTGCAACAAGGTACCCATCCTAAGCTTACACATGTTTTCTTTGAGTTTAATTGTCTATTAAATACTGGTTAATTTTGTTAGTTTTTTACTTTGACGCTCTAGCTGAAAAGTAAGCTTTTAGCTTATACAATTAGTTATAAGCCATCTCAAATAGTCTATCAAAAAGCTATTTTTGGTGTCTCAACAAACACTAAATTGCAATAGGCTAATTAAAGTGCATGGCTTATGCGCCAAACACAGCCTTAATCGACTTAATCTAAAATATTGTTTAAACATCATTTATTCATGTACACATGACACATCAACTGACGACCTATATAATACTTGTTTATCATTTCTGAATGCTAGTCTGATAAAGCTTCAATGTTGGATGAGGCCATCGAGTATCTGAAATCACTTCAAATGCAAGTGCAGGTATATTATATGTATATAAAAGATTCCATTTGTTTTTTTATTTCTTCCATCATATATATTATTGGTTCCTTTCATACTCTATACTTGTACAATCTAAGTCTCTGAAAGTTCCAATTTTTTTTGTAATCTATATCTGTGTTTACAAATAATTTTCATATAAGATAGATGACATATAATTATATATAATGCAGATGATGTCGATGGGATACAACATGGTTCCAATGATGTTCCCAGGTGTGCAGCGATACATGCCAACAATGGCCCCCATGGGAATGGGAATGGGAATGGGAATGGGAATCGGAATGGGAATGGATCAAGCCCAAGTCGGAATGAACCGCCCCATGATTCCATGTCCAACAATGCAACCAAATCATCAAGGTGCAGCAGCAGCAGCAGGGGTTCATGTGGGTGGTCCACGTTTTCCAGTTCCACCACGAGGGTTTCAAATGCCACAGCAGGTCCCTGTCCCTGTCATGGGTCCCGCAGCTGCAAGATCAAGTCAAATGGCTAACGTTAACCCCATCATGAACTCATTTCCTCCAAACCAACCACGCTTTCCATTCCCTGTAGATCCATATCAACAGTACATCGGTCTCCCCCAAACACAATTACCACAACCTCCTCAGGTACAATTACAATTACCATTCAATCAAAAAACAACACGTGTAACTGTAATCCATCCACTTAATTTTCACCAAATTACACAAATAACATTACCACTTTCAGTTCACCCACTTAACCAAAGGGCTTCTAACCCAATAGTATCCAGCATTGCTCTCCTTTTTTGAGGTCGAGGGTCCAAGTCGTGGAGTAAATTTGTTGTTGGAAAAAAAAAAAAAGACATTATACTTATTTTGACCTGTTTTTCCTAGTTACCAACTTTGAAATTAGGCCAAAATATCGATTTTGCTACTCATTCATCTATTGTTTTTCTAATCGGTTCAGCCAAAATTTAGTTAAGTGGATTAATCATACGTTTGAGTTATGGAGTCTGATATAGACTGCTACTAAAACTTAGGAATGGGTCCCGCGCTATACACAGATTTTGATGTAATTTGTATACTTCATTAAAGAATTAATAATTCTACTAAGCACGATTACTCCAATCATAGGAATCATATACATTATTCTGTTCTTTTTTTCCATTGTATGCATGTCATTCAAAACGCTAACAATTGTTTTCCTGTATCTTAATCTCTTTCAAACCGTTAATGGTTTAATCACTTTAAAAAATAGTTAGCGAAATCAATAAAATATTAATTGAGCAAACGGTGTTTGTGCAGAATCTTACATGCACGCCAAACAGCAACAAAGATGTTAGGGAGCCGAGCCGTCAGTGAAGCGGTAATTAATAAGCCGATGAGCCTTTTGTGGTGTAAGATTGCCATTTGAAGATGTATGTACGTGGTCGTGGGCTATTTGCCTAATTAGTGGAGAGGTCAGTTTGGGAAATCACAGGCTCTAATTAGCCGACTAAATTTTGTAGTTAATTAAAAAGGCCAGATGATGCATGCATATTAATGCATATATATGTGATATATATGTAACATATATAGTTGACGTGTAAATTATACGATGATAGACATGTTTTTTCTGTTCTATCTAGTATATGCATCAAGGAACCAATCAGAGTGATTCCCCACTTCCAACAATTGAGTCATTGAGATAGATGCAATTAAAGACCAATTTCTCTAAGAAGAACATTGTGTATATTTATATTATTTATGATGGAAGAAATGTTTTGAAATGCTCTAATTATTTAACTGCTCTCTTTTGATTTTAGTAATTTTTTAACAGGAATCCGTAAGCCAAGAACAACGTACTGATAGATGATTTTACACGATTTTTCTTGGAACAGAAATAATTTAAATCAAATTTCTCATATAAATGAAAAAGCTGATTTCCAAGGCCTAAATAAAGGAATTTGGGTATGAACTCCGTCTTTAGGTTTTGCCGTAACCTTTCGGTTCATCAATAAACCAAAAAGCTTAACAAACCTCTAATACAGTAAAATAAAAATAAAAAGTTTAATGCTTATACTAATATCAATTTATAGAGTAAATGAATAAAATAGTATGGAAAAAAATGAAAAAAAAATTATCTGTTAAGCTTGTAAATTTACAAACAATGTGAAAAAGCTCTTTGAATTAAGAGGGTGTTTAGATAGAGAAAAAAATGGTGTTTATAAATTTAATCATATCACAATAAGCTAACTTTAAGTGTTTAGATAGGAATCATTAAAAATCAACTTATTGTGGTAGGGATCTAAATAAACTGATTAAGTATCTTCCCCTTGCTTATTACTTATTGCTTATTTTAATAAGCTAATAAACAATAAACTAATAAGCTATAAACTAATTTATCAAAACACTTTTTAAATTTGAAAAGCTTACACAGAAACTTATTTTGACTTTATATAGTTTATTTGTGTAAATAAGTTGTGGAAAAAGCTTATAGTGTGGATGCTATTAATAGATTAAAAGTTGGATTCTAATGAGGTTCGATTGCTCTTTTACATTCATTTTTGTTGTCTATTCCTGTGAAAGACGACTTCTTTGTTCTTAAGAATGTAGCCTTTTTTCTTGTGGGTGGTATTACATGCATGTGATTTAAGAATCTGTGTTCACTTTAAATCCCGGAATATATCCCTTTTATATCATTCGATAGCAAAGGTGTACCAGCAAGTTGACAACTTGATTTGGACCTAGGACTACCCATTTTGGGTTAAGACGATCTAAATGTGATAGCAAACTTTAAACAATAAACATGTTTTAGAATGTAAATATACACACAAAGTGTGACAAATAATAAAAACATATACTAACTCGGTCGTTCTAAAAAAATAACATTATTAAGTTTTAAATAAAGGGTTACTATATCTTTAATTCTTTATAGAAGTGTGCTTCTACTTTTTTATAGGGGCAACTAATATTTTCAAGTTTAAAATCAAACAAAATAACTTTAAAAATAATCACGAAAATAGGATTACAAGAAATTGAGAACTACAGAGAAATAAACTAATTTTTGGGGATTTACCGAAATGATCACTATTTCCGAAACTAGTATTTCAGATTTAGATAACATAGTACTTTTTTATAATTTTTACCAAACACTTATTAAAACAAACAAAAAATACCACCTCAAATCCGAACACTATTTCTTCAACTAAATGACATGTTTTATATTCTTGTATTCATAATTTATTTTACTTTTCTTATGTTCTTTAACTTTTTGTCGAATTTTAGTAAAAAAAACATTTTCTCTACGTTTCGAATGTTGATCACCATATTTCGGATATGTTCTTGAAATTTTTGATTAACTTTTTTATGTCTGCAATACTTTGTTCGAAATCCAATATCCGCAATCCGAACTTGAATCTGAAATATATTTATTTATAGAAAATAGTTATCAGTGACATAAGGTTGGTATGAAATTAGTCTAAAATGTTTTGTTTCAAGCACATTTTAACAAATCCGAAAAAATAACTTATTTTCACATGGTGTCAGGTTTCTTACGGTCATTATTATTATTATTATCCCTATAATTATTATCCAAATTATTATATGAGTTACAGAAAACTTAGAATCATGTTATTTACCTAAAACTAAAAATAGCTAAATATTAGAAATCTTAAAAACCAAAAATGTTGGAAACAGAGTCGAACTAAAGAATTTGAGCTTGACTATTTAGCCAAAATTTCATAGGTTGTTGATTATTTGTCAAGACATTGTGATAAATAGGGATGACAATTTGTGACACGAACACGAAATAAAATTGGGACAAAATTGAAATACAAAATCGTATTCGGTGCAAAATTATACATAAAATTGACACAATTTAGCATTTGCTTGTCATGTTTTTCGTGTTATGTATGATTGAGTATCAATTAAATGAACTAATTATTATGTTATGTTATCTTTGTCGTGTTGTGTTATGTTTGTCATCTTTAATTTGTTCGTTTTCATCTTAGTAAAAAAACACGACATCGTGTTGTGTCGTATTCGTATTACGTAAAACATTGATGTTTCGTGTCACAACAAGAAATACACGCTCTAGGGACGACACTTGAGAATATGCGTTTTTGTCATCGCTAAAGAATCATGTCGTACAAAGGTGTCGCTAAAGGGTTTGATCGGTGATCCATATGAATGGGTCTAGATCAATTTTTGTCCCTACGATTGCATCTTGATCCAACGGCTGGGATTAGCTTTGTTCACACCAATATGGATGACACCATTTGTGACGGCATTGTCACTGCTAAAGGTCGCGAAAAATGGGCGCGTGAATTTCCCTCCAAATTGTCATCTCTAAAGATTCAAAAGGCGTCCCCCCTAAAGGGTTCCACCTTTTGTTCCTCACCAGGTCGCAGAACCTAATTACTCTTCCATTTGTCTCTCATTTTCCGGTGACAATTAGTGAAGCGTTTTTCCGACTACTTTGTAATTTCCGTCGCAGAAACCACCAGTGCATCCCACTTCTTCCACCGGAGGGATTTCCAGCTTCTCACTGGCGTATAATTATCTTAGTTCTAACTGGATCCAACTTTATGGGTAACAAAATTTTAAAACTGTTATTTGATCACACCAGTATAATTATTTTGACCCTTCTTGATAACGTTCTTCATGTTCTTGGTTATAGTTAAAGTACTCCGGTTTGAAAAAAAATATGAATTTTCTTAAAACTTTTTGTGTAAAGTATCATGATCGTTATTACTCATATGCATATGATTTAATAACAAAACCATTAAGTTTGATTTTCAGAGTTTTATGGTTACTACAATATTATTTTCCACGGGTTTATTTATTTATTTATTTTTCTTCAACGTCTTAAATGTTTAAAAATGAGAATTTTGTACAACTGAATCTCCTCAGGGTCGATCCACTAGAAATTTTTTTTTTCTTCTTCCTTGCGAAAGAGAATTTGGACAACTTGAAAACCTACAATATTGTTCATAATGTTTTTTTATTTAAACAAGAATCACAACGAATATATGAGTTGTACTGGGCTTGAACCTCCACAATTGGATCGGAAAGAATAGGAAATTGATGACATTCTTCGCTGAAGTTGTTTTCTTGCCTGCTACAAATCTGAAAAATCGTCCACGCTTGTATGGCCTTTGAAGAGGCTGCATTTCTTTTTTTTAGAGGCTAATATCAGTAGGGGTCAAAACAGTTTACGAAAGGTTAGAGAATGGTATTTTCAGAATACTTATATAAGTTGAATCAATCATGGGAAACGGGTTAATCCATGGTATTTTAAAAACAAAACTCAAAGTGCATTACCTTCATATAATATATTTTTAGTACATTGGTATATATGAAAATATAGATAGTTTGTTATCCTATTATGTCATTATACCTTTGTGTATATTATGATGGAAGAAATGTCTTGAAATGTTCTAATTGTTTAACCAATCTTGTTTTGGTTTTAGTAATTGTTTCAGTTATTTTCAAACCAAAATAACCGAGTTGCCGCCTGAAATATCATGTCACTGATAGATGATTTTAAGCGATTTACTCATGGAACAGAAATAAATAAAATAAAAACGCCGAATTCAAAGTCGTAAATGAAAAAATACGGGTCCATGTCAAGACTTATGTTTGTGGGGTTTTAAACGCAGAGCTACGACTAATAGTTTAAAGTTATAAATTAAACAAAATAACTTATAATCACTACCAAAAATATTATATGATTGGTTGAAACTACAAGACCAAAAAAAGATTACATAAGCCAACATGTTTAAGCTAACGAGTCAAAGTTCCTATCAAGGTAAACTCATACACCTATAGCTGTTGATCCCCAGATCTATTTACCATTGACAAAATCTAGCAATAGAGAACAACGAGAAACATATTAATTCTAAAACAAAAACATATTCGCACCATTTTATCGATTTAGCTAGCGAACTATTATTTATTTGTCGATTTAGCTACTTCATAATTATTAAGATTAGAATCATAGAAAAGATAATAGTTCAGTGGCTAAATCGATAGAATGATGAATTTTCAAAATACAAGGGCCTTTTTTTCCCTTAACTAAACGATGATAAAAGATGACACCTTTTCAGTGAACAGGCGAAACACTTCTTGTTCCATTGCTTTATCAAGTTCCTAAAAGATTTGAAAAACAACAATCAGTGTTGCTTTGATTTGTTGTGTTGTTAATTTATCAATTTAAAACTAAAAAAATAAGGAGAGCAAATAATATATATCACTTACAGTTCGAGTGTCTGCAGAACAATCTATTTTGCGTATGAGTTTCTGCAGATCTTCATCTTTCAGAGCATCACGGATTTCAGTACAAGAAGCTGAAGTCAAAAATCTTATACTTGTAAACAATGAGTGTCTTTTAGTGGAATTAATAAGGTTAATATGCAAATCGAATTAAGAGAGATGTAAACTGACACCGAGTAACATGGTCAACTTTTCAGTCAAAATATACACAGAAGAAAGCATGCATACCTATGCACTCTAGTTGGGATTGTGGTAAAACATCATCATCAACATCAACATAACATGGTCTATCCACATCAATTGGTGAAGTACTTGTGCCTGTATTTATAAATACAAGGTGGAGAATTGTAACTACATTGCTATTATGTACATTGTTACAATGGGTAAAGAAAATTGAATTATGTTGCTATATGGTGGCTAAAGAAATGTAACTATGTAAGTACATTGTTAGTATGAGTAAATGAAAAGTGCAGTATATTGCTATTTCCTGCACTTTGCCCTTTTTAAATTCTACATATTTGAAGTATGAGTTGCAAGATTCCCTCCTCCTAAAGATTAGTTTTTAAACTTGCACTTACTACACACAAATATGTTTATAGAGTTGAGATCACTCTGTGTGTTACTAAATCGAGTAAAGGAAATACAAGTAACCATACTTGTATCGGTCTCAGGAGCAGGAACTTGTTTAACACATGGAGTTTCTGCAAAAACATAAATTTCTTCAGAACCTAAACAATAACTGATTTGGCGAGAAAACAAGTTTGAGACTGAACACTAGAACAATCCAGAAACGAAGGGAATCGCAATTGGCAGGTAGAAGAGATTGAGTACCTTTATGTTTCTTAAAACAGACGAGAGAACAACTGTAAAAGAAATCAAGTGAGAGAATATGATCGAATACGCATAAAAACCCTAAATCGTAGGAACACAAAGTTGAAGTTGAAGGTAACGATGAACTTACTAGGGAATGAGACAGGAAGGACACTTGTATTTGGATACTGCTTTCTCACATACTTTACAGTTTTTTTTAGGTGGTGTAGCTGACTCTTTAGGTGAAGGTCCTTTCTTTGGTTTCCCCATTCCGATCAGACCTAAGCAGATGACTCTATATCTATTCTATATCGATAGTCCGGACTCCGGCAGTGGCAGCGGCAGTTGGTGGCAAGGCAAACCAGGGGGAGAATGAGATATAGTAGTAGGCGCCGCCGATTGAGCCGGGAACATGTATATGAAGAACAGAAGGTTTGTCTGTGGTTTTAGCGTGTTTAGGATAAATAATAATTACGAATAATATAAAAAGATAACGAAACATTGTAATTTAAAATTTTCTGCAATAAAAATAGCCAAATAGGCAAACGAGCCGAATGTTTATTTTATTTGAGACGAATTTGATCAAATTGAGTAAAAAAACATGTTAAAAACGTATGTGATATAACAGATAAAATATTGGGTTATAAGAATTAGGTGGCGTTTGGTTCGTAGAATTTTTTTTAAAGGAATTGAATCTTACAAAGAAATTGGAATACAAAGGAAATGAATTGGAATTTGATATGTGTTTGGCTGACATGAAAATGAATGTGATTTTTGTTTAGTTTGTTGATTTGTCAAAGGAGAGATAATTTAATCAAGTATTTGATTGTGTTTTGAGAGAAGATGGCGTGGATGATTTGTATATGGAAGGAAGGTCAATTTTATCTTTTTTATGAAAGATATCTCATGGAATCTATTTTCTTGATGATTTACTAGAGAATTGTAATTCACTCAAATATGGAATATAATTTTAATTAAGGAAAACAAATTCCTTTTCTTTGGTAAGCCAAACACACTTTGCTATGGATTTTAAATTTCTTTTCCTTCAAATTCCTTAAGAATCCATGAACCAAACGACATCATCTACCATGTTTTTGGAGCCTTATTGGATATAACAGGTAAAACGTACAGACCTATTTTAAAGTTTTTTATTATCTAATTCACCACTTATTTTTATTTGTGTTTTTATTGACCATTCAAATATATATTGAATGAACAATATACTATAAAACTTTGAACATGGAACCCTTTATATTTTTTATTATATTTTATTTTTATCCCTTTATTATGTTTTAGTTTTAAATATTTTACATTTCTATAACTACTTAATTATTTCTACCATAGTTTTTGTTTTTTATTTATGATGTGTTTATATATTAATTTATAATGATAACCTTAATTTAAAATATTTATATTAAAATTTAATATGTTTAAAAAACAACCAAAAAGTTTTACGTAACATTTTAAATAGATTATAATCAATAAGTTAAATTCATAAAAAAAAACTATTGAAAAAGTTCAACTATTTAATTTGAGATCAAAATTATTAGAATAGTAAGATGACAAAAATATAATGTCATAGTGTATTTTTACTATTGGAGGAGATGCTTTAAAATCAACCAACTAATTTAAAGAAACTAACAAAACTTAAGAGTCAACCACTTCAAAAAAAACCCGATAAAGATTAAAAGTCAACTAGTTTAAAAAAAATGAAAACGATTAAAGTTAAACTAGTTGATGGATTTTGGGTTTTAACCCATGGATTTAGGTCGGTTTTAAACAATTGGCTTGGCTCTTAATGGGTTCGGTTTCGTTTTATCGGTTTTTCGGTTTTGTTCATCCCCTAGGTTTTTATAATGATCAAATAATATACATAACGCAACCACATACAAAAACAATTATTAAGCGAGAGGCTGTAACGAGAGCAATATGAGTTATCATCAAATAAACATAAACAATCAAAAAAGAATATGGTGTCGAGCATTTTCACATATATAATCCTTCAGGTACACCCTCTTTCTTCTTGAACATAACCTTATCCTTTGCCTTCTTAAAATCCCCATGTGTCACCTAATTTAACCAAAACACCATCACCAGAAATTTAGTCCATATAAAAACATATACCATTTTAAACCCATTCACACTAACCTTCATTCTACGTTCTCTTAAAGCAAGTAATCCAGCCTCAGTACATATAGCCTTGATATCAGCCCCCGAGAACTCATCTTTCGTCATAACAAATTCTTCCAAATTAACATCATCCGCCAAAGTCATTCTTGATGTGTGTATCTAAAGTAACAAAATCATTAAAACACATAAACTAAAAAAAATATTAAAACACCCAATTTTTGTCCAAATTTACCTGAAAAATTCGCCTCCTGGTTTTAGTGTCGGGAAGGGGGAACTCTATCTTTCGATCGATCCGACCCGGCCTAAGCAAAGCCGGGTCAAGGCTTTCGATTTTATTAGTCGCCAAAATGACTTTGACATCACCTCTTGAATCAAAACCATCCAATTGGTTCAATAATTCCAACATTGTCCTTTGGATTTCACGTTCCCCTCCAGAGTGTGCATCATACCTGCATAGCAAACCAACAGGTAGGTACCACTGTGTTTGACTGAGACTGATGTCAATAGGACAAAACAGAGACTCCTAATCTCTTGTCTGCGTAAAAGACGTGAATGCCCTCCTGGTCATTGAAAATAACCCTAGAAAGTTTGTTAAATACCTTTTTGTACCAACGGCATCAATTTCATCGATGAATACGATAGATGGGGAGAGATCGTCCGCAACTCGGAAGAGTTCTCTCACCAATTTAGGACCTTCTCCAAGGTACTTTTGAATCAACTCGCTTCCAACAACACGTAAGAAAGTTGCGGACGTGGAGTTTGCCACTGCCTGAAAAAAAAAATTAATAAATAAATAAATCCGACTAGTGGTTACGGGATTAAGATGTAAGTAAAAAAGAAACAGTATCTTAGATTGACACAATAAGATAAGTTGAAGAGCAAACCTTTGCAAGCAAAGTCTTGCCTGTTCCAGGCTCACCATACAATATAACCCCTTTAGGAGGTTTGATTCCAATGTCTTCATATAGTTCTGGGTGAGTCAATGGGAGCTCTACTGCCTCTTTTATTTCTTGTATCTGGGCATCTAATCCACCAATATCAGCATATGATTCCAAAGGAGCCTTCTCAACCTTCATCACTGACACCATGGGGTCAACATCATCTTGTAGGAGCCCAACAACAGAAAGAACCTGACAATGTATAAAAAGACCCCATTACCACATTCATATAGCTTAATTTGCTTTGGGGTAATCACAGGTAGCTGAAAGATCCTTTCATTCCATTTCCATATATGGGATCGCAATCAATCATGCAATGTAATCGTTTCATTATCAAATGCTATAGTAAAAACTACTTATGCACTCGTCAATTATCAATATTTGATCTATTACTTCTGATCAGAACACTATTCCTGTTGCGATCACATCAATCGCTTTCAATTCCAATCAACTCAAACCCAATTCAATTAAAATGAAGGCTGTCTATAACTGGAATCAATTGAAAAGCTAATGCTTGAAAAGAAGAATGTTACCTTATTGTGCATCAAAATCGCACATCCAGGCTCCAATTGATCCTTGTCAACAAACGATAAAATACCAACGTAATACTCCGGTCCGACCGACGATGACACGATGGCGTGATTCTCATCAATAAGCTCCTCTAGATTACCAACGCTCATTGGTGTTCCACGAAGATCATCAACCTTAGACCTGTCTTCTTCAGTCTTCTCTTCCTGAGGCTTCAACCTTTCCTGATTGGCCACGAACTCCTCTTCCATTAACAAATAATCTTTGATTCGCTCGAGCTTTAAGAGCCGTAGCCTACATTTTGAATGTGGCGTAACCGTCGGTAACCGAGCGGCTGCCTCAGGTCCCTTCTGCTTACGTTGTTTCCGGCCAACTCGAGCAGGCGGCGCTGCCGGTTCGAATTTCTTCTCCTTTTTGTCGCCGTCGTTCTTGCGATCACCTGGCAAGCCTTGTCGGTTTAAACCGCCTGGAGTTCCTTGACCCATGGTGGTTTGCTCGTCACCGATAGGGAAATACGGATCGGAAATTGGGTTTCTGAAGGTTCTTCAACGTCTTTCTTTGCAAGAAAGCAGAGAGAATGGGAAATCACCGTCTAATGGTATATGTAGATCCACTCACGAGTGACGATTGTGTAAAATTCGGGTCGGTTTTCATCCTACCGATTATTTTTCGGGTTGTGGGCTTTCATTTCGAAATACTTGCTTCTTTTCCAGGCCTTCCAGGCTTATTGAACCGTTTTTCTTGTTTTTTTTTTTTATTTCTTTTTTTTTCTTTTTTTAAAGAAAAAAAAATGAGTGGTAATATATCTTTTTGCTTTGATATATTTAGTCATTGAATTCTTTTATCTATATTTGACCGTTAATTTTTTTTTATACATTTAGTCTTTATAACCAGCTATTTTAAGTTAAACAAAAAAAACTTAATAGGTTAATATAATTTTAGTTTGTATACATTTAGTTTTTAATGTTTTTGTACACATTCAATCTTTATGACTGGGTTCTTCAAGTTCTGCTCACGACATCTTACATGAGACAATCATTAATGAGGTGTTCTAATACATGACTCGTCTCCTACTTATATCACTAACCTAATTTACGAATCGGATAAATAATATTGTATTTTAAGAGATGGCATATTTATTAAAACAAATAATTATAGAAACTATAGGTATCTAAATTATAATGTAGTATTTTTTGTAAAAATATCAATATATGGATCTAATATGCAAAATATTGCAAACTATAAGGACTAAAAGTGTAAGGCACTATTTTTTGGAAATTAAAAACTAGACAGGCAAAAAATGTAATTTTGAAAACTTAAAACTAGAGGATCAAAAATGTAATTCATGCAAACTAAATATAATTCATGAAATTTAAAACTATAGGTGCCAAAAATGTTTTTTTTTTCTTATTTCCTTCTTTCAAATTAAAAAGTACATATATTAAAAGTCTAATACCCCCCCCCCCCCCCCCCCAACAAGTTGAGAAGAAAAAGAAGGTATCTGTCGGAGGAGGTACTCGCGTTTGATTAGCTAGTTGGGATGTAATAATTTACCAATTCAATGATTAGTAGTTGGTCTGAGAGGATGATCAACCACACAACCACACTGGGATTGAGACACGACCTAGACTCCCACGGAAGGCAGCAATGAGGAATTTTCCACAATAGGCGAAAGTCTGACAGAGTAATGCCACCTGGAGGTAGAATGCCCACAGGTCATGAACTTCTTGTCCCGAAGAAGAAGCAATGACTGCATCTAGGAATGAGTATCTACTACTCTATGTCAACAGTCGTAGTAATACATATTTTATCGTATAAATGGAATTACGCTTACTTGTTTTTTAGTCCGTGTGGTTATAGGATTTGCTATGACATTTTACCATCGTCCTATCGTTACTGATGTTTTGCTTTGTTCAATACATAATGATTGAAGCTAATTTTTGTTGGTTAATCTGAGTAGTTCATCGATGGACAACAAGTATGATGGTCCTAATGACGATCCTACATGTATCGTGTATATCTCATCGGTGGATTTAAAAAACCTTGCGAATTAACTTGGGTTACATGTGCGGTTTTGGGTGTATTGACTACATCTTTTGGTGTAACTTGTTATTCATTACCCCATGACCAAATTGGTTATTAGGCAGTAAAAATTATAACATGTGTACCTGAAGCTATTCTTGTAATAGGATCACCTTTGGTAGAATTATTGTGTGGAAGTGCTAGTATGGAACAATCCAGTTTGTTTCTACTCAACGTTATGGTGCATTGTTGGAGATGCAGGAGGCCGCCAGGCGACGTGAGATTAAGATTGATTTGCAGAAGAGGGAGCAGAGGTTGGCATCGGCGTAGTCGCAGCCTACGCCAAAGCGGTTTAAGGCTGCTGATGTCAGATCTAGGAGCTAGAAAGGCCGCACTTATGGGAAGTGCGGCAAGGTGCATGAGGGTGCTTGCCGATCATCGTCTGGATGCCACAATTGTGGCCGACAGGGCCATATGGCAAGGGATTGCCGCCAGCAGGCTCCAACACTCAGTTCCAGGATTTGCTAGCATTGCAACCAGGTGGGCCATGTGAAGGCCCACTGCCCATCGCTTGCTGCTAAGCCGACGCAGGCTCCAGCGCCGGCTACTTTGAGGATTATGGATGGGGGTCAAGGTAAGGTAGAGCCCCTGAGGGCTCGAGGTCACGCTTTCCAGCTTACTGCAGAGGAGGCCAGAGCAGCTCCAAACATTGTGATTGGTATGTTTCTATCCCTTATTTTTGTTGATTATGTTTTGTGTTATGCTTATGTTTGTACCTTTGATAGGTACGTTCCTAGTGAACTCTTTGCCTGCTCTAGTGTTGTTTGACTCGGGTGTGAGTCGGTCTTTTTTCTCGATCGTTCAGTAGGGAGTTAATATGCCTATTGGGGAGTTAGAGTGTCCGTTGCGAGTCTCTATCGCCAACGAACACGAGGTTTTTGCATCATCGGTATATCATGGTTGTATTGTGGAGATTTTCGGGGTGCCTTATCTGATCGATTTGATCCCTATCCCCATGGAGGATGTCTTCCTGATTGTGGGTATCGATTGGCTGAGCCGTTTCGGTGCTATGATTGATTGTGAGGGCCAACGCGTGGTAGTTCGAACCCCAAGTAGGGGAGAACTAGTTATCTATGGAGAGGGCAGCATGATGGGTTCAAGGTTTTGTTCTGCAACCAGGGCTAGGCAGTATTGTGACATCCCTAAAATCACGGCCTGAAAAGACCGATTTAATTTATGCTTTTAAAATGATTTAAGAGTAATCCTTTGATTTAAAGAGTTGCGGAATTCGTTCCCAAAACAAAATATGATAAAATAAGATTTACCAAAGCATTTCTTAAAGAAATGTATTTTTCATTATATTACAATACTCGGGATGTCATGTTCCGATAAACAGACCAAAAGCATAAACATTTCAATACAGACCTTACAACAGTTATTTACAACAACAGGTCTATAATCCAAAAATAACTTGACAAGTCATCCAACTTATGCTCTGGCGCCACTACTTGTAATACAAAGAAACTGAGTGGGTCAGGCTTGGGAGCCTGGTGAGCATATAAGGTTTTCAACCCAGAATAAATAATTATATTTAATTCCACCAACCAACAATAACCCAATTACCCACTCCCGTTATTCTCACTTTACGTCCCTAAGACAACTAACATAAGGGACCTAGTCTAAGAATATTTCTTCGGGGCGACAACACATGCTTCGGGGGTTCCTCAGCAATATAAGTCAAATAAGGCAACCATGAGGGGGATGGAGTACATCGAATGAACACCCAAGTTCATTAACACCTACAGGTAGCGAGCCTGCTAGCGTTCCACAGGACTGTCTAGAAAAGTCTGTGGTCGTCATCTAAACTCCGCTAGATGACTAAATCAAAAAACATCAAGGCCTCTCATCTTTTTATCACAAGACAACTATCTACCCATGTTCTACCCAACATTTTAGTAGATAAAATATACATTTTATACATAGTTTAAAACCTGTATAGTATGTTCATTCAAAACACATTCCAGATAAAAGATGAGACACATACACATAACACGTATTTCATAGAGAATAAATCATATCCATGAGATAGAAGAAAGTGAATATACATTCACACATATAACAACAAAATATACACATAACACGTATTTCGTATAAAATACTTCATAATTATGCGTTAGAAGAAAGTAACTCCACACTCACTTGATCAGAAGATGATCAGACAGCACTACGGCTTGTAGAAGTAGTATTCTTCGGTAGATCTGGAAGATCTTCACAAAAACCGGACTCCTCGCGGGCAGAGCTTCGGCTCGGAAACTCTTTTCTTCTCGGGATCTTCGGGCTTCGGGACTCGCTTCGGGTCTTGGGATGATACCGGGGCTTCGAGATATTTCTTGCATGTAAATCGAGGTAAAACGAGAGAGAGAGAGAGAGAGAGAGAGAGAGAGAGAGAGAGAGGAGAGAAAATAGCAACCCTAAACGGTTAGCCCTTCAAATCTATTTATAGGGCAAAATCTGCCCTTGCCACGTCGTGGCACCTTTGTCCACGTCGTGGGCTTGATCGTCACTGCATGCGTCATCGCAAGTTGCGTCTGGGGGACTCCCGGAGGTGTCAGAAGACCTGCCACGTCGTGGCACTGCTTGCCACGTTGTGGTCTCTGACACAGCTTTGGGGTTCGCGCCCCAAACTTCAGAAATTCATAACTTTCGCATACGAACTCCGTTTTCGACGTTCTTTATATCGACGCGAAGGTGAGATTATGCTCTACAAGTCTCGTTTAGACTCCGTTGGCTAATTTTGACTTTATTTTTAATATATTATAAATATATTACTTATATATTATTTTTAGTAGGCCGGGACAGGAAAACTGCGTTCGAAATTCATAACTCCTTCATCTGAACTCCGTTTTCGTGTGTCTTTTTATCGTTGGACTACTGTTGACGAGATCTTCGACTCTCATTTAGATTGTTTCGGTTAAGAATCACTCGATCTCATATTTGAGTATTCGGGCTTCATATTGCTAAGTCGAAACTTCGGAAAATCATAACTTCTTCATACAAAGTTAGATTTGGGCGTCTCGGTTTAACGAACCCTACGAATTTCGTTTAGATCAATAAGGCTAGATATCGCTCTATCTTAAATTCATATTCTACGTCATTTGGCGTCGTGCCGGTTCTGTCGCGAAACTTCGACAGGTCATAACTTCTTCGTTATAACTCGGATTTCGGTATTCCTTATATCTCCGGAATCCTTGTTTCGACCCCTACAACTTTATGAAAAGATATTGGGATTATATCACACTTTAATTTTAACGCTTATTTTATTCTTAATTCAATTAAGCCACACAACTAAGCATAAAACACATAATACTCAAATATTTCATCATTAATACTTCAAAATAATTACAAAGGTTAACCTAGACTATTACATCAACAATAATGCCTAGCCTGGAAACGCGGGTGTTACAAGTATATTCAGCACGGGTGTGCAGGTTATTGGCATATGTGGTGGATATGCATGTTAGGGATCAGATTTTAGTTTCGGAGGTCCCGGTTGACAAGCAGTTTGCCAATGTATTTCCGGAGGAGTTACCCGGTGTGCCTCTTAAGAGACAAGTCGAGTTCAGGATTGACCTCATGCCAGGTGCGGCCCTGATTGCCAAGGCGTTGTACCGCCTGACACTGCGTAAGATGTAGGAGTTGTCATCTTAGTTGCAGGAGCTGCTAGGCAAGCAGTTCATCAGACCGAGTAGTTCTCCGTGGGGAGCACCGATTTTATGTTGGATTAGTGTCTAAGTCCATAACTATTTTGGTATGTACTTGACCCGATTATGAGCATGGTCCTTTTGGGTTGCCTTCACCATAACAATATGTATGATGAATTAAGGAGAGAAAGGTTTAATTATGATTTATTAATATATTATGAGAATAATATATTAAAGGAGAAATCATATTGTTTAATTAATATTAGTCAAGAATAAATTTTGTGGGTAAGAGAGATTAATTAAACTTAAGGGATTGGAATTGTAATTATAAGATAACTATAATTGGGATATGGATCACCTTGGAATAATAGGTTGGACGAATTCTATGGGGAAGCCCATTAGAAATCGTCCAAGGCATGTTCCAGAAGGGGTCCATGGGATGCTTAGGGCTTAAGCAGTCAAATTAGGGTTTCCTTGTTAGATAACCCTAATTGCCTACCTATATAAAGACCCCTAGAGACCCAAAAACGTGGTGAACACTTCCTTTAGGGTTTCCAACCGTTTTTGGTGCCTCTCTTCTCTTTCCTCTTCATCCAAGTGGCTTAGTGGTGTTTGTGACTCCATTAGAGGTGTAACACTTGAGGCACTAAGCTTTCTGAAGCCAAGGAATTGATTATTATTGCTACATAACAATCAAGGTAAGATCTAAAACCTAATTCATATGTTATATTGATTACTAGCATGCTAGATCTAGGGTTTGTAAGTCTTGGAAGTTTATTGCATGTTCAAAGTAGAAAAACTAGATCCAAGTAATTAGGGTTGCATGAACACCATAGGATTGATAATATGCACATAACCCATTAGTGGTATCAGAGCCTAGGTTGTTTTTTCTAGTTGAATAGATGCAAAAGTGAACTGCCAAATGATCAAAAAGTTGAAATTTTTGCTGTCTGCACCGCCGACTCGGCGAGTCCAGGGTGCTGTTGACGGGATTTTCGATTTTTTGAGCAGATTTTGTTAAGGATAATTACCAAAACTCGTTTTTATTGCCTAAAATCGATTTTTTATGTTTGGAATGTTTATCCTTATCAAATTTAATGGATTTGGTTAAATATGGATAATATAGGATTATTATTAGATAAATATTTGACCTAGTAAGTGAAGAGGCCTTTAGATTAATCAATTTATCAAACAGTAACAGTGAATGAGAATAAGAATAAGAGGAATTCACGAAGAAAAGCTTTCACTAAGAAGAATAATCTCACAAAGAGATTATCGTGTGCACAAAGCAACGATTAGGGTTTGTGAAAAGTATGTTTTCACAAACCTATACAAAAGATTATATACTACAATTCTAGACAATCCCTATAAATCAGGGATACGCCAGCTAACTAATTAGGCTAACTATGGAAACAAGATAAATACAAGATCTGTTACAATGTACTGACTAAACTATTACAAACTGAGCTGCTGAAACGTTGATGCTGACACTGAGATATGCGCTGATGCTGAGGTCTGTTTTAAACATTATCATATTTCAAGGTTTGACCTTACAATCTCCCCCAATATGATGATGTTCAAAACAAACTAAAGTAAAACACCTCTGGACAGGAACTCTTCATACTCAGCTTCAGCTTCTATTTTTACTGGCCAGTAAGGACTATCCAGCAACTCCTGTCTTCTATTCAGCAGCTTCATGGCAATAAGGATGTGAAACTCTCCGGAGAGATCTTGATGACTCATGCACATTTGCCTTAAGCCAACGAGATGAGTGGTTGGAGCCTTTGGGATCTCAGCAGTTCACTGAAAACACATCTTTCTGTTTTTATCAAGATAGAACATCCCGTGTTCAGGAGCTGAGATAAACTTATGCTGAACCGGGTCAACACTGATAGGAAGAGAATTGTTTATTCCACCAGCACCAAAGTCCAGAACCAATACATCTTCACCATCAACTTGAAACTTGGTTCTTCGAGTTCTAGGAATAGATAACCTTTGGCCTTGATGCTGAGGTCGTTCTTTAGGAACAAGATCCAAACGCTGAACTTTCTTGATCAGCAGATGAAGAGCACAAGTCAGTTCCGAAGAGTGAGCTGAGGTTTGCTTGGATGCTAGTTCGAGTAGTTCCATCCATTCAGAATATCCATACTTGATCAGCTCATCCCTCTTGACAACTTCAGTGTATGAATGTTGAGGATCTTGACGAGTGATCAGCAACGTAAGAATTTTCTCATTTCGTGGCTTGGAAGCTTTAACTTTGATGATCTTATCACCACACACTCATCGTTTAAGAACGTCTTCAAACCTCTTTCGATCAATCATGTCAAGAACACTGTCAGTCTTAGGCTTACTACTGCTGGGAGAAGGCTGAGAAGATTGAGATTTGGACTGAAATTCCAGGAATTTCTGCATCTAAGCTTCAAAAGATCCTTTGGCCTGAAGTTTGTGCTGAATAAGAGTTTCATCAGCTTGAGCAATGTTCTTTAGAAGCTGAGCTTGATTAGCTTCATCAAGAATTTGCTTAACTTGATCAGGAGACATGTTCCACTCAGCCGCCAAATTTGATATACTGACTATGGACTTGGGTTTCTTGGCAGGCAAAGAAGTATTAGTTTGAGAATGAGCCAATTCAGTATCTGCTACCTTACGCTTTCGAGAAAGCGGATGAGAGTCTTCACTGGCAACGTTTGAATCTTCTCCTTGAACCGGAAAAATGGGATCAGCAACAGAATCGACTAATTTCATGTCTGACCTTTGAGATTCATTATCAAGATCATCTGAACTTTCTTCTTGAACTGGAATAAGAGGATTAATGAAGTTCATATCCAGTATTTGACATTCATCATCTGGTTCATCATCATGCTCACTATCTTCAACCAGCTTTTCAGTGGCTGCTGGACTATTAGGCCCCGCAGAGTCAGACTCATGCATTGGCTTTAGTGATTCAGGCTGAACAATGGTGTTGTCAACAGGTTCGGTGTCTCTCTCATTCGGTTCATCATCAGCATTATCATCAGCATCAGCATCATCATCAGTATCTCCCCCTTTTTGAGCATCATCAAATTGGGGACTGGAGGGAGGAGTATGCAGGAGAACTTCCTTTAGCTGATGAACATCAGCCTCAATGTGTAGAAGACGCTGACTCATGTCCCGAGTCAGTGTCAGAAGTTCAATAAATGCTGAGGCCGAAATTTGAATTAGTGAAGTAGCTGGAGCGGCTGGAGAGCTAGGTGGATTCTCCCCCTGCGAGGGATGCTCCCCATGAGATGGTTGCTCCCCCTGAAATTGTTGCTCCCCCTGACTCATTGAATCCTTTAGGGCTGAGGGAACTTTCTCATTATTAGAGACGATATGATGAAAAAGTTGAGGAGAGAATTGACCACCTTCATGTGGTTCATCTTCTTGACCGGCAGGATCTTCATGGATACCATCAGCGCCTCCTTCATCAGTATCAGCAGTGAAAGAGGGAACAGTGTATGGATTTGCAATCCATTCTCTCATTCTATCAGAGATTCCAATGTCAGTATCCAGGGGATCATCTTGATACATTCGAATAGACATGCGAGGGCATTGGATGGGATTTCCAGAATGCGAGAAGTAGTCTGCAGCGAAAAATTTATCGAGCACAAGAGCAATCCAGCGTGGAAAATGAACGTGATCAGCGCGTACATTTACACGAAGAAGCTGAACAAGTTGATCAAAGAATAGGGCCCCATAATCAAGTCTTTTTTTGAGAAGAAGTGAGCAAACGACTTGTTGCTCATAATTACTCAATTGATCACCACTTCAAGACTTGTGACCCACACACTTGCACAGAGCACCGGTGAAAAATTTCCATCCTGGAGTCATACATTGGCACAAAATAAGAGCCGATCGAGTACCAGCCTTTGAGTGATCATATCCCAGTTGATCAAACATACGTCTACACCGTTCAATAGAAGGAAGCTCTGAGAAAGGTTCAAAGATGGGTAACCTTAGTGCAGCACTAAGAAGTTCTGCGGTGATAAAGATAGAATGTCTTCCACGGCCAATGGTCCCGGTAATGGCATTGTTGTCGTCGTTGACAGTTGCAGTGTAGTAGAACTCACAGACTTGTGCAGGGAAGAACTCTGATGGAATGTCACTGATTGCGTATCGTAGGCGGCAGGAGGCTAAGAAATTAACAAAATCATCGAGTCCAAGACCTCGATGAACCTCGGGAATATCAGGGTTGAAAACAACGTTGGTGGCTTTGATGTATATGGGAAGAGGAGGAGGGTTTGGGGTAGGAACTACCCTTCGTGAAGTGGAGGAGTAAGTGAACAGAGATGTCGCCATTAGAGAGTTTTTAGGGTGCTAGGGTTTTGAATATAAGTGAAGGAAGTTTAAAATTGTGGAAGGAAAGTTTAAAACAAGGGTGAAAGAGGTTTATATATGGAATGAAACGGGCCTTTAAAAAGGTAATGATTATCTTCATTAAAAATAACGGCGTATCGTAACAACCTGTCAGATAAAAATAGCCGTTGGGTAAAAGAGCCGTTGACTGAAGTTGAAACGTCAATCAGTGTTCGCGGAAGCGCTGAGATCAGAGTCACAAAAAGTTACATGCTGAAGATATTTCTCCGTCAATTCAAGATACAACTTGCTTAATTGAGGCTAGCAAGGATATTGGTGCGTGTGATAGATACTAGTTGCATTATCTAACCATCGGCACAGAGTGTTGTGACTTTATCAGTGAGTGGTTTATCTTACTGAATCATTAGACACTGAATGAGAAGAAGGTAAAGAAAGGATTGTTGCATGTGATAGACCTTGGTGTTTTGGTCTAACCATCGGCAAAGATTTTCAGAATCTCATCAGCGTGTGTTTTGGCACACTGAATCACAGAATCAGTGTAAGATTGGTAAGAAGAGATAGTTGCGTGTGATAGATCTTGGTGTTTTGATCTAACCATCGGCAAAGATTTTTAGACTCTCATCAGCGTGTGTTTTGTCACACTGAATCACAGAATCAGTGTAAGATGGGTAAGAAGAGATAGTTGCGTGTGATAGATCTTGGTGTTTTGATCTAACCATCGGCAAAGAGCTTCAAGTTGTTATCAGTGTACGGTTTTTAGTACAATGAATCATTCAACTTTATTTTAGAAGACTTGAAGAAGAGAGAAAGATAGGAGATCAAACCAAGTACTCAGTATGCAAATATCACCAGCATGTCATCATCAGCACAATGTACATCAGCTTATAAGACAATACCAAACATTAGCACAATTAATCAGCAAAATTAATTACAAGGTAATCATTCCAAGTTCTCCAATAATGTAAGCAGTTGTTTGAGAATCCAGTGCCTTAGTGAAGATATCAGCAAGTTGCTCTGAAGTCTTGACATGTTCAAGAACAACCTTTCCCTTTTCAACATTATCTCTGATGAAATGATGTCTGATTTCGATATGCTTCGTCTTTGAGTGCTGAACAGGGTTTTGTGTGATTTGAATGGCACTGGTGTTATCACAATATATGGGAGTCTTTGAGAACTTGATCCCATAGTCGAGAAGCTGATTTTGAATCCATAAGAGCTGAGCACAACATCTTCCAACTGCAACATACTCAGCTTCTGCAGTCGAGATGGCTACTGATGTTTGCTTCATGCTAGACCAGCTGATGAGACGATTTCCAAGGAAGTGACATCCACCATACGTACTCTTTTTGTCTAAATTGCATCCTGCATAGTCTGAGTCAGTGTATCCAAAAAGTTCAAATGCTTAGTCGCGAGGATACCACAGTGCTAGGTTTTGAGTCCTTTCAAGTATCAAAAGATACGTTTGACGGCCATGAGATGGGATTCCTTGGGATTAGCTTGGAATCGAGCACAGAGAATGGTTCCAAACATGATATCAGGACGACTTGCCGCGAGATATAAAAGATATCCAATCATTCCTCGATACAGAGAATGATTTACATCAGTTCCAGTTGGATCAGCGTGTATCTTATCAGTCTTGGACACTGGTGTAGAGGCTGGTTTGCAGTCACTGAGAGAATACTTAACAAGCAAGTCAGAAATATATTTACTTTGGCAAATAGAAATACCTGACTTTTGTTGCTGAACTTCAAGACCTAAGAAAAAGGTCATCTTCCCCATCATGCTCATTTCGAACCTTTGAGACATGATCTCTGCAAATTCTTTGCTCAGTTTCTCATTTGGAGAGCCAAAAATGATGTCATCAACATAAATTTGAACAAGAACCATATCTGAGCCTTTGTTTTTGATGAAAAGAGTATTGTCGATTGCTCCTCGTCTGTATCCATTTTCAAGAAGATACGATGTCAGCGTCTCATACCAAGCCCTGGGTGCTTGCTTCAGTCCATAAACAGCTTTGTCTAATCGATACACATAATCAGGGTGATCTTTGTCAACAAAGCCTGGGGGCTGATTGAGGAAAACTTCTTCTTCTAACACACCATGAAGAAAGGCTGTTTTCACATCCATCTGATAGACAATGAAATTCATGTAGGATGCATATGCGAGAAACAGTCTAATTGCTTCAATGCGAGCAACTGGAGCAAAGGTTTCCACGTAGTCGATGGATTCAGTTTGAGTAAACCCTTGAGCAACAAGCCTTTCCTTATTGCGAGTAATGATTCCATCTTTATCAACCTTGTTGCGATAAACCCAACGAGTTCCGGTGATAGTCTTTCCTGATGGTCTTGGGACAAGAGTCCAAACTTTGTGCCTTTCAAACTCATTCAGTTCTTTTTGCATGGCTTTGATCCAATCAGCATCTTGAAGAGCTGTGTGTATCTTGTCAGGTAAGATCATTGAAACGAAATTAACATACATGCAAAAGTTATTAGATACACGAGATCTGGTTCGGACACCATCATGAATGTTCCCAATAATTTGATCAACTGAATGATATCGATGTTCAGAAACTGATGCTGATTCCGGAGAATTTGACACTGACAGGTTATCAGTTGCAGGAGAGTCTTCAGCTTCAAGGATTTCATCAGCACCTAATGAATTATCTGCTGATCTGGCTGCAGTATCTTGATTCAAGGAACATGGAACTGGAACGATAGAATCAGAAGAATCAGCTTCATCTCCAGTAGGAGGAACTTTGTCAAATGGGCAAGAGAGAAGCTCTTGAAAAATAGAGGAAGAGTGAATGACTTTCTCATAAGTGCATGATTCCTCATCAAACTTCACATGAATGGATTCTTCAATGCATTGCCTGTTCACATGAAAAACATGAAAAGCCTTTGAAATAGATGAATATCCAACAAAAATACCTTTATCAGCCTTTGGTTCAAACTTGGATCTTGGGTCACGCTGATTTAGAATATAACAAATACATCCAAACACGTGAAAAAAGGATACGTCTGGCTTTCGATCTTTCAGCATTTCATATGGAGTCTTCTTGTGAATCCTGTGAATTAGAGATCGATTCTGAGTAAAGCATGCTGTATTGACAGCTTCAGCCCAAAATGACATAGGAAGACCAGCATGGATCATCAGGGTCCTTCCTGCCTCAATCAGTGTTCTATTTCTTCGTTCAGCAACTCCATTTTGTTGAGGAGTACGAGGAGCTGAGAAGTTTTTCCCAATGCCTTTATGATCACAAAATTCTTCAAGAGTTGAATTTCGGAACTCAGTACCATGATCACTTCTTAGTTGCTTAACTTTGAGACCTGTCAGTGTCTCATTTTTACGAATCAGTGAAATGATTTCCTGTGCAGCATGACTTTTCTTCTTCAGGAAAACCACCCATGTAAATCGAGTGAACTCATCCACAACCACTAGAGTATACTTATTTCCACCTAGAGAATGGACAGGAATAGGTTCAAACAAGTCCATGTGAAGTAAATGAAGAGGGACTGATATACTGGAACATGACTTGGGTTTGAAAGAGGACTTGGTTTGTTTTCCTTGTTCACAAGCTGAGCACATCTTGTCTTACACAACGCTGAATTTTGGGAGCCCTCTAACTAGATCTTGATTGGATATTTTGGATAGGTTCTTGAAGTTCAGATGAGAGAACCTTTTGTGCCAAATCCAGCTAAGATTCGTCTGAGACTTTGTAAAGAAGCATTGCATCAGTGCCTTGTCACTCGAGAACATGTCAAGAACATATATATCATCTTTTCTACTTGCTAAAAGTACGATGTTCTTGTCAGTGTTGACAACTCTGCCTTCCTTCTTTGTAAAGTGAACTTCATAGTCAGCATAACACAATTGACTAATGGAGACAAGGTTGTGTTTGATACCCTTTACATATGAAACATTTTGAAAAACCACGTTATTGCATGTGATATTTCCATATCCTTTAGTGAACCCCTTTCCATTGTCTCCATAAGTTACTACAGGACCAGTTTTCTTGACATAATCTTCCAGGAGAGACTTTGATCCTGTCATATGCCTTGAGCAACCACTATCTAAGTACCAAAGATGCTCCTGACCCTGCAGTGCTGAGAAACTAGTTAGAACACACTGACCCATTCGAGGATGGGTCATTCATAAAGTTATTTGATAATAGATTATAACACTCCTTAGGAAGACAGTTTAAAGAATTTGACTTAAGAGTCCATTTTTCATTTCTAACTTTAATATTATCATCTCTTAAAGATGATTTATCAAATGAACATTCACTAATCTTATGAGAGGTATCACCACATCTGTAACAAACTCTAGTACCAAAGTTTCTCTTGGTGAGCAATTTTTTTGAATTAACACATTTTGACTTGTAAGATTCACCAAGAGAGCTTTGTGTCCTTTTGTTCATTATAGAATCACAACTGAATTCAGTGTCAGACAGATTATGATCAGTGATAGACGATGAGCTATCATCAGTGTCTAGTTTGGACCTGTTCACAATTGCATTGCAGTCAGGAAAATGCTTAAGTTGTTCATGAACAGCATGAAACACTCCATTTGAGATAGGAAAGGCAATAATATTCTCAGTGAGTGGAGTTGGTCTTACAAGATGTGCTGGGTAAGAGGTTGGATCAATTCCGGTAATTTCAACATTACACTCAGTAATACCATCAGAATTAGTAATAAAATATTCATCAATTAAACTCTGATTAATAAAAGAGTTACTGACAAACTTATTTTTGAAATTGTTTTTCATCTCATTCATGGAATAAAACTCAGATTCCTTTTCTTGTGATTTAAACACTTTTTCAGCTTCTGTAAAATTACCCCCAAGAATTTTCTCACATGAATGTGGAATTTGAGCAGAAATAATATAATTGGCATTCTTATGAGATTTTGCCCAAGTATGAAGCATAGTTTGTTCTTTGATCAAAAGATTTTTAACATTGTCAATTTCAGCAGACAAAGATGAATTTGACAAACTAGTGATTCTAAGATTTTCCTGAGTGGAATTAATAAGGTTATTTTTCATGGATATTTCAGTTTTAAGAAGATCAAGTTGATTTTGTAAATCCCTTATTGTTTGATTCTTTTTAGAATTAATGACACCCAAATACTCAAACATTTTGATTTTTTCATTCATTGAATAGGAAACAAAGTTTTTAACCTGGTACATTGAAGAAGAGTCAGTGTTGTGCTTCCTGAAATTTTCAACAGCATCAGACATATCAGCATCAAATGTACTTTTTCCTTTTTCAGAAACATCCGTGTCTTCTATCTTTACCATTAGACACTTGACTTCATCATCTAATGACTCCTCATCAGTCTTCCATTTTTCTTCTTCAGCAACAAGAACTTTATGTTCCAAGTTCTCTGCTTTCAGCTTCTCAATCAGCTTGTTGTACTTCTGCTTCCAGTATTCATCCGAGCCTTGTTTTTTGTGTTTACATTCCTTTGCAAAATGATCAGTGCTCCCACAGTTAAAGCACTAAGCCTTCTCTTTCTTATCAGCACCATGCTTTTTATCAGCTTCTGATCTTTTTGAAACCTTTCCACCCATCTTCTTCTGAAACTTTGAGAAGTTTTGACCTGATTTCTCAAAGGTCTTTACAATCAAAGTTGCACTAGCCACAACCTTTTCAAGATCATCAACGTCAGTTTTAGAGGAATCAGTATCTGAATGGCTATCAGTGTCTGAATCTGACACTAGCTTTTTGTTTGAGAACGAGGCTACAGATGATTCACGCTGAGAATCTTTCATCAGCTCCTTTCTTTGAAGCTTGGATTCCTCATAGTATCGAAGATTTCCATACAGACTTTGTAAGTCCATAGAGTTGATCTTCTCACTATTTTTCAGCACATCAACATGGTTCTCCCAACCTGCACCCAGAGAATCCAAAAACTTCTGCACTAGAACAGTTCTATGATTCAACTGATCTAATCTCCGAAGATCATTAACAAGAGTATTGAATCTGTTAAAGGTTTGAGTCAAGGTTTCACCTTTCTTAGCAAAAAAATGTTCATACCTTCGGTTAAGATCATTTATTTGAGTAGCCTTGACTTCTTCAGTGCCTTCAAAAAATACAGTCAGAGTATCCATCATCTCTTTTGCTGAGATGCAATTTTGAACTAGCCCAAAAATGTTGTATGGCAGAGCGTAGCTGATTGCGGCACGAGCACGAACGTCTAGACCATTTTTCCTTTTGTCATCTACTGTCCAGTTTTCTCTAGGTGTTTTCTTCATAGCACCATCAAGAACGTTGTTTTTCAGAGGCTGATACATTGGGACATATGGACCTTTTTCGACAATGTCCAACATGTCTTCATCTACTGCTCTAAAGCATATAGAGCCTTTATTTTCCACATAGCAAAGTTTGTTTCATCAAAAGGAGGAATTTTAGCAGAAGGATGATTTGATGAGTTCGACGAAGAAGAAGATGAAGCCATTTGTTTGATAAGAGAAACCCGCTCTGATACCAATTGAAGAGGCCTTTAGATCAATCAATTTATCAAACAGTAACAGTGAATGAGAATAAGAATAAGAGGAATTCACGAAGAAAAGCTTTCACTAAGAAGAATAATCTCACAAAGAGATTATCGTGTGCACAAAGCAACGATTAGGGTTTGTGAAAAGTATGTTTTCACAAACCTATACAAAAGATTATATACTATAATTCTAGACAATCCCTATAAATCAGGGTTACGCCAGCTAACTAATTAGGCTAACTATGGAAACAAGATAAATACAAGATCTGTTACAATGTACTGACTAAACTATTACAAACTGAGCTGCTGAAACGCTGATGCTGACACTGAGATATGCGCTGATGCTGAGGTCTGTTTTAAACATTATCATATTTCAAGGTTTGACCTTACAGTAAGTTTGAAAAGTTTCAATTTGCACCCTTTAGGTTTTATAGTTTAAATTTGAACTTAAAAGTTTTGTTTTTGAAATTTAAATAGTTAAACCCTAATGTTTTGAAAAGTTTCAAAACTTGCCCTCAAGTTTTGGAATTTAAAAGTTGATTAAAAGTTTAATTTTGAAATGTTAAATTCTAAAACCCTAGTATTTTGAAAAGGTTCAAATTACACCATCATGGTTTTGTTAAGTTAATTAAAAGTTTAATTAAAAGAGAGAGTTAATAAAACCATCTAGTATTTTAAAAGTGTAAAATACACTCTATACTATATATATATATATATATATATATATATATATATATATATATATATATATATATATGAGTAAAGAGTCAGTCTTACCGTTAGTAGGCCTCATTCACAAAGCTGGTCTATAAGGGGTATTTAAGGAAATTGCCTATAAAATGACGATTGAATGGGTATCCACTCTTACCCACCGCACTCTTGACTAGTGGAGGGTCGTTAGCCGAACGGGTAGGATATGACAGAAACCTTCCATTATAAGTATAATGAAGTACAAAGTAACTAAATGCTTTTACAAATTCCCAAATCATAGTTACTTTTGGAAAAATGTGAAATTGTATGCTAATCCATGGAGTTACACTCCGTACCTTTGTCAAACATTAGTGGAGCGTGTGTGGTTAACCATCACACTAATTTGGGATTGACATTGGTGGCGAAGGGTGGCTTGATGTTTATCATAGATCAATGGAGCGTGTGTGGCTAACCGGAACATTGATTAGGTGATAGTAGCATTGAGTGCACCACGTGATTCGCATGGTTATTCACACCTTATTTGTGATCCTCGGCATCCCAGTCACAAATGAAGGGTATAATCGAGATTTAAACATGCCATTGAAAAGTTCAATGAATCTCAAAAGATCTGGGAGTTTCAATTCATTTAAAACTTAAATTTCGTTTTCGTTTTTCATGGTGGAAATTGGTAAATCGTCATTTACCTACCTTCAAATATTCTGCAACTAGATTACGACATCCCTATTCTAGGTTGTCGAGTATTGTGTTGGATCCTAGCCTCGATGTTTCATTTGGGTGTTACATCAAGGATTCTAATCAACTTAACTTGAATTTTCTCCCGTTTTGTAGATGTCTAGTTATGACAATCATGGTCTTCCCAAATCCCATGGAACAAGCTTTCCAAATGAAGATGATGTTCCACGATATGATCGAGGAACAAGAAATCATGCTTCACTTCCTCCACCTCCTCCAATTATTCTCTCTAACCCACAAGTTCGAAGGCTTGAAAAGTTCAAGATCACTCAAGCCCTTTTGGCAAGTAAACACGAAGATGGGAAACCTGTGTGTGCACATGTCTTAGAGATGAAGTCACACATTGATAGGTTAAGGATATTGGGCGTCGAGATTTCAGGTGAATTGGTTGTTGACTGGGTTCTTCAGTCGCTTCCTGAATCATATAGTGAGTTCATTAGAGAGTACTATATGATGGATCATGACGTGACCCTCATTGATCTCACCTATTTGCTTATAGCTGCTGAATCAGCAATGATTTGGCGTGTTGGTCAAGCAAATTTGTCTGGTGAATCAAACTCCCAAACTTTAATGGACACTGGCAACATTGGAAGTCTTGAAAGGACTAAGTATAAGATTGTCCCATGTGCTGTGCCAAAGGAGTCCATTTGCTTTTATTGCCAAGAGAAGGGGCATTGGAGACGAAGCTACGCAAACTACCTGAAAGATCTAAGAGATGGGAGAGTCAAGATGTATGGCTCTACTTCAGGTAAAATCCAATAACTAACTCTATAAGTTCCTATTCTTTGATTTTCAATACATGATGTGATAAGATTACATTTTGATGTTTTGTAGGAATGAAGAAAAGAGAGGAAGCTTAAGGGAAGAAGTAAGCTGAATCTGATCGTGAAGAAATGGATTTCGATCGCAATGCTTGAAGATCAAAATTTTGAGCTACTACTTTAGAGTTAGAATAGATTGCTTAGAAATTGAAATAGCATAATTTTTTTTTCATTTGAACTTCATTGTAAGGACAAGTTTTTCCGTAATAAAATGAAGTTTAATTTCGTCTTATTTATTTATCCTTGCAATGGCATATGTGAAAATGGATGTTTATGTATTTCTAATTTTATCAATGTTGAATTGGATGTGATTCTTGATTTTGTTATTTTTGAAATGTCGAGAATTTACCAAATAGAGAGAGTTTCTCATCGACAAAGTTTATATTGGACAGAAACTTGGAATCATGCGACATGTATTGTATGATGAATGGAAAACTTTCATATTTGGAAATTAGACTAATTCTTTGACAAAGTGTCAAGTGAAGGACTAGGAGATCGAGTACACTAGGTTGTGCGTTGATCAAGTCCACCACAAAAGTGATAAAGATATTCGTCATGATTTACTAAAGTTTAGTAAATATGATTATACTTAAGTGTAATTCTGAGTTGGTTGAAAGAGTTTCAATGAATAGCAGAACGAATAAAGAAGAATCAAGTAGGCAGAAAGATAAAAGTTTCTCCATTCTAAGAAGAAGGGAGAGTACCTTTTATTGTGTTTTATGATAATTCTTAATGATTAAGAACCATATCTCAATTGATCCTCTAAGTGAGTCTTAGTTCATTTGTATGTCTAAGAAGAGGGATCGAGAATTGTAGAAATGGTTAAATCAAGAAGTCAATCATACTTCATTCCAATATCAAGTCTTAGAGTTATACTCCAAGATTGTGAATTGTGTGACACGTCTTTAGTAGGTTTATAACACTCAACAAATGTGGAATTGGAAAAAGTCTTCTTATTCCTGCACATTTGAGATTGGTAAGTTGTGATGTCTTGGATAAGACAAAGACAAACTAGAACCAATTATGTGAAGTGATAGTCTTGATAAAACTACACTAACTCTTGAATATTTGTTTTGTCAAGGAATGTTTCTTGACAAGAGAATCTTATATGTCAAGGAGTCGGTGGGAGTCTTAATGATCTTGAAAAGGGTTTCAAGAACAAATCAATAATAAACCTTATCGATCATCACTAGCACATGACTTGAGGTTTACAACCTATCGTGTTGACATTATTTTGTTTCTGTGCCATTCCAATTGAGTTAATTATGCATGCGAGTTCTATGAGTTCTCATTTGAATGCATAAAGATAAAGCGCCTTGATCGATGGAAAGTACATTGATATGTAAGGATAGGTTTCTAAACTACTTGGAAGACATGGTGGGCACTCGTGTTACCATAAGGCTAGAAATCAAGAAAGTTCAGTCCATATGAGTTTGGATTTTTCACAAACTTGGTTTTGGAAAATTCACATGGATAGGAACACATACACCATAAAATCTAAGTGTCATAAGATTCTCTCCTTCATGAAAATGACTGTGAGGAAATGCTTTCACTAAGAGAGATTTTAAGAAGATAGCAATTGTGAAAATTGTATTCTCAAATTCGATTATGGTTACGACATCCCTTTCCATAGTTCGAATTGTGAGATTTGGCAATTAGTCTAACATTTGGGACCTATTAATATAAGTTATGAATTAGTTAAGACACACATATGAGCTATCTAGGGAAAAGGTGTATAAGTTTAAGAAGCTTAGATAAAGGCTTATCGAAGCATCTGGTATTAGAAATATGAACTTCAGAAATTCAATAGGTATTGTTTTCTGGAAGTTCAGCTATTTTCTGAATACATGTCAAAGCTAGTGGGAGCATAAGTGTTATGCTTATATGATAATAATCATCATGATAGTGGGAGCATAAGTGTTATGCTTGTATGATTATTATGGCAAGTATTGCAAGTTAGCAATATTAATTATAGAAAACAAAGATTCACTTTGCAAAGTCGCAAAGGTTGAAAAGTTGTTTTGCTATAATTAAGGGAGAGAATATTATACTTCGTTTAAAAATCTAAAGCTTAGATTGAGAAATTTTAATAAATATAGTCAAAGGATACATACTGTGTTCTCAAATTTCGATTATGATTACCGCATCCCTCTTCATAGTTCGAATTGTGAGAACGTGACACATAAAATATTATAGCAGAAGATTGATAAAGTATCATATCTTTATGTAAGACATTCTGCATCGTGTCCCATACGCTTCGGGTATATGATCGATTGTAAATGCTATAATATTTGACCATTCTAAATTTTTCCAAATGTCTAGCGCATTAAGAGGGAAAAAGGACTAGAATCGGTTTTGACTAAAATAATTAAACAACTATCAAAGGACGATCCAAAGTTCGCTGAGGATTGGTCGCTTGTGAGTAGTTGGAAGTATGGTATTGGATGGACCATATCGACATTATTATGAATAGACAAGATTCTATTAAGAATGAGTTGTCATATGGCAAATATGGAAATGTTTCCATATTGGGAGTTGGATATTGAGAGTCTATGTCTAGATTAGAAAATTTTATGCAAGAAGGATGTTCAAAAGAATGTACTTTGAATATGAGACTTCAAGTCTATGGAATTGTATTGTAACAATTTCCGATAGAGTACTTTGTAATTTCATTGGCCAAGTCTTGGTGACTTTTGTGCTATGACTTTACGAAAGGATCGTTGTATAAAATGTTAGAATCTAGCATATTCTAGTAGTGGCAAGAACCTTGTGTTCTAACACTAATGATAAGGATTGGGAATTGTGAAATGAGCATCATTGGAAAAGTTTTTCAATTGATCTATTTCACAAAGTAAGGACCATAGGAAACATAGTGTGCATGCTTTGTGCATGGGACAACTATTGTTGTAATTTGAGTAATAAGTTGATTTTCTGAAACAGTAATCGATAAATAATGAGTAATCAATATGGTGTTTAAACAAAAGTGTTTTATTTACTCCGACAAGTTTGGGGCCATATAGGATTAAGTATTATTGTTGTGTTTCAGTTTGCATGTTTTGACTTCCAGAATAACTGGGTTATTAGAACCTCCACAGTCGATCATACGTTGGAAGTAGGTATGAAGGAAGACTGTCATGAATAGTCTGTAGATTGTCTTAAGAGTTTAGACATAGCACAAGTTTGCTGCAGGGTTCATGAGTGCTTTGATAAGATTAGAGTATTGAATTAAACCCACGTTCACAAGAATCACTTCATGGATTTTATCACGAGTGATTGTGAGTCGATAATATTGTATATTTTGAAACCGAGACGTGTGAGTTGTTATTTGTTGGTCGGTTGCACATTGATGATAAGTAAACGCACCAGTAACTTGGTGTTATAAAACTTATTGTTGTGTGTGATTCGATTAGTGAGTACAAACGAGCATTTGAGTTGAATTTTATACATTCCTTTTACCCAAAGCGGGATAAAAGTGATATCTGTGGGCCTCTCAATGATTTAGTAATGACACCTAAGCGCTTGGCCAAGCCGAGACTAAGTTGATGTGTTTAATTGTAGTCTGTTGTCAGTCGTCATAAATCGGAAGTCGGGAAACAGTATAAAGAGAATGATTAAAATTCATGTCTTATGTCTATACGATATCTTAAGAATGGAGGAATATATGATCCCTTATTTAAAGGACACGCGTATCTGATTAGATCAGAGTTGACAACGACTTTTGAAAGCTACGATTGCTGATCAGGTTCTGAAGTTATACAAAATAGTTATTAGACTTATCCAAGTGGGAGACTGTTGGATTGGTGTCTAAGTCCATAACTATTTTGGTATGTACTTGACCCGATTATGAGCATGGTCCTTTTGGGTTGCCTTCACCATTGCAATATATAGGATGAATTAAGGAGAGAAATGTTTAATTATGATTTATTAATATATTATGATAATAATATATTAAAGGAGAAATCATATTGTTTAATTAATATTAGTCAATAATTAATTAAGAATTAATTTTGTGGCTAAGAGAGATTAATTAAACTTAGGGGACTGGAATTGTAATTATAAGATAATTACAATTGGGCTATGGATCACCTTGGAATAATAGGTTGGACGAATTCTATGGGGAAGCCCATTAGAAATCGTCCAAGGCATGTTCCAGAAGGGGTCCATGGGCTGCTTAGGGCTTAATCAGTCAAATTAGGGTTTCCTTGTTAGATAACCCTAATTGCCTACCTATATAAAGACCCCTAGAGACCAATAAACATGGTGAACACTTCCTTTAGGGTTTCCAACCATTTTTGGTGCCTCTCTTCTCTTCCCTCTTCATCCAAGTGGCTTAGTGGTGTTTGTGACTCAATTAGAGGTGTAACACTTAAGGCACTAAGATTTCTGAAGCCAAGGAATTGATTGTTATTGCTACATAACAATCAAGGTAAGATCTAAACCCTAATTCATATGTTAATTTGATTACTAGCATGCTAGATCTAGGGTTTGTAAGTCTTGGAAGTTTATTGCATGTTCAAAGTAGAAAAACTAGATCCAAGCAATTAGGTTTGCATGAACACCATAGGATTGATGATATGCACATAACCCATCATTTTATTCGTCAAGAAGAACGATGGTGAAACATCCCAAAAATATAGTCTAAAAATTTCATTTTAAATCATTAATAAAACCATAATCATCATTCAACATATAAAAATCATAAATCGTGTATCTCAAGATATCATAACATCTGTCAAATATATCAAAGTATAAACATCCCAGGCTGAATAAATGGTGTGTGCACTGCAATCATCCCGAGCTCTTCCCTTTGCTACCGAAAGTACCTGAAACCAAAACTAAAAATTGTAAGCACGAAGCTTAGTGAGTCTCCCAAAACTACCACATACCACACACATAATCACATAACTTGGGCCTTGCTCGCTACATCGGTACCCGCCCGACATCGGACAAGTTCGGCATCGGTCCCCGCCCGACATCGGACTGAAATCCGGTATACATATAAACATATCAACAATGCGTATAACATAAAAATAACTTGGGCCTAGCCCACTACATCGGGGCCCGCCCGACATCAGGCCCCACCCGACATCGGTCCGAAGTCTGGTATACATATAACATATCAGTAAGCGTATATCATAAACAAATAAACATTCCTCGGGGCTTGCCCCGGCATCGAACCGAAGTCCGGAACACATAACATATAACATATAAGCTAAACATTCCTCGAGCCAGCCCCAACATTGGACCGTAGTCCAAAACACATAACAAACACATGCAAGAATCACAAAGACATCAAGCATATAAACATTCCTCGGGCTTGCCCCGACATCGGACCGAAGCCCAGAATCTTATAATCTACATTGGGCTAACCCTGACATACGCTAGCATACATAAACAGGCCAACATTGGTGTCTTAGACTCGTTCCTACTTGAAGAGGACTCACCTCACACTGCTGAAGTCCCGCGGACAAAACCCTAGCTGCTGGATGACAGATTCCCAAATCTGTCAACATCAAAATAACACCAAATTAATAATTGGGTCCCAACACATATCCATAAGTCCATGCTTGGGGTAAAAGACTAATTTTTCCCTAACTTAGCTTGATTCAAGCCCAAAGCCGAATCCAAAGGCCCAAAAGTCTAATAATGAACCAAAGCCCAACATATGGCCCAATTTTCCAAATTGCGCCCAAACCCCTACATGGTCTTACCTTAAGGCCCAACCATTTATTATGGTCCAAACACTTGGCAGTCCAATGGTCCAATATCTCATAATCATCAAGGCCCAGTTACGACCCATCTATGGCCTTATTTTCCAAATTGGGCCCAAGCATGTCTAATGGGCCTTATCCTAAAGCCCAATTCAAATATTCTAGTCCATATATTGGTTCTTGGATGGACCATCCAAAGCCCAATTGTAACGCCCGGGTTTCGGGGCTAAGCATTTTAGACGATGTAATAGTCTAGGTCAACTATTGTAACTCTTTTTGAAGTAATAAAGATGAAATATTTTATGAATTATGTGTATTTGTGTGCTTATTTATAAATGTATAATTAACAAAAGATAAAAATAAGCGTCAAAATTAAAGTGTGAGATATGCCCGATATATTTACATAAATTTGTAGTGGTTGAAACAAGGATTCCGAGGATATAAAGAACGCTGAAATCCGAGTTATAACGAAGAAGTTATGACCCGTCGAAGTTTCGCGACGGAACCGGCACGATACCGGGAAGCATAAATAGTGAATTTACGATGAAGCGAGTTTTAGCCTTCGCGATCTAAACGAAAGTCGTAGATAACGTTAAACCGAGAGCTTCCATAAAAAATGCCCAAATCTGACTTCGTATGAGGAAGCTATGATTTTTTGAAGTTTCGGCTTAGCAGTGTACAACCCGAAGTTTGAATATTAGATCGAGCGGTTTTTAGCCGACATAACCTAAACGAGAATCGAAGATGTCGTTAATTGTAGGATAACGAGAAAAAAATTGGACGAAAACGGATGTCGGATGAAGAAGTTATGAGAATTTAACGGACCAATCCAATCTCGTCCTGTTAAGAATATAACTTTTAAAATAATGTCTAAATTAGCCGATAGAGTCTAAAAGAAAGTTGTAGAGTACGTTCCTGCCTTCGTGTGGATATAAAGAACGTCGAAAACGGAGCTCGTACACAAAAGTTACGAATTTTTAAAGTTTGTAGTCGAATTTGCGAGACCTGATGTGAAAGTGCTGACGTGGCGCTTTCCCAGTCGTCCGATGATGATCGCTGAAGTCGCACCGGATGGAGACACGTTGCCCTTGCATACGCCCCGCGTACCCTCGCCCTTATCCATCCGAGACCAAGTGCGAGCCAGCTGGATCCTCTTGGCACCTTATCCGAACTACGCCCAGCGTAGCTGCTGGACGCGCAGCGTAGTCCGAGGCTGTTGGCGCCTATAAAAGGGGTCCGAACTCTTCCGAAAATTTCACACCTTTCTTCATTTCTTCTCTCTAAACTTCCTCTCTCTAGGGTTTTGAACCCTCCCCTAAGCCTAGGTGATCCCCAAGCACCCGAAGGAAGCCCCGAGGCTCCCGGAGTCCCGAGAAAAGGGTCTTTCGGGAAACGCTGCTCCGAGCAAAGCCCGGTTTTCTTTAAAATCCGCTGTAAGTGAGCTACGCTTATGCAATTTTTAATATAGTTTTCAAATAATTATAGTAATGTTATTAGGTCCTTAAAATAATTATTTGGGCTATTATTATGAGTTATATTGAGTGTTATTTAATGCTTATATAATAGTAATATTAGTCAGACTATTAATTTGTCGCGGTTATCGTTAGATTAAACCCTAGTGGTATTGATACTAGGTTTTATCGAAGGAAAATGAGAGTATCGAAGCGCTGTCCGAGTGCTGAGTCACCACCTTTCAGGTGAGTGCATAGTCACTTTCAGCTTACTCATAGATATGAAGTATTTTATATAAATTACGTGCTATGTGTGCATATTACCTAAATACTTGCTATCTATGCCGGATGAACGTTTTTATACATGTTTTCAATGATTTAAACTGTATATGTATTTTATATCTACGAAAATGTTGGGGTAAAATATGGGTAGATGTAATAGGTGATGTGTGATAAAATGATGAGAGACCTCGATGTTGATGTTGTTGATTCTGTCATCTAGCGGAGTATGGATGATAACCACAGAATCTTCTAGACACTCCACTGAAACGTTAGCAGGCTCGCAACCTGTAGATATTTGTGAACGATGTGTTCACTGGTGTACTCCATCCCACACATGGTTGCCTTAAGGACATTTATTGCTGAGGAATCCCCTTAGCAGTAGTGTCCATCCTGATGATGATCCTTAGGCTAGGTCCCTTATGATAGGTGTTTAGGGACGTAGAGTGAGGATAACGGGAACGGGTAATCGGGTTATTGTTGATTAATGAAATTAATAAACTTATTTATTGTGGGTTGAAAACCCTATGTGCTCACCAGGCTCCCAAGCCTGACCCACTCAGTTTCTTGTATTACAGGTAGTGGCGCATGAGCATAGATGTGATGTCTTGGGATGAGAGATTATGGGATTTTAGGCCTGTAAATACGGAATAATGTAGTAAGGCCTATGCTGTATTGTTTATGCTTATGATCTGTATCGAACATGACATCCCGAGTCTTTTTAATGAAATACATTTTTATGGAAATGCTTTTGATAAATCTTTATCATATTTTGTTTTGGGACAAATTCCGCAACACTTTTATTTAAAATGTTATTCTGATTTTTAAATAAAGCATAAACAAAATCGGTCTTTTTTGGCCATGAAAATGGGGATGTCACACCAATCACTAAAACCCAATAGGAAGGCCCAACCAAAATAAGGGTTTCTCACATGAAATAACGATTAGGGTTAAGTGTTCTTACTTAACCCATTAAGGACTAAATCCATTAAGTCCATTACTCCATTAAGCTATTCGTACAATGTAGTTGAACACAAAAACCAAAATTCCAGTCTAACAGTCCAAACGCAGGTCCCGACAATCCAAAAGTAAGATCTTCCAAAATTAGGGTTTTCTAAACCCTAATTAGGGTTTCCAGCCCAAACACAAACCAACCAAGTCCAAGATTAAGTTTTTAGGTCCATTAGGGCTTCATTGGGTCAATTAGGGTTTCATTAAGTCGAGCACCACCCACTACCACCTTAGGTAGTGATAGTCAACGGCGGCAGCCACGACCTCGTGGTGGTGGTGGTTATGATTCTAAATCGAAAACATGTATAAGCATATGTCAAATAACAATCCATACACACTTAAATGCACACCGCCACCGAACACGACGGTTGGTGGCAGCAACCACCACCTCACAGTGGTAGTGGTGGGTGTTGCGGCGAAACATTGAATATACAACTTCACATCATATAATATACACTTGAATACGCCATAAAACACACAATCAGCCACCTTCCATGGTAGCTGGTGGTGACAGAAAGGAAAAGAGTGGCGACAGCGACCATGGTTAGCATCCATGGTGGTTTTTCTCGTTTTCTAGCCAACAAACACCCACCAACATTGCTCGGTTGCAGCAGCAACACACACACATGAACACAAGCCCAACCGTAAATCACGCACCCACCTCGGTCACTTTGGGTGGCAGCATAAGGCAGTTAGAGAAAAGAACGGTAATGGAACAACCTTCTGAATGGTGGTGACGATGGAATCGTGGGTTGGAACGTTGCACCAACGATCAGAGATGAGGCTAAGACTGCGAGTGATAGTAGCAGCCTAATGAATGTCCTCTCGGGTCCTCGCTATCGTCGGCAACAGAGCATCAAAGGAGTTGAATGACGTTTCACTGTGATGTCAAGGGTGTCGGCTGATAGTGGCGATCGCTCGGAGGCATGACTGGTCGGAGAAACGTGAACAAATGGCAATGGCGGCTGGAGAGTCATGCATGGCGGCTGAGATGCTCACATGAGGTGGTGGCGGTTGTATTGAACGTTAGGGTTAGGGTTTGGGAGTAATAAGGTGACGGGAAAGAAGGGTCACCAGGTATATCCCGTGATCTTTCAAACTTCAATTCGTTTATCCAAGATAAGTCCCTCCCCCACAATATTTGCTTTCAATTTAAACCCAAAACTTACACTTTAGCCCCCGCCTCTAGAAAATCTTTTCAACTTCAATCCAATATTTACCATTCAACCCTCTCTTCAAGATTTTATTTCAATTTAAATCCAGAAATTTTCAAACCACCACCAACCTCCAAAATTCTTTACAAACTAATCTGGAATTACATTTTAACCCTCAAATTCTCAATTATGACTTTTTAACCCCCCAAAACAACACTTTGCTAAATTATTCCACATTTAGGGCCACTATTCATTTATTAATTTTATCTATTTATTTATTAATAAACGGGACGTTACAACTCTCCCCCACTTGAATAAGATTTTGTCCTCGAAATCATTCCTTACCCTTTCCTGTCACGCCAAACAACTTGAGCGTCATGGCCATAATCCCGAGTATACCCCATTCTTCCCCAGGTAACTGGTACCAACCCTTGCAGGGCCCTACTACCTGAAGATGAATGAATTCTTGTATCATGATCACGTTTACTTAATCTAAAATCCAAAGTCTTGATATGACTTGACTCCCTGACAGACCGCCCATACTGAATCATTATTGTTGAACCTAGTCCACTTATCTCTTTACTGACTACTCCGCTTTTGATGACTCGAGCTTCCCACTAGAAAACAAAATCACATACCCAATTGTCCCTGCAAATCACTTATACTTGGCCAAGGCTCAGATAGTCCCGTTGTGAGTGACTTAGCATAACCCAAGCAATCTATTACCCATCCATACCTGAAATTCTAAAACACAAATACTAATATTGCCAAAACATTGAAACTGCCCGAAACCGCATGCTGCCACATGGCTGGTTTCCAAAATCTATCAAGACCTCCCTGGTCTCAATTGGTTTGCCAGTCACCTGCAATACTGGGTTTCGACCCAGTTGCTAAGCCAAAGGCTCTCATACAGTCGCCCCACACGACTTCCGAACGAAATCCTTTTCTATCAATAGGTATCCTTAGTTATCTTGCCATTGTGGCTATAACGACCTCCTGCTCCAACCGATCAAGTCCATACATCGAATCCCGACATCACCAAATCCAAGGCTAAAAATAATTGCTACCTGAATAAGGGTAGCCTTATATCACAAATAACCCTAAAGATCCATTGTTTCCTTGATCTTGTAACTGTAGTGGCATTCTTACGATCGTATCACTAGCTCAACCATGTCTAATTCATCCGGGGAAATCTGTAAACCAATCTGTGGATTCGCCACGCCCTCACTGCTGTACCCAAACTAGTGGGTATTGTTGTTCATTCCGCATTCTAACAACACGCTCATGCTATCTACTAACCTATTGAATGCTACGACTACACCCGCAGACTTACGACACTTTAGCACTATCTGCCAACCTTTTGAATGCTACGCCTACACCCGCAGACTTACAACACTTCTAGCACTATCTGCTAACCATATGAATGCTACGGCTACACCCCACATACTTACAACACTTTCCATGTTGTCTCAATCACTGATTACTAATCCAAACACATCCAACGTCAAGCATACATACAGACTAACATCCAAAACTGAACCCATGTCCTGACTGGAATCCCCAACCTGATTCCCTGAAGTCGGCTATCAAATAGTCCGAGAACGCGATCTCATCATTGGCAAGTTTTCTGAACTTCCAACTCACACTACTCTCATTCTATACAGCCTCTAGGGCTGTCTTTCTTCCTGACAAGGACGCGAAACTTATCCTAGTGTCAAAATTGCTCCTGCTTCTGAATCCCTAGACGATTCTCCCCCCCCCCCCCACTTTGATTCAAATAACATTGTAGAGTCTAGTGGATTGCATCATGGGCTCGGTCCATAGCCTAGTTTAGTTGCCGGTATTGGGACTGTCCAGCCGTGCATTATTTTGCATTAGGGTTTAGTATATAAGTTGCATGCATGCAGACTTAGAAGTTAGCGGTTTGATTGTTTTCGTATTCACTGTTTTGTAAACCCTAGCTCACCTCTACAACGGAAGTTCTTCATCGAGCTCTGCTAAGGCGTGACTCAGTTTTGAATCATAAGCTCATATTTGATTATGTTCTGTGTTCGTTCTTAATTTATTCTTAAACTGTTAGAATTCTTTTGTCGTACTTGTGAAAGATCTAAACGATCTAAGAGTTTTGAACTCATCAATTGGTATCAGAGCAGGAGACTGTATAATCTATACACACCTCTTCTATCGAAGAAGTTCGTAGGATTTTATTCCGCATTGATTGATATTTATTGAGCCGTCACTCTTTATTGACGTATCTCATTAATTGTTAATCCGACCCTAATTGAAAAATTACAAGTCTGATCTTTTATAGGTTTTCGATCAAAAGTATTCACGATGTCTATGGACGATTCTCAAACCAATCCGATCAATATCTCCAACATCATAGGGTCTACAACAAGAATACCGATCTTTTATACGCAAGACTATGAAGTCTGGACGCATCACTTTGAAGACTACGTGATTGGATCGGAGGCCAATGGGCATCTAATCTGGGAAGCAATCACTTCAGGCCCATTCGCTCATTCTAGCACATCAAAGATTGTTACGCAGAAGGAATACAATCAGTCTTTTAATGATGTCAAAGACATTCCTCAGGATGAAAAAGAGAAGTTTCAGTGCAACATCAAAGCTCTAAGGATGATAAGGTTTGTGTTGCAATCGGATACGTTTCGTCTGGTAAGTTCCTTGCTACAGCTAAGGAGATCTGGGATAGATTGAAGGAATTATATTCCACATATGAAGATCTGGAACATTCTATTCAAACGCTCCTGTTATGAAAGTTTGGTGATTTTAAGCAAAAGCCTGAAGAAAAGCTTGTCCAAACTTTTGATCGTTTCAATCATCTTATGAGCAAGATGATAAAGCATGGGATTGAAAGAAAGGTGGTTAAACAAAAGGTCACTTTCATGAATGGTCTCAGATCTGAATGGATGGCCGTTGTGTCAACTGTCATAGCTCATGAACAGTTCAAGTCATACTCTTTGGCAAAACTTGTGGGTATTTTAAAATCCCATAAGAATGCCTTATCGAAGGAAACAAATGTTGTTTCGGGTCTTGGTTCTCTAGCTCTTGTCTCTAAAGGAAAGAGTTCGATCGAAGAAGAAGAGGAATTAGATCTTGCTGATTTTGATCTAACCGGCAAAAAATATGCAATGATGGTGTCAAACCCCAGAAAATTCATCAAGAAGAAATTCCCAACCAACAAAAACCAAAATTGGCAGGGAAGTTATAGCGTCGAACGGGTCAAGGAGGAACCGAAGATGGGATCAAAATCTGAAGAGTCAAATAAGAAGACTAAGACTGGAGGCGACTCAAGATTTGACTGTCATTACTATGGAGGCAAAAATTATTTTGCCAAAGACTGCATGCTGAGAAAGAAAGAAGAGAAGACAGGCGAAGATGATGACGAAGCGAGCCTCCTGAGAAGATTGGAGGAGATAAAGAAAAGAAAGTCTGTTGTTAATAACTCTACTATGAATGCTTTAATTGTGCAGGGTTCAACCAACAGTGATGAGTTTGGAGGTGTGGAAGTCTGGTCCACAGATTCGGAGGATGATGAAGTTAGGAAGCCTACTCACGGAAAATCTATGATGGCAAAGGCAGAGAAGTCAATTATAGGAAGATGCTTTGCAGTGACCAAGGGTGTGTCCCAAATGAGAGGATACACAACTGATGGGGGAGTTGAAGAAGAAAGAGAGCGAGAGGACAAATGTTTTGCTGCCAAGCCTGTCAGTACTCAGATCAACGAATGTGATGAGTTGATCAAAAAGGTACAAGATATTCTTGCTTCTCTAAAATTACCTGCTAATAACTATGAAAAGGAATTAAATAATTTGAAGTCAAAATTCTCTAGCATAAGTAGCAGTCTCACCCAAACCCGTGTCACGAATTCTAACCTAACTGATCAAATCAGCAGGATTTCATCAAAGAGTGAGGAACGCAGAATGTGGATCGAGCAAAAGGAAAATGAATTAATTAGATCAAAAGATGATTCTATTTATTTGCAAAGAGACAATCTTAAACTTCTTAAACAGAGAAATGTTTTTTGTTTAATTGCTAAGAGGCTTTATTTTAACATTACTCAGTTGCATCTTGATTGTGAAATAGGGAAGAAAATTCATCGTATGATTTTACCTTTCCTTGAATTAAAGGAAGATGAAATCGATGTAGAAGCATACAACTGTGAAAGCGTTGTATCTTCAAACGAAGTGTCTCCAGCATATAAGATTGGTCTGGACAAAATTGAATCTTACATAAAGTCCAAGGACCACAAGGACATGCTCAAAAATCTACTAGATGAAAATGACGGATTAAAACTGAGAGCCGAAACTATACAAAAATTTGACTCATTGAATGCCAACTTAAGTTCATATAACAAAATTGATGTTGAAAATACATCTGAACTTAATGAGGACGATGATATGAGTGAAATTTCTGTAGAAGATTTGGTAGATTGTTCCGAATTAGCCAAGAATGAACCAAAGTCCAATAAGAACCTCATTTCTGAAAACTCTGTTGAGTTTGCTCGCTCCACTACCGACAAGTCCAAAACTCTCAAAGCTAAAGTTGTTGTGTACCAAAAGGTTCAAACTACCCCAAATCAAGTTTACACTGTGCCGGGAGTCACTCCACAACAAACTGCAGAGTTAACTGCGATGGTAGAAGAAGTCAATGTTGGTGGATGTGATGAATACTTTTGGTCAACCCCAATCGACAACACAGACAAGACAAAGGGTCTCTCTCAGAAAACCTCATGGAGAGTGAAAGGTAGATATATACCTGAACCACTAAATGAGCCTACAAAGTACGAGGTGCCGAGCACAAGTGGAACTAAAGCATATGTGGATGAACCGATGCAAACTACGAGTGACACTTCTTCAACAAAGAGTGAATGTTGTGCTCATGCTTCTAAAAGAAAGGCCAACATTCATAGAAATCCCAAACAGGTCGCCGATCGAAAGCATCAACGGAACGTAAGATATAAGAAGAATCTCTCCGAAAGAAAACAATTTTGGAACTCTCAAAATCCTGATTTTGTAAGGATTGAAAGAAAGTCTAAATTGGAGGAAAACTCAAAGAACCAGAAGCACAGTTAAGATAGGAACCAAAAGAGCGATTTCGGTCCTTCAAAAGATTGGAACCGAAAGGGTAGTTTTGGTCCCTCAAGTGAATACAACCGAAAGAGCAGTTTCGGTCCATCTTCCAACTACAACCGAAAGGGTGGTTTCGGTTCATCTTCCAACTACAACCGTAAGGAGTGTTTCGGTCCCTCATCCCTAAACAACCGAAAGGGAAGTTTTGGTTCTTCATCCTTGAACAACCAAAAGGAGAGTTTCGGTCCCTCATCCAACTCCAACCGAAAGAAAAGTTTCGGTCCTCAAGCCTACAAGTCTGATCTCAAAAATCAAGAACCTAACGTCTCTCCTAATTCCAATCTCAAAATTCTAGTCCTTCTGTCAAAAACCCTAGTTCTCCTAAGTCAACAAAAATTAAAGTTTTCACCATTAAAAGAAAAGATGAAACCACTTTAATTAAATGCACATATATGATTCACATTTCTCTTACTATACGTGACGAGCAGTTTGACGAAGAATGGTATATTGACAGTGGTTGCTCGCGTCACATGACAGGAAGGAAGGAGGAACTAAGGGAGTTTCGCTCTCTAAAAGATGGCAATATTGTAAAGTATGGCAACAGCTCTTTTGGAACTATTAAAGGCTACGGAATGATCACTAACGGCGAATTCTCCATAAGGAAGGTTGCATATGTTGAAGGGCTCCAACACAATCTCATCAGTGTATCACAGCTGGTGGTTGGTACCGGGTTAAAAGTATCATTTGACGATGAAGGCTCAGAAATAGTCGAGAAGAAGTCAAGCAACGTTCTGTTATAGTCTAAGCGAAAAGGAGAAATGTATCCACTGAACCTCAATCCGATAAAGGGAAAACCAGCAATCTGTTTACTCACAAAGGCTCACTCCGATGAAAGCTGGTTATGGAACAGGAGACTCTCTCATCTGAACTTCAAGGACATCAACAAATTAGTTTTAGGTGATCATGTTCGAGGGCTGCCAGTTCTAAAATTCGATAAAGAACATCTTTGTGCAGCGTGTGAAATGGGAAAGCAGAGTCAGCAGAGCCATCCTTCAATAATCAACACTAAGGTAATAGAACCATTGGAGTTACTACATATTGATTTATGTGGCCCATCGTCCATCGAAAGCATTGGAGGAAACAAATATATTATGGTTATAGTAGACGATTTCTCAAGGTTCAAATGGACCTTCTTTCTCAAGCAAAAGTCTGAACCTGTAACAAAGCTCAAGCTCTTCATTAAACAGATAGAGACGCAACTCAAAAAGATTGTTCGTAATATACGGAGCGATAATGGCCTGGAATTCAAAAACAAAGATTTTGAAAGTTTTCTCGCTGAAAAGGGGACGACTCACAATTTCTCAGCTCCTTATACTCCACAATAAAACGGCATTGTCGAAAGGAGAAATCGATCCCTGTGTGAAGCTGCTCGCACCATGTTATGCTTCGCATCCTTGCCATTATACTTCTGGGTTGATGCAATTGCAGCTGCATGTTATACTCAGAATCGATCTTATTTGAATAAACGATTCTCCATTACTCCTTACAAGATCCTGAACAATCGAAAGCCAAACGTGAAATTCTTTCATGTGTTCGGTTCTAGATGCTTCATTTTCAACTCCAAAGAGAATCGCAACAAGTTCGATGCTAAGGCGGATGAAGGAATTTTCTTAGGCTACTCCTTGAACTCCAAGGCATATAGAGTTCTCAATAAACGCTCGAAGAAAATTGAAGAAACATACTATGTCACTTTTGACGATAGCTATGTTAAGAAGTTAAGAGCAACCGAAGATGCATCACAAGAAATTTTTCAAAAGAATGGTCAGGTTACTGTCTCCATCTCAAATCTTTTCGACCAATTCATGCTCTTGTTTGATGAACCTCAGAAAGCGATTGACTCAGAGTCAACTGCTAAAGACAACAAAGTTGACAATATGAAACAAGTTATAGATGATGCTGCTAGAAAAATAGTTGATGATCAATCCAAAGGAACCAAAGATACAGCTGGAAGTGAACCTTCTGATGACCATCCTACTGTCGAGAGGGAGGGTTCTTCTCCTCATCATGAGCAAGGTTCTTCTTTCTAGGGGGAGAAATCATCGCCAAATACAACAGTCTCCACTAAAATTCCAACCAATGAAGAACGTACAAATGCTGGTTCTGAACAAGAATCTTTCTTCGAGGGGGAGAAAACAGTTAGTGAAGATGACAATTTGTCTGAACTCAAAGAAGAAATTAATGCTGAATTGGATCCCATCTATGATCCAAAATTTCCTCCACTTGTGAAATGGACCAAAGATCATCCCCAGACTCAAATCATTGGGGAATCCTCTGAAAAGGTGTTGACTCGCTCTCAAATCAAAGCGAAACAGGCTGCTCTATTTTCAAAAGTCGAGTTTTGCTTGTTCAATTCATTCGTGTCCAAGATTGAGCCAAAGACTGTTAATTCAGCTCTTGATCATTCAGACTGGGTTCAAGCTATGCAGGATGAGCTAAATGAGTTTGAACGAAACAAGGTATGGCGTCTTATTCCAACACCAAAGGATGCTTCGGTTGTTGGTCTCAAATGGGTATTCAGAAACAAGATGGACAAAGAAGGGGATGTCATTCGTAATAAAGCAAGGCTGGTGGTCAAAGGATATTGTCAAGAAGAGGGAATTGATTATGAAGAAACCTTCGCTCCAGTGGCTAGATTGGAATTTGTTCGGATCTTTCTAGCGTACACTGCTTACAAGAACTTTGAAGTCTATTAAATGGACGTCAAATGTGTCTTCCTCAACGGTGAACTTGAAGAAACCGTATATGTTGAGCAACCACCGGGATTTGTAAACGAAAAGTATCCTGATCATTGCTATATCCTCGACAAAGCTGTATATGGCTTGAAACAAGCTCCCAAAGCATGGTATGAAACTCTTACTCGTTTCTTAAAATTGTCTAAATTCAAACAAGGTTCGGTTGACCCAACCTTCTTTCGTAAGCGAGAAGGTAACCACCTTATGATAGTCCAAATTTACGTTGATGACATCATCTTTGGCTCCACGAATCCTAGCTTAACAGCTGAATTCCGAAAGTTGATGGAAACTAAGTTTGAGATGAGCTCAATGGGTCCTATTAATTTCTTTCTTGGATTGAACATTAGACAGGGACCCGAAGGCATTTTTATTAATCAGGAAGCATATACCAAGACTTTTCTCAACAAGTTTGGAATGATAGGAGACTCCAAAGTAAAAGTGCCGATGGCTTTTGGAACGAAACTCACACCATCATTGGAGAAACCAACAGCTGATACAACGCTTTATCGACAGATGATCGGGTCTTTGATGTATCTTACAGCCAGTAGATCTGATATCATGTTCTCTGTCTGTTATTGTGCTCGATTTCAAGCCAACCCTCGAGAACCTCATCTTCAAGCAGCGAAGAACATCTTTCGCTATCTGAAGCGAACCTCCTCTCTCGGTCTATGGTATCCAGCCAATTCCGGATTTTTTGTGCAAGCCTTTTCAGATGCTGATCTAGGTGGCTGTGGATTAGATTGTAAAAGCACCATAGGAGGATGTTAATTTCTGGATGGAAAATTAGGCAGTTGGCAATCAAAGAAACAAACTTGCGTGTCGTTATCCACTTCAGAAGTCGAATACATTGCTGCAGCATCTTGTACATCTCAAGTCGTATGGATACAGAGTGAACTCCTGGATTATGGCTTAAACATGAAGAAAATCCCCTTATACTGTGACTCTGAAAGCGCAATCAGAATTTGTCACAACCCAGTGCAACACTCGAAGACTAAGCATATCACACTTAGGTACCATTTCATCAAGGATCACGTCGAAGATGGCAACGTCGAAAACGACTGATCAACTGGCAGACATATTCACAAAGGCCTTACCTGAAGCAAGCTTCAATAAGATCTTACAAGGCCTAGGAATGATGCAAGCCGAGTCAGTACCGAAATCGCCTTCGCTCCCATAAAGGTAACAAGCGAAATAGAGCGAACCTATATAAACCGAACTGAACCGAGCGTTCGGTCTATTTCGGGTTCGGTCCATTTCGGGTTCGGTCTATTTCAGGTGAAGTTGGTCCATGAACCGAAATGAACCGAGCGTTCGGTCTATTTCGGGTTCGGTCCATTTCGGGTTCGGTCTATTTCGGGTGAAGTTGGTCCATGAACCGAAATGAACCGAGCGCTCGGTCTATTTCGGGTTCGGTCCTTCTAAACTTGCTCATTTTTTAAGGCGTTTCAAATCTATTCTTTTGTATATTTTTTATTATTACTTCTTTTCCACTTCTAAAATCCCAAAAATATTTTTTTTCTGTTCAATTGGTCAATTTTCACAAAAACCCAAAAATATTTTCTATGTTTTTACTATTTTCCATATTTCTAACGTTTTTCTGTTTATCTAAGTGTGATTCTCGATGGCACCTCTACGGCAGGTAATTTTTTTTCGTTAGTTAGATGTCCCTAGAAGCATGCTGTTGTATGTAGACTCAAGCCTCAACTGATTCTGAGTGAAGCCTTAATAACATGATCTACACCAATCATGTTTCCCAATACAGGCTATCAAGTTCACTCTAATCGTGAGCTACCTTACTCTACTCAAACTGAGTTTAGAGTTGTCTGCTTTGACCATCTTTTCTTTTATAAGCAGAGGTACATTCGCTTCTTATAGCATCTCCATCATCTTTCTCCATTATATTTTGTTTCATCACTATAACCCCTAAGACTCTCAGTTTTAACCACTGAGGTTTATGGTTATACAAAATCTGTGTTCATGATCTTAGTTTCATGTCACTATGTACTAAGTGAAACCCAAAATTCAACACCACTAATGAATTAACGGTGAATTCAACAATTCAAGATCTTACTTGTTACCCAATGGAATCTCTTTTTCTTTTTGAGTGATCTTTATGAGATTGCCTTTCACCAAGGTTTCTCTAACCCTAAAAGATCTAGTTTATTTTTTTTAGATTTCTTAAATTCTCTCGTCACTATAAATTATTTCTCACCTACTTGTTCAACAGATCACAATGATCTCACAAGTACTTCATTCTCTTTTGATCTTATGTTAAGTATCAAAATTATGAATTGAAGCGAAAGCCACCCACTTTAACCTTTAAAAGATGCCTTTCAAAACTTCTCAGCAAGTTTTTGATTGTTATTTCATGGGAAACCAAGCAAGCACTTCAATGTCTCTCTTGAAGTTGAAGGAAGTGATTTTTGCCCAGAATCAATTGGTTTATGTCTAAATACGACATCACATATAATCCCAAAATATTTGTTTTATTTCTTTATCTTTTACACCCTTTGCACGAAAATTTTCAATTTTCCAAAACTCTAAATTTTACACAGATTATTAAGGCACAAACACTCAAGCGTCATCAGGTGAAACGATTAGGGTGAAAAGGTAGCTGACTCAGCAGAAATTCAAACAGTTTGACGATTTGAAAAAGGTGATTTTATGAAAAGGCATGAAAAAGGGGAAACGTTTTTCTCTCTCCTGCGTCATCTTCGGCACGTCAACTGTTCACACATCAACTCAGGCGTGATTTTAGAGATAATCCAAGATTTCAGCCGGATTTTTCTCTCTCTTACTTGTACGTATAAAAGGAATTGGAACGGTACTCTCTCAACCTTTATCACTTCCAAAAAGCTCTCAAAGAAACCTAGCTATTTTCTGCAACTGTTCATCGTCATTCTCAAGCTCCTACAATGGCAGAATCTTCATCTGTTCATGATACCTCAGTTCGTCAACCACTACTCACTATAAAACCCCAACAAAACCTAATCATCGATCTCACTCCCTTCGTTTATGAGTCGTACATGTTGTATGTGGTTGAGTGTCTCAAACACTCTCCACTTGTCAATGCACTGACAAAGGTTGAAATTGTGCCAATGTTGTTCTTGTCCCATGTCTACTCTACGGCGTTCTATGACAAGGCCAATGAACGTATCCACTTCGAGCTTCACGATGAGAAGGTTTCTATCTCCAAGAGCCGATTTTGTGCCCTAATCGGTCTTTCTCAAGATCCGTCTCTGGTAAACCCTGATTCTATTACAACTGGCCAACTGTTTACCATGTTTTATCAAATGGGGTATACTGAAACCCTAACAAAAGTCGCCAAGTTCAAGAAGTCCTGCCTTCCTCCTCAATGGAATGGCCTTTTCACACTCTTATTCAAGGGTTTGTCTGAGCGGAGTGCTGGTTCTGACGGTGCTAGCAAAGCCTTCATGACGGTGCTGTATGGGTTGTACAGCGGGCTCAACCTTGACTATGGGTCCATCATTTGGCAACAGCTGGTTCAAAGCCTACTCTCTTTGTCCAAGCATTCGGAAATTTCATGCGGACGTTTCTGGACCATTATCACCAAGTGGGCAATGGATCGCAATCGCGTCCCAGTTATGGCGGATTCCTTGCTTTCTTTAATCGCCACTTTTCATACGACGAAGATCATCGTCACTGACCCCACAAAGTTTTCGTGCATCGGCTCTATTCCTGAAACCATGCTTGGTTGTATCTCCGCAACAAGTAACGTACTTCAACAGTACAGGAAACGTAAAGTTGTTGGTCCACATGAACTTACGCCTGCGATGCTTCGCTCAGTTGAAGAAGCTGACAAACCAGCCAAAAGGGGCAAGAAACCTGAATCACAGAAGGAGAGATCGGTAACAAAACCATCCAAGGCGCAGACCCCCAAGAAGAGGAAAACTGATAAAGCTGCTCCTTCTCAACCACAACCCAAAAAGCAGAAGAAGCCTGCTAGGAAACTTATTCTTCAATCCTCAAGCGATTCAGATTCAGAATATGTTCCTCCTATGCAGAAGAACTCTCCATCTTCAGACTCTAAGAACGAAAGTTCTGATGAAAAGGCTTCGGGCCGAGGGGATACTCCACCTCGCTCCCCTACTCCAGAAATTATGGTTCGTTCTTTGCCTCCTTCACCTCCACCTGTTACAATTCCCGTTTCTATCCCTCCCATATCAACCTCTCAGCCATTCACTTCCATACCCATTCCCACTCCCATTTTCACAGATACAACCTCTACCACCTCCATAAAACCTACCTTCACTATTCCCAAACCACCAGTAACCGAACCTACTTTTACAACCGAACCTCCACCAACAACCGAACCTCCAACTTCTTCCAAACCCTTATCTCCAACACCTTCTACAGAAACAACCCCGATTTTGGGCGGTGAGGACTTGGAGTTTGACTCCACATACTTCAGTCCTTATCGAGTATAGAGTGAGGATGATGACGATGAGCCTATCACCAAACGTAATCTCAAAGCGGTAAACGACAAGCTAGATCAACTGCTTTCCTCCTCTTCCTCTGGAGCTTATTCAAATGTTGCATTGAAGGCCCTGTTCTCTTCAGTTGTTGCTGAACATTCAGCCTCCTTATCTGTTGCAGCCAAGGGTATTGAAGCCTCCACTTCCCATTGTCAACAGGCCTCTCATGCTGTTGATGCCTCTACAAAGGAGTGCAAGGAAGCGACCACGAAAGTCGATAAACTAGTTTACCATGCTCACCTGTTTTTAGATTCTTTGCAGGCTGATGCTGCTAAGAATGCTGCTACAATTACTTCTTCTGTACGGACTCTTCAACGGACTCTTCAGTCTGAATGCTCGAAGGTTGAAGCAGCACGCCTTGGTATTGAACAGGCAAATGACGCGTTCAATGCTAATGTCAACGAACGCTTATCTCAACTATAATCAGACTTAGCTATGGAAAATGGTGTTATGGATGAGCTTTCCAGATGCACAAATAAGCTCAAACTGCAATCACTTAAGCTGCGAACTGCTCTTACTGAGATTGATGACCTCAAGTCAGAGAGGGAGGTTATACGGAGTTCTGCTGCAGACGTTCACTCCATCCTTCTTCATCTTATTGAAGGTCATGACCCACTTGTCACTATCACCATCCGTAGGCATTTGGCAGACAAGCTTCGACCGGCACTGGACGTTCTCAGCCGTATCGAGGGTGTTCCTCTGTCCAACCGAAACAAGGGGGAGAGAAAGACTTGAAGCAAGAAAAGCAAGAGACGAATCAACCTCCTCCTTCTACCTCCAAGCCAACTGCTGAACCGAAGGGTAATGAAGCTTCGGTCAGTAATAAGGATAAGAAAAAGAAGAAAATCGGTGAACATGATACAGACAACGAAGATGATGTCTACGTTGAAGTTCCCAAGAAGCCTGTCCCAAAGGTTGATTCTTCAGAAAAACAAACTGAAGAAATTTCTATGAAGGAGCTAGCTGAGATAGAACAGAAGCGAAAGGAGGAAGAGATCCTAGAAAAGAAAAAGGCCATGTTCCCTGAATGGACTAAAGATTCGATTCAGAGGTGTGCGATTGACAAGCCAGCTGTTCTATGGCTCGAGCCGATAATGTCATTCAGCCTTGACAACTCCAAGGATGCACAGTTCGATATGCCAATCACTAGAAAGGCATTCGTCTTCCATTGTTTCAACTCCACTGCTGCCGTTCCATCTCCAGACCCGAAGGTAGATAGGGATCTGTTAGAGTTTTACTTGGAGTTTTCTCAACCTCAATATCAGACTTGGAGCTCAAAGAAGATAACCACCATCAAGGTGATGAATCCCTATTCAGCAGGGAAATTCATCAATTTCAAATTCAAGGTGACTAGAGGAACCGAAGGCTCAGTTCACCATTTTTCCCTTGCTGATCTACCGAACCTCAACCCCCATGACTGGATACTCCTCAAAAATATTTTTTTGTTAAATCCTCAGGAGTATCAGACAATTATCGATCATGTCAAGCGTATGCTCGTTTGCTACATACATGAGGTAGCAAAGATGGACCAGGAAATTGCATCTGCCATACACAAGCGACCAACGATCAAACCAATGGGCAGAGCTGGCAATGTTAATTCCATGATCAAGGGGAAGATTGATTCCATGTATCACACAGTAATGTTTCTCAGGGGCGAAGGTCAAAAGTGTATGTTCACTCTTGTTGACAAACACCTTTTCTCGACGTCCTGTATCGAGCATATATTGGAGATCATATAAAGGTGCGACCAGAACAGTGCTGCTGATAAAAAGTTGTTCGTCGACATGCTGAGGTGGTACATTCTATTCCAACAGACTCTTCTCGCCATTATTCCTAAACTGTTTAAAGTTATAAAGACGGTGAGACCTGCTTAGAAGAAATAATCTCTCGCCTCATTTGACGCAAAGGGGGAGATTGTAGAGTCTAGTGGATTGCGTCATGGGCTCGGTCCATAGCCTAGTTTAGTTGTCGGTATTGGGCCTGTCCAGCCATGCATTATTTTGCATTAGGGTTTAGTATATAAGTTGCATGCATTCAGACTTAGAAGTTAGCGCTTTGATTGTTTTCATATTCACTATTTTGTAAACCCTAGCTCGCCTCTATAGCGGAAGTTCTTCATCGAGCTCTGCTGAGGCGTGACTTAGTTTTGAATCATAAGCTCATTTTGATTCTATTCTGTGTTCGTTCTTAATTTATTCTTAAACTGTTAGAATTCTTTTGTCTTACTTGTGAAAGATCTAAACGATCTAAGAGTTTTGAACTCATCAAACATCTTACATCACACAATACTAGAAGGATTTTCAATTCTTCTTACCATCCCATGACCAATCTGTTGGAAACCAACGCTTACCATTGCTAGTGTTCCAATACTATCCAATCCAAAAGATCACACAACTCCTAAGAACCCGATGACAACTTCCCAAATCCACAATTAGGGAAATGACCTTCTAATACCCACTAATAATTCTCGACATGAAATTGGCATATGACATCTCTTGGAAATGTAATTCAAACACAAATAGAGGATAACCCATAGTTACACTTACTCAAACTCTTGGAACGAAAGGCTCCACTATGCAGTTTCACGCAAGTGCTACACCGAATTTGGCCCTGCTGGCCTCTTAAAAAAGCTGGTCTAAAATCATGGGTCTCCTCCTGAGACCCTTCAATATAAGAAAATGATCTGGTTCCCTCTTTTCAATGTGCTCCAAGTCAATATCTCGTTCTCGAGCTCTAGAAGTCATATCATTTAGGGTCTCACACCCCGAGATATTCACGATCCCCCTGCTATCATTCTGAAGTATGTCCTAATACCTTACCTTCTTCATTTCCTCATCTGCTGCATACAGTGGTACCAACTAAGCTCTCTCCCAAGACTTGGCAGTGATCTCTACCACAGTCTCAGTAGTCTGGCGGAGATCTAACAACTCTTGCGCCAACTGTTGCGCGTCAATCGCCTGGGCACTCTGCCCCAAATCTGGTCGAAAAGTCATCCCATGACATAGCACCGACCACATCATCACCCAACTCACTACCAACCTCTTCCCATCAATCATGTACCCTATCCTTCAAGAGTCAACAAGTAAGTCATACCTTGTCCCATGTCAAGACTACGACTGGTACGAAAAGTGTTGGTGACATCTGCCAACCATCTGCTGCTAGCAATGGGGTCCTTAGCCCCATGATAATCTGGAGCTTCACAATCTCTGAACTCTTGAAATATCAACGTACGCGTCCATATCATGGCTGCTATCTCAGTGCAGAACGCACTTAGCCTCTCATCACAAATCTCTAAAATGCCCTCCTTAATCATACCGAAGATCACAGGAGTCTGATCAATGATATTGTGCGTATTCTCAGATGGATTGAACTCCCTCATCTGATCATCGAGCTTCCCGACTCGAGAGTTCGAACCTGATCCCTTGCCGGCACCAGAACTACCATCTGGTCTACCATGTAGCATCACTATAATCAATAATATACCATCACAATCATCATAATACTCATCATAAATCGAGGGATCTCACACACTACACATTTCCTAGATTCATCTCAGCTTTCCTTGATTCGAGTACGGATCCTCTGCTTTCAGTAGTATGGGACCATACTACCTTCCACATCTATCTGTACTTTCCTCAAGAACTGCCTTGACTTCACCAAGTCCCTTCTACTACTAATGCTTCGCGCTAATCTCATCCTCGGCTTTCCCTAGGGTAATCACCAATCCACTCTCCGCCATCAAATGCATAAGAAGTCCCTACTATATCCCCCTAACTAGCTCACAAATACCATTACATATCACTAAGAATAGATAATTCTTCGAATGAGAGATCCTAGCCTACAACGGTTGGACTTAGACACATAAGGCATCCTTCCTAGCATTGGGCTTTGATCATTCTAACACTCCTAAGGTGTGCATGCAAGCCTAAATACCTTGGATCTATGTTTTCTCTATTATACATGTGAACTAGAACTTTCCAAGGTATTACCTTAACTAGCATACAAAACTTGGATACTTGGGTAATAAAACAAGTTAGAAGACATACCTTTTTGTTGTAGTTGGAAGCCTTGGAACTTTAAGAACTTAGTTCCCAAAGTGTTGCACCTCAAATGGAATCACACAACACCACCAACAACTGGAATAACTTGATAGAAGATTATATTGCACCAAAATCGTCTAGCCCTCACTTGTGTATCTTAGTTTCCGATTTTGCTAGTATGAGGCTTCTTTATATAGTGTGCATATTAGGGTTACACCATGTAACTCAAGACTTTCCACATTCCTCATGATCCATGGGTTTTAACCTCCATGGAGTATCCATGGGCCACCACATGGGTTTAGCTCAACATAAAGAACTATGGATCATAAGCCCACTACATAAGAATGAATGATTTACCAAATCAATCCCCATTTATTTAATTAGTCTCTTTTGATCACATAATTAATTCCAAACTAATTCTTGATCAATACTAATTAAATAATATGATTTCATATTAATATATTAGAACTTATAATATATTAATAAATCATAAATATCCTCTTCTCACAAAATTCTATCCAAATTGTTCTGATGTCATGCAACCCAAATGGACCATGCTACTCAAGTACATACCAATAATAGTTATGGGCTTAAATACCTAATCCAACAATCTCCCACTTGGATAAGTCTAATAACTATTATTGCAAGCACAACTCCAACCCAACTAGCAATCGTAGCTCTTAAAAGCCGATGTCGAACTCTGACCTAGTCAATGACGTGTCCATTGGATAAGGAATCATATATTCCTCCATTCTAGATATCATATGGACTGAGAAATGGATTATAATCATTCTCTTTGTCCATCTGTTGTTTCCCGATTTCTGATTTATGATGACCGACTAATTGAACAAATCAAATCAGTCCAGGCCTGGTGTCATTACTAAATCATCGAGGGGCCCAAAAATATCGCTTTTATCCACATGGGGTAAAAGGAACAGATAAAATTCGACCCAGATGCTTGCTTGTACTCACTCATCAAATTACACAGAACGATATGTTTTATAACATCCAAGTTACTGGTGCGTTTACATATGTCAATGTGCAACCAACTCGCAACTACAACTCGCACGTCTCCGTTTGAAGAATATAAGATATTATTATCTCATGATCACTCGTGATAAAATCCATGAAGTGATTCAAATGAGCATGGGTTGACTCCAATACTCGAATCTTATTCCAGGAGTACTCATGAACACTGCAGCCTCTTTGTCCTAGAAAAACTACATACCCATTCATGACAGTCTTTCCTCAATACCTACTTCCAAAGTATGATCGACTGTAGATAGTTTGAATAACCTAGCTATTCGGGAAGTCAAAACATGCCAAGTGAAACACAAGAATAATACTAATCCTATATGGCCCAAAAACTTTTGAGTCATATTGATTACTCATTATTCATTGTATAATGTTTTGAGTAATCAACTTAATACTTGAATTAAAACAGTAGTTGTCCCATGCTCAAAGCATGCACACTATGTTTTCTAAACGATAGCGATGCCATGCACCAAGCATGCACACTATTTTTGTTTATGGTCCTTAATTTGTGAAATAGATCAATTGAAAAACATGTCAATGATGCTCATTTCAAAATTCCAAATCCTTATTGTAAGTGTAAGAATTCCAAATTCTTGTCACTACTAGAAAGTGTTAGATTCTAAACTATCATGCAATGATTCTTTTGTAATGTCTAGGTACCAAAAGACATAAAGAATTGACCAATGATATTACAAAATATTCCTTTGGACATTGTTACAAGACAATTCCATGGAAATGAAGTCTCAAATTCAAAGTACACTCCTTTAAACATCCTTCTTGCATAAAAGTTTCTCACTTTCTCATATATTCTTCAACTCCCAATATGGAAACATTCCATATTTTCCATACGATAATTCATTATTAATAGAATTCTGTCTATTCATAATAATGTCAATATGGTCCATCCATTACTATACTTCCAACTGTCCTTAAGTGACCAATCATTGGCGAACGTTAGATTGTCCTTAACAGTTGCTCAACCACTTTAGTCATAATCGGTTCTAGTCCTTTTTCTCTCTTAATTCCCTAGGCATTTGGAAAAATTTAGAACATGAGAATATTATAGCATATGCAATCGATCCTATACCCGAAGTATATGGGATGCGATTCATAATGTCTAACATAAAGACATGATACTTGATCAACTTTCTACTATAATATTTCTGTTTTCCATGTTCTCATAATTTAGATTATGAAGAGGGATTCCATAATCATAACCAAATTTTGAGAACACAATTAACATTTCCATATATAGAATTTCCTTATGTTGAACCATTCCAACATAACATTCACACACACACACACACACACACACACATATATATATATATATATATATATATATATATATATTTGACTAAATGTGATTAAAATCTGCATCTAAGATTTTAGAATTGAAATGAAGTATAATTTCCTCTCCCTTAATTATAGCAAAACAACTTTTCAAATCCACAACTTTGCAAATTGTAACTTTTGTTTTCTATAATTAACATTGCTAACTTGCAACATTTTCCATAATAATAATGCTCCCTCTAGCATAATAATTATTATTTTACTAGCATAACACTTATGCTTCCACTAGCTTTGACATGTACTCAGAAACCAGCTAGACTTCTAGAAATCAATACTTATTGATTTTCTTTACCAAAGTTCAGATTTCTGATATGAGATGCTTTGATAAGACTTTATCTAGGCTTCTCAAACTCATACAAATTTCCTTAGACAAACCACATGTGTGTCTAAACAGTTTTAAGATCCTACATCAATAAGTCTCAAATGTTTAGACTTTTTTGCCATTTCTCACAATTTGAATTATGAAAAGGGATGCCGTAATCATAATCGAATTTGAGAATGCATATATCATAATTGCTATCTCCTTAAAATTTACTCAGTGAAAGCATTTCCTCACAATCATTTTCATGAATTGGAGAGAAACCTTATGAAACTTAGATTATATGGTGTATGTGTTCCTATCCATGTGAATTTGTCATAACCATAATCACAAGACAAGGTTAGTGACAAATCCAAACTCATATGGACTGAACTTGTTCAATCTTAATTTCTTGCCACTTGTCAACTCAAGGGCCTACCATTGCTTCCAAGTAGTTATGCAAACAACTGAGAACTCATAGAACTCACATGCATAGTCAGTTTTAACTGGAATGGGCATATAAACAAGAATATGTCAACACGATAGGTTATAAACCTCAAGTCATGTGCTAGTGTTTACCATTAGGTTTATTCTTGATTAGTTCTTGAAACTTGTTAAGATCTTTAAGACTCCCATTGCCCTCTTGACATACAAGATTCTCTTGTCATCAATCATTCCTTGACAAAACAAATATTCAAGAGTTAATGCGGATTCCTATCAAGACAAACACTTCACACAATTGGTCATAGTGGTCTTTGTTTTATCCAAAACATCACAACTCACCAATTTCAAATATACATGAGTAGAAAACTTTTACTCTACATTTGATAAGTGTTTTAAACCTTTCTTAAGACTATGTCACTCAAGGTTACAATCTTGGAGGATGACTCTAATACTTGTTTTGGGAACGAAGTATGACTTATCTTCTTGATTTAACCATTTCAACAATTCATGATTCCTTCTCTTAGCCATACAAATTGATGGGTTTTGAGCACTACATCATTCCTATGGTGTACATGCAAACCTTAAAGCTTTGGATCTAGTTTGTCTAATGAACATGAAATAATCATCCAAAGCCATAAACCCTAGATCTATCATACTAGGAACCGAATTAAGGGTTTAGAAATTACCTTTGATTGTTATGTAGTATTAACAATCTATTCCTCCTTGTAATTGGCTTCAGAAAGCTTAGTGTCACAAATGTCACACCTCTAATGGCTCATAAACACCAAGAGCAAGAGGATGAAGAAGGAGAAGAGGAGAGGCACCAAAAAACGTCTAGAAAAACTAAGGAATCAGTTAGCCACGTTTTTGGTGCCCTAGGGGTCCTTAAAAAGTGAGGCTATTAGGGTTATCTAACAAGGAAACCCTAATTTGACTGCATAGGCCCTAGACAGCCCATGGAGTCCCTCCTTAGAGGCCTTGGAATTGGTTTCCCATTGAATTCGTCCACTCCTCTAATATTGAGTCCACTAGCCTAATATTTAACTATCATACAATTGATAGTTCTAGTCTCCTAAGTTTAATTAATCTCTTTTAGCCACAAAATTAATTCTTAATTAATTATTGACTAATATTAATTAAACAATATGATTTCTCCTTTAATATATTATTCTCATAATATATTAATAAATCATAATTAATCCTCTCTCTCCATAATTCATCCTATCAAGTTGCTTTAATGAAGGCAACCCAAAAGGACCGTGCACCATCGGGTCAAGTACATACTAAAATAGTCATGGACTTAGACACTAATCCAATAGTCTCCCACTTGGATAAGTCTAATAACTATTCTGCGTATGACTTCAGATCCTGATCCGCAATCGTAGCTTTCAAAAGCCGCTGTCAACTCTGATCTTATCAGAAGCGTGTCCTTTAGATAAGGGATCATATATTCCTCCATTATAGATATAGTATAGACGTGAGACATGGATTTAAATCATTCTCTCAGTCTATGTGTTGTTTCCCGATTTCCGATTTATGACGACTGATAACAGACTTCAATTGAACACATCAACTTAGTCCCGGCTTGGCCAAGCACTTAGGGTGTCATCACTAAATCATCGAGGGGCCCACATATATCGCTTTTATCCCACTTTGGGTAAAAGGAACGGATAAAATTTTACTAAATTCTCGCTTGTACTCACTCACCGAATTACACACAACAATACGTTTTATAACACCAAGTTACTAGTGTGTTTACATATTATCATTGTGTAACCGACTCGCAAGATACAACTTACACATCTCGGTTTCAAGAATATAAGATATTATCGTCTCACCAATCACTTGTGATAAAATCCATGAAGCGATCCAAGTGAGCATGGGTTTATTCCAATACTCTAATCTTATAGCAGCACTCATGAACCCTGCAACAAACTTTTGCTATGTCTAAAACACTCTAGACAATCCACAGTCAGATTCATAATGGTCTTCTTTCATTCCCACTTCCAAAGAATGAGCGACTGTGGAGGGTTTGAATAATCTTATTATTCGGGAAGTGAAAACATGCAAAGTGAAACACGAGAATAATATTAATCCCATATGGCCCCAAACTTTGGGTATAAATAAAACATTTTATTTAATCACCATATTGATTACTCATTATTTGTTGTTTCGGGTAATCAACTTATTACTTGAATTATAACAACAATTGTCCCATGCTCTTAGCATGCACGCTATGTTTACTTATGGTCCTTACTTTGTGAAATAGTATAATTGAATAACATTTTTTCAATCACACTCATTTCACAATTCCTAATCCATTAGTGTAAGAATACAAAATTCTCGCCACTACTAGAATATGTTAGATTCTAACATTTTATGCAAAAGTCCTTTCGTAATATCACAGCACCAAAGTCACCAAGACTTTGCCAATGAAATTACAAAGTACTCTATTGGAGATTGTTACAAGACAATTCCATAGTCATGAAGTCTCATATTCAAAGTACATTCCTTTGAACATCCTTCTTGCATAAAAGTTTCTAATCCAGACATTTATTCTCAATATCCAACTCCCAATATGGAAACCTTCGCATATTTTCCATATGACATATCATTCTAAATAGAATCTTATCTATTCATAATAAAGTCAATATGGTTCATCTATGACTATACTTCCAATTGTCCGCAAGCGACCAATCATTGGTGAACCTTAGATTGTCCTTGACAGTTGTTTAATTATTTTAGTCAAAACCGGTTCTATTTCCTTTTTCCCTCTAAATGTCGTAGCCATTTGGAAAATTTTAGAACGGTCGAATATTACAGCATATGCAATCGATCCTATACTCGAAGCGTATGGGATGCAATTCATAATAAAAACATGATACTTTACCAGTTTCTTACTATAATATCGTCATAATATTTCTATTTTCCGTGTTCTCAAAAATCCGAACTATGAAAAGGGATGTCGTAATCATAATCGAATTTTGAGAATGCAAATAATAAATATACCCTTGACTAAATTCAATTAAAATTTCTTGATCTAATCTTTTAGATTGGAAACGAAGTATAACATTCTCTCTCTTAATTATAGCAAAAACAACTTTTCTACACCTGCAACTTTGCAAAGTGAAACTTTTGTTTTTCTATAACTAATATTGCCAACTTGCAATACTTAAATAATAATCATGCTCCCACTAACATGATGATTATATCCATTCCAACATAACTTTTATGCTCCCACTAGCTTTGACACGTATTTAGAAACTAGCTAAGCTTCTAGAAAACAATACTTATTGACTTCCAAAGTTCATTGTTTCTAATACGATATGTTTCGATAAGCCTTTATCTAAGCTTCTCAAAATCACACACCTTTCCTTAGACAGTTCACATGTGTGTCTAAACTAATTCAGAACTTATATTACTAAGTCCCAAATGTTCAGACTAATTTCCAAATCTCATAATTCGAACTATGAATAGGGATGCCGTAATCATAATCGAATTTGAGAATGCAATTTACATAATCACTATCTCCTTAAAATCTATCTTAGTGAAAGCGTTACCTCACAATCATTTTCATGAAGGTGAGAAACCTTATAACACTTAGACTTTTATGGTGTATGTGTTCCTATCCATGTGAATTTGTCATAACCATAATCATAAGATAATGTTTGTGACAAATTCAAACTCTTATAGACAGAACATGTTCATTCTTAATTCTTGCCATCAAGGGTCCCACCATTGCTTCCAAGTTATCTAGCAGCTCACCTATGCCAGTCAATGTACTTTCATTGAATAAGGTGCTTGCCTTATGCAGTCTATTGAGAACTCGTAGAACTTATATGCATAATCACTCAACAGGATTGACACAAAAATAGAATTTTGTCAACACGATAGGTTACAAACCTCAAGTCGCATGCTAGTGTTTAATAGGTTTACTCTTAATTAGTTCTTGAATCTTTTCAAGATTTTCAGACTCCCACTAACCTCTTGACATATTAGATTCTCTTATCAAGAAACATTTCTTGATAAACAAATATCCAAGAGTTGGTGTGTGTCTATATTAAGGCAAAACATTACACTCATTTGGTTTTAGTTGGTCCTTGTCTTCTCCAAGACATCACAACTTACCAATTTCAAACGTGTAAGAGTAAGAAAAACAATTTTCTACTTCACATTTGATGTGTGTGTGTCACTCAATTCACAATCTTGGAGTACGATTCTAAGACTTGATTTTGGAACGAAGTATGACCCATCCTTTTGATTTAACCATTTCAACAATTTCCGATTCCTCTTCTTGGCTATACTAGTGCACTAAGATTTCCTTAGAGGATCAATTTTGATATGGTTCTTAATCATTAAGATGATCATAAAATCCGATACAAAAGTACTCTCCCTTCTTCTTAGATTGGAGAAACTTTTATCTTTTTGCCTTCATTGATTCTTCTTATTCGTTCTGCCATTCATTGAAACATTTCAATGATTCAAAATTACACTTAATCTTGTAAGTATAACCACATTTACTAGAACTTTTGGTAAATTATGACGAATAGTCTTATTGTTATTTGTGGTGGACTTGACTAGTGCACAACATTGTATTCTAGTCCTTTATTCCTTCACTTGACTTACATACTTGTGTGATCGAGGAATTAGTCTTAATTTCCTGAAGTACCAAGATTTCCATACATCACATGATTCAAATCATAAGATTCCAAGCTTCTGTCCAACTGAAACTTGGGTGATAGGAATCTTTCCTTACTTAGAAAATTTTGACACTACCATAAATATCATAACTAAGAATCACATCCATTTATAGAAATACACAAACATCAATTTTTCACAACGATTTTATTGCAAGGATATATATATATATATATATATATATATATATATAAATAAGACAAATCAAAATTTTATTTTATTCATAAAGACAACGGAAAACATGTCCTTACAATGCAAAATCAACTAAAAAACTATGTAATCAAATATTCCTAACAACTCTATCATTACTTTCTAAGCTCAAAATCTGATCTTCGAATCCATGTGATCGTGATCCATTTCTTCGTGATCAGACTCATCTTGCTCTTCCATCAAGCTTCCTCTCTTTTCTCTAATCCTACATTCAAATGTAATCTTATCACATTATGTATTAAGAATCAACGAATAGGAACTAGATAATAGATATTACCTGAAGTAGAGCCATACTTATTGACTCTCCCATCTCTTAGATTCTTCAGGTCCTCTAGGCAACTTCGTAGCCAACGCCCCTTCTCTTGTCAGCAGAAACAAGTGGCTTCTCCTGGAGCGACCACGAAAGCATGGTTGGTTGAGTTACCAGACAAATATGCTCCATTACTTTGCCAAATCATTTCTGATTCAGCAGCAATAAGCATGTAAGTTAGGTCAATGAGGATCGCATCAATATCCATCATATAATACTCTCTTATGAACTTATCATATGATTTATGGAGTGACTGAAGAACCCAGTCTACAACCAACTTCTTTGGAAAAATGCACCCAACATTGTCAACCTATCGATGTGTGATTTCATCCCTAGGACGTGAGCACACACGGATTTTCCATCTTCATGTTTCATTGCCAATAGGGCTTGAGTGATTTTGAACTTTTCAATTCTTTGATTTTGTGGGTTTGGGAGAACAACAGAAGGAGGTGGAGGAAGTGAAACCAAGTTGGTCCACAATGTAGGGATCTATCTTTCACCTTCATTGTGTAACAGACTCTCACTTTGAGCAGGAAGACCTTTTCCATGGGATTCGGGAAGACCACGGTTAGATTCAGACATCTACAAAACGGGGGAAAATCAAGTTTGTTGATTGATTGAGTCCTTATTAAATCACCCAAATGAGATATTAAGGCTATGACCCAACACAATACTCTACAACTTGGGAGAGGGATGTCGTAACCCAAATTGCAGAACATTTGAAGCTAAGTGAATGACGATTCATTAATTTTCCACCATGAAAAACGAAAAAAGAGATTAGGTTTTAAATGTATTGAAAAACTTCTAGATCCTTTGAGATTCATTGAACTTTTCAATGGCATGTTTAAATCTCGATATGCCCCTCGATTTGTGACTAGGATGCCGAGGATCACAAAACAGGGTGTGAATAACCATGCAAACTTACATGGTGCCCCAATGTTACAGTCACCTATTCGATGTGCCAGTTAACTACGCATGCTCCACCGAACTATGAAAAACATTGAGTCACCCTTTGCTACCTTTGCTTAGTACCATTTAGTGTGCCGGTTAACCACACACGCTCCACTAACGTCTTCGCAAGGGTACAAAGTGTAATTTCATGGAATTGCATCAAATTCACTTTTGCCTAAAGTAACTAAGATCGGGAATTTTGTAAAAACACTTAGTTACTTTATACTTCATTATACTTTTAATGGAAAGGGTTTGCCCTATCCTACCCGTTCGGCTAACGACCCTCCACCAATCAAGGAAGCGGTGGGTGAGAGTGGACACCCATTAAACGACCATTTTATAGGCCATAACCTTATACCCCCCCCCCCCCCTTATAGATCGGCTTCGTGAATGAGACCTACTAACAGTAAGACTAGTAGTTTAAGTTATACATATATAATATTAGACCTTTAATGTTATATATAGTATAAGAGTGTATTTTACACTTTTAAAATACTAGGTGGTCTAATTTAATAAATTACACTTTAAATATAATTAAATGTAAACCATATCACTATGAATTTATTAACTCTCTTTTAATTATACAGATAATTAATTTAATAAAACCATCATGGTGCAATTTGAACTTTTTCAAAATTAGGGTTTTAGAATTTAAAATTCCAAAAATTAAACTTTTAATCAAACAATTTTAAATTCCAAAACTTGAGGGAAAGTCTTGAAACATTTCAAAACATTAGGGTTTAGAATTTAAATATTTCAAAATTAAACTTTTAATCAAAAATTTAAATTCCAAAACTTGAGGGCAAGTTTTGAAACTTTTCAAAACATTATCAAGAATATTCTAGATCAACAATTCAAATAAGACAATTAACAATTAATTATGGTTATCTAATTTTGACCTAGTCCAATTACTTGCAAGATAATTCACCAAATAACTTAAATAATTAAACATTATCTTATAAGGCAACAAATATTTGATTAATTGGCAATTATCTACTATTTTGGCAAGGATAATCACCCAATATCATAAAATATCCGAATATATCAATAAACATCGTTTTGGTAATTATCCCACAGCAAAAAGAGCACAAAATCCCGATTTTCCCTCTGTCTGACCCCGGGACTCGCCGAGTTCATCCACTAACTCGCCGAGTCAGTCAGGCAAAGAGCAAAAAATATTCGATTTTCAGGCAATAAACGATCAAATATGCATCAAATTCATTAAAAAACAGCCCTAGGCTCTGATACCACTGATGGGTTTTGAGCACTACATCATTCCTATGGTGTACATGCAAACCCTAAAGCTTTGGATCTAGTTTGTCTAATGAACATGCAATAATCATCCAAAGCCATAAACCCTAGATCTATCATACTATGAATCGAATTAAGGGTTTAGAAATTACATTTGGTTGTTTTGTAGTAATAACAATCTATTCCTCCTTGTAATTGGCTTCAGAAAGCTTAGTGTCACAAATGTCACACCTCTAATGGCTCACAAACACCAAGAGCAAGAGGATGAAGAAGGAGAAGAGGAGAGGCACCCAAAAATGTCTAGAAACCCTAAGGAATTAGTTAGCCACGTTTTTGGTGCCCTAGGGGTCCTTAAATAGTGAGGCTATTAGGGTTATCTACCAAGGAAAACCTAATTTGACTGCTTAGGCCCTAAGCAGCCCATGGACTCCCTCCTTAGAGGCCTTGGACAATTTCTAATGGGTTTCCCATTGAATTCGTCCACTCCTCTAATATTGAGTCCATTAGCCCAATATTCAACTATCACACAATTGATAGTTCTAGTCCCCTGAGTTTAATTAATCTCTTTTAGCCACACAATTATTTCTTAATTAATTATTGACTAATATTAATTAAACAATATGATTTCCCCTTTAATATATTATTCTCATAATATATTAATAAATCATAATTAATCCTCTATCTCCATAATTCATCCTATCAAGTTGCTTTGATGAAGGCAACCCAAAAGGACCATGCACCATCGGGTCAAGTACATACCAAAATAGTTATGGACTTAGACACTAATCCAACACAAATGCACTAAGATGTCTTTAGAGGATCAATTGTGATATGGTTTTCCATAAACATTAAGATGATCATAAACATGATACTAAAGTACCCTCCCATATTTTCAGATTGGAGAAACTTTTATCTTTCTGCTTAATTTGATTCTTCTCATTCGTTCTACCATACATTGAACCTTTTCCAATATTTCAGAATTATACTTAAACTTGTAAGCATAACCATGTTTAGTAACCTTTAGTAAATCATGATGAATAGTCTTATTGATCTTTGTGGTGGATCTTGACCAGCGCACACTTAGTGTACCCGATCCCCTAGTCCTTCACTTAACTCACATATACATGTGAACAACGAATTAGTCTTAATTTACCAAAGATTAAAATTCTCATTCATCATACAATACAACTTGCATGATTCCAAGTTTATGTCCAATTGAAACTTGGGTGATGAGAATCGTTCCTTATTTGGCAAATACTCGACATTACCACAAACGAAAGAATCAAATTCATATTGCTAACATAAAAACATACAAACATCAATTTTCACAAATGCCATTGTAAGGAGATAAAAATAAAAACAAAATTTTATTTATTAATAAAATGCAAAAAAACTTTTCCTTACAATGCAATTACAAATGAAAACTATGGTATTACATATTTCCTAGCAATCTATCACAACTCTTAAGCAGCTCAAAAATCCGATCTTCGAACCATGCGATTGAAATCCATCTTTGCGTCCAGATTCAACATACTCTTCTTTTAAGCTTCCTTCTCTTTGCATGATCCTACAAAACATCAAAATGCAACCATGTCACATCATGTATTAAGAATCAACAATTAGGAACTTAATAGAGTTAAACAGTAGACTTACCTAAAGTAGAGTCAAACTTTTCGATTCTACCTTTTCTCAGATCTTTCAGGTAGTCAGGGCAGCTTCGCAACTAATGCCCCTTCCCTTGGCAATAGAAACATATTGACTCTTTGGGAATGGTACACGGGACAATCTCAGACTTAGCCTTTCTCTTTCCCTTGGAAAGAGAAATTTTAACACGTATTTTAGGAAACATCAATTAACTTGCACATAAACAAATAATTAATACTTCAACCAAAACTTGTATTAAAATCATGTTAATGAAAGGGACTATGCACTCACCTGAAAAGGTGGTGACTCGGTACTCGGACGAAACTTCGTTTACTTTAAACAACTCCTTTGACAAAACCTAGTATCATTACCACTAGAGTTTAGTCTAATGCTCGACGAGACTAATTAATAGTCTAATTATTATTACTATTATATAAGTGTTAAACAATACTCTTCACCCACTATGTACAGACAGGGGCCAGACATGGAACATTAGCGGGTAGGATCATTTTGGCATATAACACTTCTGAATCCAGCAACCCAAGCGGCCCTCCAAACCAGATTCCCCGTACCGCGAGTGGTTCAAAAGAAATTATAATGAAACTTATATAACTCATAATAATAGTCCAAATACTTATTATAAGGTCCTAATAACATTACTATATTAAAACATAAGCTATACTAAAGATAGATTAGACGTAGCTCACTTACAACAAATTTTTTGTTGTGTTTCTCAAAACCGCGCTCCGCTGGAGCAGCGTTCCCGAGCCGAAAGACTCTTTTTCTTGGAGCCATCAGCCACTCCGAGGCTTCCTCCTCGTGCTAGGGAGGTTCCCTAGGCTTTTTTTTTTGGGGGGGGGGGGGGGGGGGGGGTTCGGGGCTAGAGAGAGGTTCTAGAGAGAGAAGGAAGTGATGGGAGGTGTGAGGAAGAGTGGAGGCTTCACCTTTATTTATAGGGGCTGGAGGGTCACTCACGTCGTACGTTTTTTATGATGCTCACGTCGTGATCCAACTGGAGACACCCATGCATAGTCTGGTGCTGACACGTGGCATCGCACACATGGTGGAAACCAGACGATTTTCAAAAATTCATAACTTTCGCATACGAGCTCCGTTTTCGACATTTTTTAAATCCATGCGTAGGTAAAAATAAGATCTACAACTTTCATTTTGACTCCGTCGGCTAATTATCGACCGATCTTAAATTTAATAGTAGGAGGAGATTAGACTGTTAAATGACCGCGAAAAATTCATAACTCCTTCATACGGACTCCATTTTCGTCTGTCTTTTTACCGTTGAGTTCCTATTAATAAAATCTTCAATTCTCATTTAGGTCGCATAGGCAAAAAACCGCTCGATCTAAAATTCGAGTTTCGGGCCGTGCACTACTATGCCAAATCTTAGAAAATTCATAACTTCCTCATACGAAGTCAGATTTGGGCGTTCTTTTTATGCACACTCTCAGTTTAACGTATAATAAAACTTTTGTTTAGATCACTAAGGCTAAAAGTTGCTTTATCAAAAATTCACTATTTACGTCTCCCGATGCCGTGCCGATTTTGCCGTAAAACTTCGACGGGCCATAACTTCTTCGTTACAACTTGGATTTTGGCGTTTTTTATATGTATGGAACCCTTGAGACATATTTTAAATCTTGGTTAGGATTATTTATTCTAAATAATCTTTTGTCGAAAAGTCGTTTTCGACCCCTATTATCTTTAAATTGACTACAACTTTTGTGAATTGATTGTAACTAGAAAGGAATTGGCATGATTTGGAATGTAATTTGGAATGATTGGAATGTAATTGTGTATTGATTGTAATTGGAATGGATTTTTGTATTGAATGTAATTTTTCACATGGAAGTGTAGAAGAAATTGCTTGCAATAACCCCTACAATAACCAATGAATATTAATACTGTAATGGTGACTGAATTAACAAAGTTTTAAAGAAATATGTACAAAATGTACCTTTTGTCTGTCTGATATAAAGGTAAAATTAGAATTCCTATGAAGATTGAGGTCATCAGCTAAGCAACTTATAAACCAAGTCCATGAATTTATATTCTCATATTCTATTACAACGTATGCCAAGGGGTATGTACAACTATTTCCATCAAGACCCTAAATAGGTTAGAAACAAATACATGTTAGAAACAAAATGAAATAAACAAATTTAAATAATAGCCAAACATACCACTGCAGTGAGGATCATTCCTGGATAAGTCCCTTTCATAAAAGATCCATCCAGTCGAAGATAATCTCTTTTACCAGCTGCAAAACCTTTCTTCAATGGTCCAAGGCAAACATAGATCTTTTTGAAAGTTCTAGTTTCAGAAGCAGGATTTAGTTTAGTTTCCACTTCAATCTTCATTGTTGTCTCAAGGTTACGAGTTTGAAGTTCAAAAACATAGTCTCTAAGTAGTGCACACCGTCCTTCATAATCTCCCCTGACCTGTTTCATGGCCTCAGTTTTATCCCTAAGCACTTTCATCTTTGAAAGGTCTACTTGGTATTCACGTTGGAGTTGTGCATGTAAAGCTCTTATAGGTATAATGGGGTTTCTTTCGACTTGTTGCACTATTTGCTTTCCTAAGAAATTATATGTACCAACCTTCACACTCCTAGTTTGTATGTATATATGCTTTTTCACATAGGTTCTGACTTCCCAATCCACATCTTATTTCCACTTGCTTGCATAAAGGTTCCAAGGATATTTTTGTTCAACATGGTCAAATACACCAAGATCTGGAATGGTGCCTTTGCGAACACACCGTTTATTAAATAAATAAATAGATAAATTAATGAATGAATAGAAGCCCTAAAATCAATAATAATTTAACAAGGTGTTGGTTTTGAGGAGTTAATTGTCATAATTTTAGAAGCTGAGGGTTAAAACTGTAAGTTCCAGATTGATTCTGTAAATAATTATGAAGGCATGGACTAATTGGTAAATTATTGGGACTTAATTTGAAGAGATTTTGGAGACTAAGGGGCTGAATGGTAACTGATGGACTAAATATGAAAGGAATTATGGGAGCAGGGGTATGAAGAGTAAATTATGGACTTTGTTTGAAAAGATTCTTATGGGGAGGGACCATTTCTGCCATTATAGGGTGAAGTTTGAAAGGTGTAGGGATATATAAATCGTCCATAACCCTAACCCTAGGAGTATCCATCAGCCACCACCCACCTTATATCTCCCTTCACTGCCGACTGCCACCTTCTCCTCTATAATTTCCGGCATTGCACCACCATCTTTCTTCTCTTCCTCCTGTTCGAGTCGCCACCCCCTCGCTTGTGAAGTCGGAGAACAACTGAAGCCAACCGCCGGAGCGACTGCCAACAACGAAGGGAGCATTGTTGACGCCACCTTAGTGGCTGGAGCCATGAGTCATGGGTGTAGCTGACGTCCTTCGATGAAGACGCTAAACCCGTCACCCATGCGGCCCTGCCCGTCATCAACCACCGAGAAGCCACTGTTTCCATCTTTCTGCTAATGAAGTCGAAAATGCCGCCACATGTCGTTGTTTCAATTGTGGGGATCGAAGGTCGGCAACTGTGGAGGTCGTTGTGGTTCGTGGTTGAGTCTTTCACCCTCTCTTGTCCCTATTCTTCTGTCGCAGCGCTGTCTCTATGGAAGACATAGTTGCCACCGTCCATCTGTCGCTGTTAACTGCCTCTACTGTTGCTGAGTGCTTTTTGCAATCAAAATGTGTGTGTATTTCTGTTATGAGTATGTGTTGTGAGTAGGGTTGTTTGGCTGGAAAACCAAGAAAGCCACCACCACCACCGTGAGGTGGTAGCTGCCACCATGTACCACCGTTGGCCACCACAAGGGTGGTTGTATGTGTCTTTATCTTAGTGTGTGTGTGTTATTTGGGATTTTTCATTGTAAAATTGTAATCGGTGTCAGAATAATAAAAGAAAACTCATAACCACTACCGTGAGGTGGTGGCTGCCACCACCAACCGCCGTGTTAGGTGGCAATGTGCTTTTATTGTGTTTATACTGCTTTGGGATGCTTGGACATAATGGACTAGAACCATAACCACCACCGTGAAGTGGTGGCCGCTGCCGCGAACCGTCGTTGACCACCACTACTCGAGGTGGTAGTGGGTGGTGCTTGACTTATGAAACCCTAGTGGGCCTAATGAAACCCTAATTGATCTAAAGACTTAGCTTTTAGGCCTAATTGGGTTGGGATTGGGTTGGAAACCCGAATTAGGGTTTAGAAAACCCTAATTTTGGATATATGGGTTTTTGAAGTGTCGGGACCTGCATTTTGGATGACCGAATTGGGATTATGTATTAAGCCGATCACACTTTATGATTAACCCAATAGATTGATGGACTTAATTGATTAAGTCCTTAATGAGTTAAGTAGGAAACACTTAACCCTAATCTGTGAAAACCCTAATCTTACTTGGGCCTTAAGTTAGGCCTTTCTATTGCGCTTTGGTGATTGGGCTAATAATGGGCCATCCAAGAATAATCATATTGACTAAGAATATATGGATGGGCTTTAGGGTAAGTCCCATGTGAGGGTTTGGGCCCAATTTGGAAAATTAGGCCATAGATGGGCCATCACTGGACCTTGAGGATTATTAGATATTGGACCATTAGAATGCCAAATGTTTGGATTGGACTAAATGGTTGGCCCTTAGGGTAAGACCATGTAGAGGTTTGGGCCCAATTTGGAAATTGGGTCATATGTTGGGCTTTGATTCACAGTTTGACTTTTGGGCCTTTAGATTGGGCCTTGAGCTTGAACCAAGCTAAGATAGGGGTAAATTAGTCTTTTACTCCAAGCATGGACTTATGGATGTGTGTTAGAACCCAATTATTAATTGGGTGTTATTTTGATATAGACAGTTCGGAAATCTGTCATCCAGTAGCTAGAGTTTTGTCCGTGGGACTTCAGCAATGCGAAGTGAGTTACCTTCCAGTAGAAGTGGGTCTAAGGCCACAATGTTGGCCCACTAGTAGGAGTTGTTTGTTAGATGATTGTCTTTGTGATAATTGTCTAGTATGCCACTATCTGTTATGTTTTATGTGCTAGTATGGTATGATGTTATATGATAGTGGTAGTAGGGGGAATAGTCCCCGTATCAGGTCGAAAGGACCAAAGGGGTAAGTCGGGCACCCCGGTATGCCTGACAATATGTTTATGTTATTGTATTATGTGGTAGTGGTAGGGATGAAATAGTCCCGTAACCGGTTGAGATACACCTGAGGGTAGGTCGGGCACCCAGATATGCTTGACATGGGGTAGGTCAGGCACCCCGATATGCCTGATAGTGGGGAAGGTTGAGCACCCCGATGTGCTCAGCAGGGTAGGTCGAGTGTAGCACCCGGTTCCTGGTATGTAAATGTTATTTGAGTATTTCCTTTCTTTTAGCCTTGGACTCGGCGAGTCATAGGTCCGACTCGCCGAGTGGATGCGGGACCCGGGACACGTTTAAGTTGGCGACTCGGCGAGTCCATATCCTGGACTCGGCGAGTCACAGCTGTTGGATGAAACCCTGAGTTTCAGGGGTTTGCACCCTATTTAAAGGACTTATCCGCCCAGGCCAGCCCCCATTCTCTCCCCAGAGCTCCCAACCCATGTTCTAAGCTTGTTCCTTGAGAGTTTGAGGCTATTGTGTGTGTTCTTGAAGGTTTTGAGGAAAAAGGGGAAGTAGATCAAGAGGAAGGAAAGGAATCCAGGCATCTTTGCACGCTTTCAGCAGTTCCTTTGAGGTATAATCCGTTTTCCCCCTGTTTCTATGCTTATTACTTCATGTGAGTCATTCTTGAGCCAAACCCCAAGTTTGTATGTGCAAATTATTTCGTAATAGGCTGATTGGCCCTTAGATCTAGGCAAGATTGAGCTCCAGGAGCTCAAATCTGTTAGCTTTATGGCCCCATGTTGCTTGCTCACCCTAGATCTACCCTTTTGAGGCATTTTGAGCCCTAAAATCCATATTGGTGAATATCCACACGTAAAGTTGGAAACTTTACGTGTGATTTGTGTCCTAGAAGTCCAGATCTGTGAATGGCATGGACTGGAATCGAGCAAATCTGTGTATTTAGTGGGTTCATGGCAACGACTCGGCGAGTCGTTCATATGACTCGACGAGTCTGTTCGCGAGTCTCCGAGTCTGTTCGCCTAACTCGACGGGTAGGATCGGGATTCAAGGCAGTCGTTTGGATAGGGACTCGGCGAGTTGGAAAGCCAACTCAGCGAGTCGGGTCAACTGAAAGTTGACTCTGACTTTGACTTAGGGCATGGTCAGGGGTAAAATGGTCATTTTACCCAAAGGTCAGTGAGTAGTGTTTGATTGGGTATATTGTGGGAATTGCAATCGGAGGATTTCCGGAGCAGCAGCAGCAGCAGTAGGCAGTCAGTTCCCGATCAGATCAGCAGCTACTTCGAGGTGAGTCACCTTCCAATAGCGGTGGGTCTAAGGCCACAACGCCGACCCACCAGTAGGAGACGTATGACAGATGATGGTCTTTGTGATATCATCTAGGTTTACTACCACCTGATATGTTATATGCTAGCATGATATGTTGTATGTGATAGTAGTCGAGTTCGGTTGTTAGGACCGAAGGGTAGTCAGACACCCCAGATACGTCTGACAGTATATGATGATATGTTTGCATGCTGGCTTGTTATGTTATATGCGATAGAGGTAGTATGAGGGGACCAGTCCCTGTGGTCGGTTGTTAGGACCGATGGGTAGTCAGCACCCCAGAATGGCTTGACACGGGTAGGACGGCACCCCAGAATATCCTGGCAGTATGTATGTTACGTGTTTGTATGGTAGGTGGTACGATGGGAGAACTCACTAAGCTTTGTGCTTACAGTTTTCAGTTTTGGTTTCAGGTACCTCCTCAACTAGGGGAAAGGAGCCGGTGCGGTAGCAGCATGTCACACACACACACACACACTCTCCGGTTTCCGCATTTACGAGCTTCACTGGGATTTGTACTCTGATATTTTGATTGAATGTATGAATTGGCTTTTAGACATGGTTCACTTTGTGTTATGATTTGATCAGACAATGTGTTTAGTTATTAATATTTGCTAAAGTAATGTTTTTAAAACAAAATTTTTGGTCGTGAAAATTGGATCGTTACATCGAGCACCCAGATATGCTTGATAGGGTAGGTCGAGCACCCATATATGCCTGACAGGGTAGGCCGGGCACCTAGATATGCCTGGCAGTACGTGATTTGTATGGTATGTGGTATGACGGGGGAACTAACTAAGCTTCGTGCTTATGGTTTTCTGTTTTGGTTTCAGGTACTTCGTTTTCAAAGGAAAGGAGCCGACTCGATCGTAGTGCATCACACTATGTTTTCTGCATATGAGATCTTTGGGATTATACTCTAATATTGTTTTATGATGACATGCTTTGATTATTGACATACTGGTTTTGACATGATATTTTATTATGGATGTTTTCTTATACTGTTGGTTTTATAATGACTTAATTAAAACAGAATTTTTGGTCTTAAATTTTGGGATGTTACAACAGGTGGTGTTCCATTCTTATCCCCTTGGCTACACTCCCCTTGATAATACCCCATGTTTGGGCTTGCCTCTATTTCGACATGATCCCCTGTTTTAGAGCTCTTCCAATCCAACATTAGCATTCTACAAGGGGGTTCAACAACTTCTTCTATCCTAACTCTACTTGGGTTGGGGACACAAAGTATGTGTGCAACATAGTTTTACCATGCTCAGTATAAACATCTATCAGTTTGTTATTAGCTACGAATGTGCTAAGGTGATTAATGTCACTATCACTAGCCAAAGCATACAAACCAACATCCAAATATGATAAAGGTTTTTCTGAAGTAATAATATAGCAACTTACCCTCCTCAACTTGATGAAGCTCCTCCATTATTTCATCAATGTCGTGAACACATAATGTATCACTATCTAGAAGATCAATATATTTGACTTTTCCCTTCATGTATTTTCTGGCAGGGAGCTTTGTGAACTCTCCACTATAATGCAACTTGATGGAGAACACAGTCGGGTGACCATCTGTGGAGAGAAAAACTTGGGCTTTACTCACATACATTTATGTTCTAAAATGAATCTAATGAACAAAAATTATATGCTTACCGTCACTACTAGAAAAACAGCCTTTTACGACGCGCAATACGCGTCGTAAAACACTCAGACGACGCGCAAATGCGTGTCAAGGAAGGCCCTGTCATAACGAGAGACGACACGTTTTTGCGCGTCGTCTATAGACGACGTGCATTTACGACACGCATTTATGACACGCAATGTGTATCATTAAGGCCGCTGTCAAGAAAGGCCATGTCATAAATAAAGATGACACACATTTTTGCGTATCGTAATTTTATTTTATTTTTAAAAAAAATTATTTATAGATTTACTAATTTTCAAATTAAATTTGCATTTCATGTCTCATAATAGAAAATAAAATACCATATACAAAAAATAAAACACATTGCACAAAAGTTAATGTCATACAAAAATAAAATACATTGTAATACGTTGGTATTAAAGGGATCTAATTGTACATTGCTATTAAGAGGTTTTCCCTAACTATGTAAGCTATTTGTACAACCAAGACCAAATGAAAGTATCCACGGCCTTCTTCCAGCTGTGTTAGATTCTAGACGAATTAACCTATATATTAATAAAAAAAATAACATTAACATATAGCAATAAATAATAGTAATAGCCATAAGATAAGTAAGTACCCTTACTCTGTTGGTTGTCTTCCTCATTAAGTTACACCAAAGGACTTTCTTAGTTGACCAATGTTTTGACCAGATACCCCAATTAACCCGCCAGCTTGGCACCCATAAATTAACAGTCTTATAGTATTTGCTGCCACATGTCCTGTTGCAATTTTCAATCCTTCAACATTTTGATCATCCTGCAATGAATAGCTGCAGAGAGTCATTACATTAGTAGAAAACATGTATGAAAAGGTAAAACATGAACTAAAAGGACTGAAAAAAGAAAAATATGAAACACCCACATGCAAAACTATAAGGCGAATTTAAGCTGGTTGATTAGTTTTCAAATACCACAATGTTATAATTAATAAATTGATATTTACATAGTTACATAATATCTACTTAGATGTCTAACGCAAATAACACATAGGTCTGACTATTACCTGGGATTTGAGCATAACAAATCCTTACAATCTTGATTTAAGGATACCCTTGCTGCATTTGTTTACCAAGAGAATGTCTAAAATACCCCTCCATAACAACAATACTTTGCAAACAAGTAATTTTTTCTTTAAAGTTTAAACTAGAATGTCTAATTATTATACCCTTCAGTGATGACAAAATTTTTATAAATCAACAGTTTGTGAGTGATGAAAATTTGAAATGGACAATTAGGTAATTTTACCTCTCTCTAAGAAACTGCTCATACGAGATATCACCAGGCTTTGGGGGGCTCACCATTGTCAAATATCTGCCTAGGAACATTGGGACTGAGTGAAATCAATGCAACCTGTATATTTCATCAACTGTCTGCAACATCATATATATATATATATATATATATATATATATATATATATATATATATATATATGCAACACTTTATCAGGGGGTGTTAATGGAAAAAAACTAAGAAATTTAAGGACTAGTAAAGTAAATTTAAGATTAAATGAATTTGTTTAATAAATTTCAAAATGTGGGGTTGGGAGTTTTCTTGGTAAGGGTAGAATGGTACATATTTGATTGCAAACTTTCCCGAACTCAATACAAATCAAACACATGGGAAAGTTGAGTTATGAAAATTACGTTTAAAAGATATAAACCTGGGGAGGGATGTTTGTCATCTCAAAGTATCCACCACGTTGTCCACATTCACCTAAGAATGCTTTGGAAACAGTGTGGAAAGAAATAAGCTCTAGCTCCTTGCTAATTGCTTCACCCATGTCAAACAATACCTTCAATTCAAATCATCAATATATAAAAAGTTAAATACAATAATCTTGTATCTAAAGACAAAAATGCCTTCTTTCCTGATAATTGAATATCATACCTTTCTAGAACTTATAAATGGGCGTTCATCTTGATAAACTTCATCTCCAAGCAAAACCAAGCTTCCTTGGTGACAAAATCAGCTTATCAACCTGTAAAACACCAAAATAAGCACTTTAACATATACATTAATACAAAATCAAATTCAAAAAATGTGCTGCTTTATATCGTTCATGCTTACAGCTTCTGGATGGTTGACTACAAAGTCAACTGCTGCTCCAAGACTCGGTCCCACTAGCAACATAGGCTTCCTAATGTAGGATTTCCAAAACTAAATCATATTCAAAACAAAACACAATCAAATTTTCATTGCTTCATATACCATGTAAATGGGGCCCATAAGAACTTGACTAGTAAAATATGATTGGGAATTTTTTAATTTACTACACAAGTTTACCTGATAGAGGTGATCCCGCTTGGATTCTATAATACATAGTGGAAGCTTTTCTGATAAAGTGTAAAAAAATAAAATAAATAACAAGAAACAAAATTAAACTACAAGTTTGCTTTTATAATCCAATATATGAAGATGAAAAAAGATAAAAAGATAACCCATGTTAGAGAAACCCCATCCCAGAATATCAACAACAAGTGAAATAAATGTGAAGGTAACCAAAAGGTATACTCAACTCAAAAGAATACAATATTCTTTGCAAGTGGCATATACCTGTCCATTAGTGCAGTACGCTTTGAATTTGTAATTTGGATAGTAAACATTTGTTTTCTTCACACTCTTCCAGACCACTGCATCTCTCTGATTCCGATCCAATGGGCAAAAAATAATACAGCTTATGCACTTTTATGGCAGAATCAAATCCTGCTGTAACAAGAAGAGAAGAGCTTGGATCATACAAGCATTGCCATACTCCCCTCCCTCTGTATAATAAAGTAGCACAATTTTTTAGCTATAGTTTGGTTCATCCTAAGTCAATTAAGTTTGGTTCATCCAGACTAGACAACATCACCCATTCAGTCATGTCCATGTTAAGTCAATTAAGTAAATGAAAAAATAGTACCATTGCTTTAAGAGTTTCATAAATGGTAACATAGTTTGATTAATTACGAAACTAACCTTCCTATCTTCTGTAGGCTCAATAAGTCTCATACATAGGTTACCAGATGATATTAAGTCCACCATGTGTAAAGTGGCTGAAGGAGAGACAAAATGACCATTTTACCCTTGCACTACAAAAAACAATTTTTAAAGTGACAAAGCTGTCTTTCTTCTTTTTTTCCTCCCAACTTCTGTCACGTTCAAACTGGATAAATAATGTGATTTTTTTTAAATGTAAGGGTAAAATGGTCATTTTGTCTCTCATTCAGCCACTTTACACATGGAGGACTTAATATCATCTGGTAACCTATGTATGAGTGTTTCTTTGTTTCCTTTTTACTTGATAAAGAAAGACAGGTAAATGAGGGTTTCCTTATTTAATAACGACTTAAAAATTTTTGCCCTTATGTTTGTCAAATAGCATGAGGAAATTTAAATGGATTTTCACCTTGACATCTGAAGATGTGGAAACTGGGAAAGGATTCGATGGTCTTTTTGCATCATCATCAGAGGAACAATCTGAGCAAAAAAAACTGGTCCAATTTTTTTGCCTCTTCAATTGTCATACCCATGCAAGAAGGATGAAACCTGCACAATTTACAGAACAAAATAAAATAAACAGACATTTGCTTTTTATTCAAGTAGAACAATTGCTTATTTATACAAAATAATTGCTTATTTATACCCATGATTGTATTTGTATCTATAAGGTATGTATGTGTGGTGTTATGCTTATGGGTATATATGGAAATGGATATGATTCCTTTCTTTATACAAGTAAAATACACAATGCTACAAAAACATCAAAGCAAAAACTACCCTTTTAAATGTTTTATTACGTTTAATTATAGAAACTGATTATGAGAATATTTTGTTTCTTTTATTACAAAGTAAATCACTAATGTGCGTAGATGGGTAGTTGCATCATTTTATTTATTATGGCAATAATATCATCATTATATTTGTACTTTAGTAGAAGTAGAAGTCTCCTCTATTATAAATTCATTATTAGCCCTAAGGGTGCCCAAAGGTTTCAACTTTCAAGCATGGTAAATGTTCTTTTTTATCCAACATTATATCGTTTTGAGACAAAAGATCATCATACCAGTCCTTGCATCCTTCACATTGAACCATCAAGTCATCAGGGTTGTAGGGCATTTCACATTTGCAGTACCTTCATGTCAAAAAAGAACCCTAATTCGCACCATTAACAGATAAAAAAGCTTAGATAAGTTGTCAAAATTAAGAGCAAGATGTAGGACTCACACTGCAACACGATCAGGGGTGGAACCACCGGTAGTAGCCTTGTACTCGAAGCCACAAAAGTAGTCTTCAGTGCCGACATTATCAAGTTTCGTGTAGTTCTTGAAAGAGTGAACTATACATTTCCCTTGAATTGTATGTGCACTCTGCATATCATAATGATCAGGACAATAATACCACCTAACACGAACCTTCACACTGTTTCTATGATCCGCTTCAAGCTTTTCAACTCGAGCAACGTATGGAGGCTTATCAGAATCAGATGGCCGCATTAACACACAATCTCCAGCTGCAAAAAAAGTCAAATCCCCGTCAATACTAGTCGAAGCTTCAAAAATCAACACTTTAACCCTAGATAACAAACGCAAGCGATATATATACACACAATCTCGAATCCCCTTTCTTTTGAATAGGTAAATGTTCAAACACGTCCTGTATCTGCTGCCTCAACACATCAATTCCACGTTCATCTGAAGCGTTGAGCTCCAAAACCATATTGTGCATTTGCGTCCCGAAAAGCTTTCTAGCTACCGCAAGAATCGTCGATGTCTTGCCGATGCCCGGTGGTCCATACAGTAACAAATGAGGCATTTTTTCTCACTTGTAAGCCTATCAACTGTTCGTCAAAAAACCCCAGTGGAAAATTTTCATTCCTTAAACAGTTTAAGAAAAAATTGAAGCCTTTAAATGAAAAGAATAAACAAGTCACATACTGGTATCGACTATGTCACGATGAGCGGCGACGTCGGCGAGAGATTGAGGCCGAAACTTCTCGACCCAGGGAGTGGCTTTGTTGTGGGCTGGTGGGGCGCCGCCGGAAGTGACTACAGAGTTTCCCTTGTTGCCGTTAGGTCCTTGAGACGGATTGACTTAATCTATGTCCATCGGAGAAATCACTTCGGCCATTTTCACGCTCTCACGGCGATTATATGAGTTGTCGAGGTGTATAGAAGTGATGGTATCGTGATTAGGGTTTGTACAGAGAAGGGAAGAAGAGAATGAAGGGGATTGAAGTGGGGTATTAAAAAGGGATTGAAGTGGGGTATTAAAAAATTTAAGTATTTTGAGTGGATTTCATTTCCCCCCTTTCAAGAACGCGCGTTTTGAATAAAAATTATAAAGTGACATTCACAGAGGGCGCACAAGTGCCCTCCGTGTTTTTATTTTTTTTATGTGTGTCATTAATTTAAGGGCACGCAATAATGCGTGACCTAAATCATTAAACTTTTTGAAGAGCCAACATTTTTTTAATGTCACTCTCTTTTGCATAACATAAATCAATGAGTGTCGTGCTTTGCGCGTTGTAAAAGGCTGTTTTTCTAGTAGTGCGTATGCTTCATGAAGGTCGATTTCATCCATATATGCTCTAATCTTCCATCTAACCATCGTCGCTTGGGAGAAGGTTTTGATGTGAGGGTTTTCCAAAAAGGGTGATCGATTTGGGAGATGGTTTTGACGTGAGGAAGAAGACGATCAGAATAGTAAAATACTAAAGTCTATTTCATATTAGGCACCGTGTTTAAAAAAACAAAAATACCCTTGGCGTGTCATGCATGTGGGGTGTATTAACTGAGATAGTTAATGGTAGACAGACGTAGGGACCAAAAGCATATTAAAAACAAATGTTAGGGATGCCAAACGTACAAAATAAACTATAGAGACCAAATGCAAAATTTATGCAAACTACATGGACCATTTCAGTAATTTGTTCTAATACATTTGGTCTTTTCAAAAAATAATTTGCAAGGCTTGAATGCCCATATATATATATATATATATATATATATATATATATATATATATATATATATATATATATATATATATATATATATATATATATAGAGAGAGAGAGAGAGAGAGAGAGAGTTAGGTTCAAATGTTTTCAATATCTATTGTGTGCCTGTATGATTGATTCTGGACCAATCATTTTAGTTATTTTAAGAAAGTAATTAATGCTTATTAAATGCTGAAGATGTAATCAATACCTATTATATCTTCAACATGTAATATGCATTAATTACTTTCTTAAAATAACTAAAATGATTGGTCCATAATCAGTCATACAGGCACACAATAGATAGTGAAAACAAAATAATTAACCCTATTCTAATAAAAGAATAATTTTATTCTCCGTTTGATATGTGTCACCTTATTAAACCTCTTAATTAATGCATATTATATTCTTCTTTTGCCACGTGTCACCCTATTATGTATCATAAATAATACTTGCCACTTGTCAACATATTGATTATTCATTTTAAATTTTAAATTTTAAATTTCCCACTCTATCTATATTAAATTAATAGCATTAAAATAAAATTAATACAAATTATAAAGTGATATAATTTCACATATGTATTTAAATCAATGATTATAATTTTATATATAACTAAAAAATCTCTTAATTAATAATTTATTTAAACTAATTGATTAATTACTTTGAATTTTTAGTATAAAAGTTTAATTAATTTTTTAACCGTGGTTTCCACAGGTTATAAACTAGTATATATATATATATATATATATATATATATATATATATATATATATATATATATATATATATATATATATATATATATATATATATATATATATCTTCCTATTCTAATAAAAGAATAGTTTTAATCTCTTTTTGACATGTGTCATCCTATTAGGCATCCTAATTAATACATATTTTATTCATCTTTTGCCAAGTGTCATCCTATTAAGTCTCCTAATTAATACATGCCACATGTCAACCTGTTAATTCTCAATTTCAAATTTCAAATTTTATATTTCTCACTCTAATTAAATTAAATTAATAACATTAGAATAAAAATTATAAGATGATATAATTTCACATATTTATTTAAATTAACGATAATAACTTTATATTACTAAAAAAATGTTAATTAATAATTTATTTAAAATAACTGATTAATAATTTTAAATTTTCACTATGAAAATTAAATTAATTTTGTCACCATGGTCCCACGGGTGATAAACTAGTATATATATATATATATATATATATATATATATATATATATATATATATATATATATATATATATATATATATATATATATATATATATATATATATATATATATATATATATATATATATATATATATGTGGGGGGGGGGGGGGGGGGGGGGGGGGTGCAAATTCAATTGCAATCACCCGAATGTGGGATTGTGGTGCTCTTACAACAAAATAAATGTAAAAAGTAATAATTAATTTTGTTATCATTTATTATCTCAAATGGAAGGCAACAACTAAAAGCCTGAGCTTTAAATATTTTATTTATGTTGATTTAACTAAGTTGGTTGTCGTTTCTTGGTCCTAGTTAGATATAGAATAGTAAGAACTATAAATCTGTTTTAATTTTTGTTTCAATAAAATCTGCAAGTTACAAGATTTTTTATGGTAAATTTTGTTTAAAATAATATTAGATCAAGTTGAAGAGATAACCAAACACAAGCCAAATTGGGCATCTCGATGTCTTACCTATATATATATATATATATATATATATATATATATATATATATATATATATATATATATATATATATATATATATATATATATATATATATATATATATATATATATATATATATATATATATATATATATATATATATATATATATATATATATATATATATATATATATATATATATATATTTGAAAATAATCAAATGCATTTTCAAATCACAAGATAGCTTATGAGGTTGAACATGTTTCTGTTCGATTTTCAGTTAAACCAAAATTGAACTAAAAAGTTTAATTTTCTATTTTCAATATGCTAAAGTTTTTTATTTTTTTTGGTCTTTGGTCTTTGTTTTTAGTTTATAAGTTTTTACATTAATCATCCTACTAAAAGTTTTTTTATTTTATTTTATTTATTTTTTATTTTTTATTTTTTATTTTTAACAAGTAATTTCTAAACAATCTACCCTAATAAATTAAGTTTTTTTTTGCCATATGTCACATTCTAATTCAATTTGCCACATGTCGTTTGCCACATGTCACATTTTAATTTAATTGTGGTTATTTTGAATTATATTTTTTTCCACATGTCTTTTTATAGGTTTTTCCTATTTTATTAAATTCCACCTAATATTTTAATGTAATAATTACAATAAATGTAATAATAAATAGATATTAATTTCATTAATGAACCTACCTTTTAATTTTTAAATTCCTAAATTAAACTTCATTAATTTCTTTTGTTTATTTACTAATTTTTAAAAAAAAAAGTTTAAAAGATAAAAAAAAAACATTTCAATTTTAATAATACATTAATTTCTTATTTTCTTATAAATCCAATGTTTTCAAATATTTTGACTTTCATATTTATTTATTTTTAAATTAACTCATGTAATACATGATTATCACAATTTGTGTATGAAAATCAAATTGTAAAAAACATATAAAAAGTAAAATTGTAAAAAACATGTAAAAACGAAATAAAAAAAATAAATGTAAAAATAATTTTGGGAAAAAGATGTAAAAAAGAATTAAAAAGATAAAGCTATAAAAACGAATTAAGAAAAGTTATAAAAAAATTTGTAAATAAAAACAAAAACAAAAGTAAAGTTCAATGACCTTAAATAAAATAAAAATAACATGAAATTTGTTGTTGTCGGTGATAAAAATTAGGTTAAATAATTTTAAAACTTAAAACAAACTAAATGAACGAACCAAATATAATCTTAACCAAATTAAATGCTCTTAGAGCATTCACAATGGTGAGTTCAATGGGAGAGTTGAATGAGGTGGCAAGTTCATGTGTCATTCAATGGATGAAACTCAACCATTGTGAGATGTCACCTTGGCATTCAATGAATTTGGAGTTCAATGGTCATTGAACTCTTCAATGGAAAAAATAAAAGTTTTAATCCTTAAATATTTACTATAAATTATATTTTGTAACATTCTATTGAACTTTGTAGAGTTCAATGTATTGTAGAGAAAACAATAATAGAGTTGTATGAATTTAAGAATAAAAATAATGATGTTGCAATCCATTAAACTCTATAGAGTTCAATGCATTGTGGAATGACTACCTTTTACATGATGACCGCTCATTGCTCTTTAACCGTTATTCTGCAAATGTGGAATTCATTATATTTTGTGTATATGCATATTTTGCTAAAGAGATAGCTCGGTAGTGAGTAATTTCACAAAAAACCTAAGATTAGTTTTTGATAGTTTTCAAAAAAATATGATTATTTGGTCTCCAGATAGGCAGACACCTCTCTCAATTCGGTCATTTTAGTAATTAATTATCTATTTCTTTTTATACATCAAAGGCTCAAACTATATTTATATTTATATCACGTTACTCGCTTGTGTTAAAAAAAAAAGAATAATAAATAAAAATTCATTAAATTGTTTAACAACTACCATAGACTTGTGTTCATTGGCATAATGACATTACTCCTGTCAAAATGATGAAATTGTTTTCATCACGTATAATGTGCATGCACAACTACGTAAGTAACTATACACCATATATATAAAGTTTTCTTTTTGTTTCCTATTATATTTTCACATATGGTTAAGATTTATGTACATAACTTTTGAAATACTTCAGTTATATCTCAAGTTTTAGCCCTGAATGAATTATATTCGTCAAAAATCATTAATATATATGTTTAGTATATTGTCGTAAACGAATTGGAAGACACACGGTATTACCCAAGCTATTTTTGGATGCTTTGACATTAATAAAAGAAATTACGTTCAAATAAACCTATAACATTCAACAAATACGCCACATAGGAAATGACAAAAATAGCCTTACATGCAGTTACAACTAAAGAACAATGTTCTCTTGTTTAGGTAGCTAGTAACAGAACGACATAGTTCACAAAGCAACAAATAAACCAACAATACCTTCTCGAAACACAAACTAACACAGCTATGGTTACTACAACCATTTTCAAGGAAGTGGAACTGCACCAGAATCATCTCCGGCACCAGGTCCACCACCACCAATTCCACCGCCACCTAGAGCCGGCAAGCCAGCAAAACCATTAGCAAGACCTCCAAAAGTTCCTACACCACCAGCAGCTGCACCAGGTCCACCAAATTGGTAACCAGCACCTACACCTCCGATCCCATTGGAGGTGCCTATGCCAAGTCCGGCGCCACCACCACCAATGGGTTGGCCGTTGTTATCGAAGCCAGAAAAGCCACCCAGTCCACCAAAACTGACAATGTTCTTTTGTTCAGTTAGACCGACAGCAGCTTTGTTGGTGTCACTAGGAAGGTCTCTGGCAATAGTACTTTCTACTACTACTGCTGTTAAAACAACCAGTAACATGAAACGCCAGTTTGCCATATTCTTTTTTTATATTTGTTTACTTGGCTATAAGCGTATGTGTCGGATGCAAGATTTTTGAATATGGGAATGCCCTTTTTAAAGCCAAAATTGGGCAGTTGGACAGAGTAAATGGCCTTAATTTCTAGGGGTGTTTGGTCAATTGGTAGGGCAAAAAATAATTTTCACCCATAAACCTTCAATTTAGCTGTCTTTTTTATTTTTTTATTTTTTGTACCTTGAGCGCCAATTATTTATTTCGATTGTATTTTATTTATTATCTAGATGGTGAAATCTGACGAACCACATGCTCAAATCTCTATTTCAGTTGCAAGAAGATCCAATCTTTAAATGGGAAAATCCATCAGAAAATGGTCTGAATTCATATATTGAGTGTAAAACAATCGGTCAAAATGGTCTAAATCCATTACAAAAAAACCGAAGTTTCAGGCAAAATCCGTCGCTAATCTGTAACGCACGAACACCGCCCCGCAGTGGCATTATGTTATCTGTCATGGTAACAAGAACGGCTTGCAACACGATTTTAATCCAATGAAAATTGAGTTTGATCCTTGACCATATTAAGACTATACGGTACGAGTCACAAAAACATCGGTATGGCCGAGGTGGCACACCAAAACGGCGTTATAACGCCGAGAACACCGCCCCCTCCTGTTATGGCAAGGCAAGTTGTAATGACAACACAATGCAACGCCATTTTCAACCAATCAACTCCTCTTTCTTCTTCTTCTTTTCTTCATCTCAATGTCATTCATATAATTGAACACCACCCCAAAAAAAAGTGGTGGAGATTAAAAGGTTTTTGGTGCTCACCTGGTCTCACAACGCTGTTGACCATACCGATTAGTGTAGCAATCAATTTTTCAAAAAAAAAGAAATTTATAAAATCGTGGAGATTAAAAGGTTCTTAATATTTTGTTACCTATAAAATACATAATGTCTACCTCATTTTTATTCACGATATTCTCTTATCTTTCTCTATATTTTATAAAATTTCAATACTTCTAGAAAAATGGATATGTTCGACATGTCCAACGATGATGATATTTTCGTCAGTACGACGTGGAACATGCTTTTAGAGTTATAAAGTCGAAGTGACACATAGTTGAACATGCGGTGCGACCATATGAGATCGACATACAAGATACTATGCATGCAAGTATTATAATGTATAACATGGTGATTGAAGATAAATGACGAAATATTGCAGAGTATATGCATACGGAAGCAATACACGTGCAATTTCAACCAGGAACAACGAGATATTTATATAGAGTCGTTGATATTCAAGACGCACGAAAACATATGCAACTTCGAGAAGACTTGGCGAATTATGTAATACCCGTTCCAGGTATGTTTCTTTTGGGATTATATCATTTTTAGACTCTCAAAATATGAGATTTTTGGTGAACACGACGTGGTGACGAAGGAGCACCACGGTGTGGTCACATCAGACAAGAAACGCGCATCTAGTATCCACCACGACATGGCAACGGTTGGAGTGTAAAACCCTAATTCTTGGGCCTAGAGCCCTATTTAAAGGATGTGATGGCTAGAGTTTGTCCACCCTCAGCCTCCATCACTCCTCAAAAACCATAAACCAACCCTAGTCTCTTTGTGTTCATCTTGAAGCTCATTTGTGGTGTATATTGTTGATATGTTAAGTGTTAGAACTGCATGCTAGTTTGTTGACTAGGGATCTTCAGAAATTGCATAATATAATTGCATGATTTGTGATTCCTGATAGCCTAGGGGATTGTTTAGTTGTGTTATATGAAACTAACATTATTGCTGCTAGTAACTAAGTGTATGCATCATGATTGTACATAATTAGGATTTTAAAGCCTTAGAATGCTTGATTTAGCCTTACTTCTTGTTCCTTGTTTGTAACGTCCCATAAACCATAGTAAAAAAATTTCTTTTTTCAGAAGACATTTTAATAAAACCCATAAAGTAATCAACCGTTGTTTCAAAATAAAGTCATAAAAATAAGAGTATCAATATCATCTCTCAAACATAAATTAGCAGGAGGATGTGTACGATCACACATTCACCTTGCCCCGATCATCTGAAGTACCTAAAACATTTAAATCCACAACTGTAAGTCAAATCTAAGTGAGTCCCCCCCCCCCAAAAAAAAACCCACACAACAATACACATACAATGCATGCACACAAGAGCCTTCAGTCTGCCTAGACCACCTTGTGAGGCCTACAGGATGCCTGGACTACTCTACTAAGCCTACAGTATACTGGATCGCCTCGTAAGACCTATAGTAGCTGGACCACTCCATTGGGCCTACAGTCTGACTAGACCGCCTCATAAGGCCTACAATACACTGGATCGCCCGAGTATCTTGGCCTACAACACAAAGCAGGATTGCCTCAACCCTATCATAATATGTCGACATATGTAAACAAATAAATAATAACCAATAATACATGTAATCATACAGATCTACCAATCTAACAGATCGCTACAATGTACCACCATCTTATACACTAGGATGCATATTGCAGTACAAAGTATAGTGAGAAAAATCACATCGCATTCTAGCAGATAAACAACATAGCTCACACAATCCAAGAAATGGTGCTACAAGTCACATATATAAGAATCAGGGACCAGTTCTTAATCTACAGCCAAAATCCATCAAATTGACCTAAAGTCAAACTTGGTCAAAAAGTCAAAAGTCAACGTCAAAGTCAACAATCAAAAGTCTATAAGTTGGTCACCATGTAGTGGCTAAGCATTTTCGACGCCATGGTGACCCCATGCCAAAACAGTTGTGAAGACCACTTAGTGCCATGTGGTGGAGGCTAAATCTTCACGTCGTGGGAAATGTCCTAACCAACTTAATGCATTAAGCTCTTATCCTTCAAGCTACTTATTCATACGTTCTAGAAGGCTTTCTCTCAGTTAGAAAAATCGGTGCTTTATAGACATGCATATTCAATGCATGTCTTGAACTCCAACTGTGTCAAAATTGATGAAAATAAGGTCAAAAGCTCATTCAAGTAATCAAAACTCAATCATATATGACCTCAAGGATCCATAGAATTGTCAACTTTATGAGATCCCATTACACTAACTAAACCAAACATGAAGAATAAGATAAAAGTCTAGATCTAAAAACATGACACATAATGATTAGATCTTGAAGACTCACAATGGTCCATAATATGTGTTAAAATATAGAGGAGGAGATTGCTTGTTGGAACTACACTCAATGGACCTCTTCTTCTCCTTCAAAGCACCAAAATCACAACACCAAAGCTTCAAAAACTCAACAATGGAGGTTAGGGTTCGTTTGGGGTAAAAGGGAGGTAATGAAGGCTGAGGGTGTGTAAACCCTAGCCATCATATCCATTAAATAGGGATTATAGCCTGAAAAATTAGGTTTTTGCATGCAGACGGATGCCACGTCGTGTCCAATATCTTGCCACATCGTGACATTCAAGAAAAATGCACATTTCACTCGGGCGCCACCACGTTGTGGTGCTATCATAACCTCGTCGTGCCTACCACAAAGCCTTATATTTAAGCCTTAAATGTCCACATCCATAAAAGTACTTATACTTGGAAGTTGGTGTTACATTGTTTGGTTGTGGGCTTAGGGTAGAATCAATTATTTGACTGTCTATCGAATCCAATATTATGTATGATTATCATACACAAGGAGAACGCACAGTTAAGGGAGGTTTCTTGATTCGTGGGAGTGTGGTTTGGAGAATCCTATAGGAAACTAGGAATTGGAAATCACTCTTAGGAGTGTGTATTGGGGCGTGATAGTACGTCTAGTCATAGTGGGCCTAGTGGCTAGGGACTTCGTGGCAATCCTTGAGACAAATACGGGTAGGTGTGGAAGGTAGTATGGGCCTATACTACTAGAAGCACATGACTTGTAAGTGTGTCATGGAAGGTTAAAAATTATGATGAGTGCGTAATTGAGCTTATAGTGTGTTACCTTGTGTTTTAATTTTAACGTGTCCCTATTTGTTTTAAATATGGTGATGACGAGAGGTTCCAGTTCAGGTGCTGATGGCCCGGAGAGGCTAGGGTTGAGTGATGATGAGATCTAATATTTTAACACTACATAAGTGACTCTAGCAGTCAAGGAGGCGATTCTGGATATGTTCGGGTCTATCATGACCACAATGATTGAGATGTTCGACGAGCGTTATGTTTTTATCTCTGATGGTGTTGACGCCGCAACCACTCGAGCTGTCACCATTGCAGAACTTGAAGGATGAGGGTTGATGTGGTACCAGGAGTTCAGTAACATGAAGCTCCTGAAGTTTGATGGGTTCAAGGGCCCGATTGTTGTTATTAGGTGGATATCTAACCTTGAGGGGTATTTCTATATATGTTTGTGTCTGGAGAATGTGACATCCCTAAATTTACGGTCATTTTAAAACTCTTTGTTTATGCTTATTTAAAACAAAGTTTATATACAAATGCGGAATTTGGTCCCATAAAAGTATTTTCGTAGAAATGTTTTTCATTGATTTATAAAAAGCTTGGGATGTCATAATTGATACAAGAAACATAAGCATAAACGGAGACTTACATTGTCTCAATATACTAACGATTTACATCTCCTTGAATCTCTCAGCAGATACATAAATCATTATCCAAGTATCTTTATTTAATAACCCGTGATTCAAATAAACTAAGGGGGTCAGCTTGGGAAACCTGATGCATACATAGGGTTTTCAACCCACAATAATATAGTTAATATGTTTAATTATCAAACAATTAACCCAATATTCCATCCCTGCTATCTTCTTTACTCTTAAGGATTTATCTTAAGGATCATCTATGCTGACAGTACTAGTTCAGGGATTTCTCCGCAATACATGTCAGTAGGTTTCTTTCTAAGGATTTGTCATAAGGAATAGGCACGAAGTCCATCGCTTCCAGTGTTTAGGTATGAAGTCCATCGTTGTCAGTGTTTATCTACCAGACACTAAGTCCATAGCTGCCAATATCTATCTACTAGGAACTTAGTCTATAGCTGCCAGTATTCTACGAGACTATCATTAATTAGTCTAGTAGTTGTCACCTATGTTTTGCTAAGTGACTGCATCGTTGGTACACCAGTAACATTCCTAAAGTCGTGGCATCTTATCTTCGCCTACACACTATGACATCCTATCTTTCATTGTATTATGGCATCTTTCACTACCCTTCGTAACCCAATGTACAATGTTTATAGAAATACATATGCGGTATAAATCATATAAACTTATGTTTTTATAACATTTCATCTAACACATAACATCTTTGCACATAAGCACATATAGCAATTAATTAATTAGATAGTTTATATCTATGTGCAAGATGAAAGTAACTATGCACTCACTTGTTAAAGTGATGACTCGAATCTCGGACAACGCTTCGCTTCTAGCAACTGACCTTTCATTCGACGTAACCTAGTATCATTATCACTAAGTCTTAGCCTAATATTCTACGTGACTGAAAATAGCCTAGATTCCTCAACAATCCCATTGTCTACTGATCCATAGTTGTTAAGAGACAACTAGGTAGGATCATGTCGGAGGTAGGGTCCATTTGTGTAACACCTGAAATCAGATAGGTCAAGAAAGGAAAGGAAAACCCTAAGTTAAAGAGGGTTGACTCGTCGAGTCCCGGGAGGAACTCAGTGAGTCGGAGCGGGATCCGGGTGTAAAGTAAGTGATCGAATCGGCGAGTCGGCAAGTGGACTCGGCGAGTCTGGTCTGGGTTGGGAAACCCTAATTCTGGCACTTGGTACCCTATTTAAACATCTTATTCTCTTCCTTAGGGCTCATTTGTGGCTCCTAGAGTCCAGAACCCCAAAACCCTAGCCACCATAGTCGTTTTTGGAGCAAGATTTACCCTTGGTGAAGTAATTTGGAGCTTGCAAGAGAAGAGATTCATAGTGGTGCAAGAGGAGGCCTTGGATCCAGAGTTGGTGGAACTTTTTAGAGCATTTGGAGGTAATGAATTGTTATCCTTGGCTTTCTCCTTTCTAGATCCATCTTTCATGGAGTTTTAGGGTTTCTTTGAGAGTATGTGATGAGAAATTGGTGCATAAGCTAGATCTGGAATTGAAACTCCAGATCTGAGCTCTATTTGGATCGAAAATGCAGGAAGCCATGTTAGTTGCTATGAAAAAGCCTTCCCCATGAGTTGAGTTCCTCTCTAGCTTGGTTTTTGGTATTATGAGGCAAGAAGCACGTAAAGTTAGCAACTTTATGTTGCTAATGGACTCTAGGAACCCAGATCTATTGTTTGGAGCAAAGGAGAAGCTCTGTGACTTGAAATTATGGAAATGCACGTATGGACTCGGCGAGTCTGGGAGATGACTCGGCGAGTCGGGCTAGATATCAGACTTAAATCGCGTAGCAACTCGGCGAGTCACATGGGTGGACTCGGCGAGTTGGATGAAGATAGGAAGGAACTCGACGAGTTGGAAGAACAACTCGGCGAGTCTGTTGAGGATTGCCTTGAACTCGACGAGCCTGTTCTTGGACTCGGCGAGTCAAGTTGCAAAACCCCAAACCCTTCGAGTTAAGACTCGGATTAGTGAATTGAGTGGGGACCCAGTGAGTTGGACAGGTCAGGACTCAGAAATCAGTAGACTCGGCGAGTCATGGTCTGACTCGGCGATTCGAGTCGAGAAGGAAGGAGGTTTCTGAGCTCATGAACTCGGTGAGTCAGTAGGCTGACTCGGTGAGTAGGGTCAACCTGGAAGGTTGACTGTGACCAGGACTTTGACTTTAACCAGAGTTGACTTAGTGGACTTTTGGAGGGCTTTCAGACTAAGTGTCATATTGATATTGGTAGTTCGGAGAGCTAGAGGAGCAGCGGCTCAGAGGGTTGTCGGTTAGCAGCCAACGGGTTATCAGCAGAGCTCAGCAGTTCAGGTGAGTTTCCTTCCAGTAGGAACGGGTCTAAGGCCATAATGCCGGCCTGTTTAGCTAGCAGTAGTTTCCGGACTTCGGTCCGATGTAGTAGTTATTATTTTTGATGCCCTCGTGGCTCAAACAGGATTTGTGTGTTATGTGTTCCTGGCTACGGTCCAATGCAGTATGCAGTATATGTGTGTTCATGCTAGTTGATACATTTATGTTATGCTCTATTCAGTTAGTTCCAGACTTCGGTCCGATGCAGTTAGTCCAGACTTCGGTCCGATGCAGGGGACAAGGTCCCAGTCAGTTTCTGGACTTCGGTCCGACGTGGGGGGCAAGGCCCCAGTTAGTCCGGACTTTGGTCCGATGCAGGGGACAAGGTCCCAGTCAGTTTCCGGACTTCGGTCCGATGCAGGGGGCAAGGCCCCAGTTAGTCCGAACTTCGGTCCGATGCAGGGGACAAGGTCCCAGTCAGTTTCCAGACTTCGGTCCGATGTAGGGGCAAGGCCCTAGTCAGTCCGGACCTCGGTCTGATGCAGTGGGCAAGGCCCAGTATGTGCTTTATATGTTATTGTATGGTATGTGCTTTATATGTTATTGTATGGTATGTGGTAGATTAGGGGAGCTCACTAAGCTTCATGCTTACGGTTTCAGTTTTTGGTTTCACGTACTCAGTTTTCAAAATAGGAGCTCGGAGAGGTTGCAATGCAAACACCATAGTCAGTTAGCCTGGGAATGTTTGACTCTGATAATGAGATTATGTTTTGAATTAATACTCGAAAATTATGTTATGACTTATGATACGGTTTTTATAAATATGGTTTTAGTAATGTTTTAAAAGAAATTTTTAGTCGTGATTTTTGGGTCGTTGTAAGTTGGTATCAGAGTCTTGGTTTGAAGGATTCGAACATACTTGAGAGTGTGTCTGGACTCAAACTAAGGAAACGGTAAAAGGTTTTCAAAAGAAAAACATTTTCGAAAAGAATTTTTGAGGAAAGAAAAGAGTTTTAGAAAAAGCGATAAGAAATTTTTAGAAAGAAAAGAACTTTGAAAAAAGAAAAAGGGTGTGGTGCATGCAATCAGTCGAGCTCAAGTAAGTTTCCCAAATTACCCATACAAGTTTATGTTATCAGATTCAGTTTCAGTTTCAGATCGGTTCAGTTTCAGTTTCAGTAAAACAGCATGCTAGTATAGGACTAAGGATCTAGGAGGATGCCTTATGTGTTTTAGCTTGATAAGAATTGCATGCTAGTATTGAGTAGACAGAGGTAGGATAGTCTGTGTAGGTTATGCCTGATAGTATGAGCTTAGCATTATATGCTAGTATAGTCTCTCGTAATAAGAATAGTTTCACATGAGTATGTTTCCTTTATCCGAATGTTGCTCGATTTGTGCTCTGTGGGGCTCTGAGTGATGGGAGTTAGCCATTAGGTGAATACGTTACGTCACATGTGGTCAGGGTTGAATAATATCATAGTGCTAGATTTGGCCCTATTGTGCAGCTCTCGTCTGAGTCTAACCGTTGTAGGGACGAGTCTTTTACTCGAAGGATTATCTGAGCCTCGTCACATGTGATGGTATTCAGGTGATGGCTAATTGGCATTACAAGGAGGCCTGCAGCAGCTGAGGACTGGATTGGGTGGAGTCAGAGGTTCCCTAGGGCAAGCCTAGGAAGGTAGTAGCAGAGATCAGTAGCAGGAGAGTGACTTGGTGGAGTTAAGGTAACTCTTGAGGAAAGTACGGATAGATGTGGAAGGTAGTATGGGCCCGTACTACTGAAAGCAGAGGATCCGTACTCGAGTCAAGAGGGGCCAAGACAAGACCAGGGAACTTGTAGAGTGTGTGAGAGATCCCTCAGCAGCGGTGTTTATATTGATCGGGAAGTGTTATATTTTCAGCATGGTGACATTGCGCGAGTTACCAGTTAGCAGTTCAGGTACCGGGGAGGGATCAGGCTCAGACTCTAGAGCCTGGCAGCTTGATGATCAGATGAGGGATTTCATTTCCACAGAGATCATGCGCAACATCATTAATCAGACTCCAGTGATTTTCGACTCGGTTAGAGAGGCCATTGTGGAGCTTATGGACAGTCATCTTGAGGCCTTTAGGGCCGGGATAGTTTCAGGACAGATTGGGGTTCGTCTAGAGCCTGATGCTTATGGAGATCAGGGATCCATCAGGGAGGGAGATCCCATTTCTATTTTTTGCCATCAGGGGACAGGAGTGAGTGGGGCACCCTGTCTCCAAGAGAGACCTCTGCATGATTGGATAGTTGAGGAGGTCTCGTGATCCATTTGCGAGGATCTGCCCGACATGGTCGGGAGGATCACTGATAGGTTGACCGTGAAGCTCCAGGATCAGACAGCTGTTGTTTAGACGACGGAGGGGGTCGACAAGGTAGCGCATGAGCAAGAGTCGGGCAGGGAGTCGGAAAGGAAGAGGAAAACGAATGAGACTCCGATAGCCATAGGTTCAGGAAAGAGGCCCAAGGGGTCGGATTTGAGAATTAGGGACTATCAGAGCCGCAGTCGATGTGGGAAGTGTGGTAGGACGCACAAGGGTGCGTGCAGGCGTAGAAGTGGTGGCGATGCTGGATGTTTCAAGTGCGGCCGGATTGGCCATTTTAGCAGAGATTGTATTGTTACCATCGCCCAGGAACTTGACCCAATATGTTTCCATTGCAGTCGAAAAGGCCACAAGAAGGCCCACTGTCCGAGTTTGTATATAGCAAGGTAGGTGCCAGCTCCTGCCCCTGGGACTTTGAGAGCCATCAGCAGACATCAGGTTCAGGCAAGGGCGCCTACGGCTCAGAGCCGTGTTTTCCAGTTGATTTCAACAAGGATTCGAGCAACACTGAATGATGGGGGTGCGTATCTTTTACCTTCCTGTCAATTATTATTCATGGTATTATTGTCATGTTGCTGCATTGATATCTATAAGCATGTGTTGGGGTATTATATTACCTGCCTATGGTTAAGTTATATGCCATTTGCATACCTTAGGAGTAGAATGGTGAATTGGAGGTCGTCCCCTCTAGATCAGCTTACTTCAGATGCGGTGACTGTAGCATGTATGTGTAAGATTCATTAGTGCCTCACTACTCGCGGAAGGTGTTATTCGGGTAATGATCAGTTATATTCTTAGTGGTGACAATGCAGAGCTTTTAGTGGAGTAGCTATCGGTCGGTAATGAAGTGGGTTAGAGATGTTCACCCTAAACGCAAGTTCTCGAGATGCAGTCACTAAGTAGATACAGTGAAGGATTGAAGAGTGCTCAGTTAGTTAAGCAGGAATGGTTCGGATCTGGTAAGGGTTAGTTGGAGCGCCAACAGAGGTAAACGTGGGCAGGCAGGGGATTGCCCCTTTTCATGGAAGGAAGGTTGGGGAATCCTTTCGACCAGTGAGCAGTGAGGAGTTAGCCTGATCCAAGTGGGGGAGAACCCTCCGAGTATACAAGGATAAGAGCACGTAGACCCAGAATTAGTATGAGGCATCTGAGAAGAAAAGATAGTAGCACAACGATGGATGTATTGAGGAGTTCAGGACTGGGAGTTTGAGGAACTTCCCAACAGATAGTTCATGAAATCGAGATGGTTAGTAGCTGGTTGGGAATCCAGGATTGGAGGATCACCTGTAGGACTCTAGTGAGTCGGAATGAGGATCTTAAGAACGGTTAGCAAGAGATGCTTCCGTGTTAGTAGCCAGTGGCAGAGACAGCATGCAGGGTTGTGTAGATTCAGGAGTTGGGAGTTTGGAAACTTCCCAACAATAGTTTCATGTATCCGAATTAGTAGACGGTTGGTTTGGGAACCAAGCCGAAGAATTCCTCGACGAAACGCTAAGTATATCAAGGATATAAGATGTCGAGGTTGATGCAATATTCGATGATTGAGGGCTGGTTTTGAGAAATCAAAATAAGGAATCGCTAGCAGGACTAGGGATATTCAGGATGTCCTCGAGATAGTAGTAGTAGTGTTGTAAGTATGCGGGGGTAGCCGTAGCATTCACTAGCAGTCAGATAGTAGTAGTATTGTTGTAATTCTGCGGGGGTAGCCGTAGCATTCACTAGCAGTCAGATAGTAGTAGTAGTGTTGTAAGTCTGCGGGGGTAGCCGTAGCATTCACTAGCAGTCAGATAGTAGTAGTAGTAGTAGTAGTAGTGTTGTAAGTCTGCGGGGGTAGCCGTAGCATTCACTAGCAGTAAGATAGTAGTAATAGTGTTGTAATTCTACGGGGGTAGCCGTAGCATTCACTAGCATTCAGATAGTAGTAGAGTGTTGTAAGTCTGCGGGGGTAGCCGTAGCATTCACTAGCGGTCAGATAGTAGTAAAGTGTTGTAAGTCTATGGGGGTAGCCATAACATTCACTAGCAGCCAGATAGTATTAGAGAGTTGTAAGTCCGCGGGTGTAGTCGTGGCCTTTATCAGGTTGGTAGGCAGCATGAGCGTGTTGTTGGATGCGGGGAAAGCAGTAGTACCCACCAGTTCGGGTGCAACAATGAGGATATGGGAATCCATGGGTTAGATTTCGGATTTACCAAATGGTTCAGTTATGGTTAAGTCGGAGATTTGTCAGTAGATCGTCACCTCAGTTATGAGATCAGGGAAGTAGTGGACCATTTGGGTTCGTGTATGTAAAGGGCTACCGTTAGTCTGGTGGCCATCATTTTTAGTCTTGGATCTGACGATGTCAGGATTTGATGTATGGACCCGGTCGGTTGGATCGGGAGGTTGTTAGAGCCACAGTGACAAGATAACTAGTGAAAACTAGTTCCAGAGAAAGATTTCGTTCAGAAGTCATGGGAGCGACTATGTGAGGAGTCCTTGGACTCCACAGTTGAGTTGGAACTCGGTGTTGCAGATAACCGACAGATGATTGGAGACCAGGAAGGTCTTGAGATATTTTGGGAAGCAGCTATATGGCAGTTCGGTGTTTCAGGCAGTTCAATGTTTCAGTCAGTTCAGTGTTTCAGGCAGTCTAGTGTTTCAGGCAGTTCAGTGTTTCAGGCAGTTCAGTGTTTCAGGCAGTTCAGTGTTTCAGGCAGTTCAGTGTTTCAGGCAGCTTAGTGTTTCAGTCAGTTCTGTGTTTCAGGCAGTCCAGTGTTCCAGTCAGTTCAGTGTTTCAGGCACTCCAGTGTCTCAGGCAGTTCAGTGTTGCAGGAAGTTCAGTGTTTCAGATAGTTGCAGTGTGATGGTCAGTATTAGTATGTGTGTTGGAATGCAAGTGCTGACAGTATAGTTGGTTGATTTGGAAATGGCAAGTCCCTCTCAGTAAGATCAATTGAGCCTTCTACCAAGTATAAGTGATCTGTAAGGATAGTTAGGCAGGTACCTTTTCTTTCAGGATGGAAGGCTCGAGTTAGTGGGAGTTGAGTAGTCAGATGGGAGATAAGCAGGCTAGTTCCAGCAACATCGTTTTAGTATGAGCGGCAGAGTGGATAGAATAGTTATAGATAGTCAAAGTATCTTCAGAAGTCGCTGGAAGCAACTAGTAGGTTGCGATGGGGTGTAGTGACCATTGGGAGTCCGGTAACTCAGTTATCGGCAGATTAGTTGGACCAGGGTGGTCTCAGTGCATCCGGTAGGCGGATGATGGGCAATAGAATTTTCATTTGGAGGAAGTAACGATAAGGAAATTATGGAAAAGAGAAGAATTCAGTATGTACCAACAGTAGTGACCAGCACTGAGAGTGGTTGGAGTGATGGACAAAAGGGTTAAAGTCACCAGGCAGGGTGTTGAGGCGGATTGCAGGTCAGTTGACCATAGAGAACTTCGAGGATGAAGTTTAGTTTAAGTGGGGGAGAGTTGTAACACCCGAAATCAGAAAGGTCATGAAAGGAAAGGAAAACCCTAAGTTAAAGAGGGTTGACTCGTCGAGTCCCGGGAGGAACTCGGCGAGTCGGAGCGGGATCCGGGTGTAAAGTAAGTGACCGAATCGGCGAGTCGGCAAGTAGACTCGACGAGTCTGGTCTGGGTTGGGAAACCCTAATTCCGGCAAATGGTACCCTATTTAAACATCTGATTCTCTTCCTTAGGGCTCATTTGTGGCCCCTAGAGTCCAGAACCCCAAAACCCTAGCCACCATAATCGTTTTTGGAGCAAGATTTACCCTTGGTGAAGTAATTTGGAGCTTGCAAGAGAAGAGATTCATAGTGGTGCAAGAGGAGGCCTTGGATCCAGAGTTGGTGGAACTTTTTAGAGCATTTGGAGGTAATGAATCGTTATCCTTGGCTTTCTCCTTTCTAGATCCATCTTTCATGGAGTTTTAGGGTTTCTTTGAGAGTATGTGATGAGAAATTGGTGCATAAGCTAGATCTGGAATTGAAACTCCAGATCTGAGCTCTATTTGGATCGAAAATGCAGGAAGCCATGTTAGTTGCTATGCAAAAGCCTTTCCCCATGAGTTGAGTTCCTCTCTAGCTTGGTTTTTGGTATTATGAGGCAAGAAGCACGTAAAGTTAGCAACTTTATGTTGCTAACTGACTCTAGGAACCCAGATCTATTGTTTGGAGCAAAGGAGAAGCTCTGTGACTCGAAATTATGGAAATACACGTATGGACTCGACGAGTCTGGGAGATGACTCGGCGAGTCAGGCTAGATATCAGACTTAAATCGCGTAGCAACTCGGCGAGTCACATGGGTGGACTCGGTGAGTTGGATGAAGATAGGAAGGAACTCGACGAGTTGGAAGAACAACTCGGCGAGTCTGTTGAAGATTGCCTTGAACTCGACGAGCCTGTTCTTGGACTCGGCGAGTCAAGTTGCGAAACCCCAAACCCTTCAAGTTAAGACTCGAATCAGTGAGTTGGACAGGTCAGGACTCGGAAATCAGTAGACTCGGCGAGTCATGGTCTGACTCGGCGAGTCGAGTCAAGAAGGAAGGAGGTTTCTGAGCTTATGAACTCGGCGAGTCAGTAGGCTGACTCGACGAGTAGGGTCAACCTCGAAGGTGGGCCATGTGAAGGCTCCTTTGCTGAGCAGCAGGATCTGCTATCATTGTAAGCAGGTGGGCCATGTGAAGGCTTAGTGTCCCTTACTTGCCGCCAGACCCATGCAGGCACCAGCTACTATTACCATGAGGATTATAGATGGATGCCAGGGTAGGGCAGAACCCCCTCAGGCTCGAGGTCGTGCTTTCCAGTTGACTACAAAGGAGGCTAAGGCGGCGCTGGACGTCGTTACTGGTATGTTTCTTTTTATTATTCTGTTAGTTATTTTATGTGTGCTTATGTATATGATTTTTCTAGGTACCTTCTTAGTGAACTCCACGCCTGCTCTTATGCTTTTTGACTCGGGTACGAGGCGGTATCTTGTATCTCAATCTTTTAGTAGGGGTTTTGATATGGCTCTTGGAGAGTTGGAGTGTCCGCTGCGAGTTTTTATCCCCAACAAACATGGGGTTTCTGCATCGAGGGTTTATCATGGGTATGTCCTGGAGATTTTTAGGGTGCCTTTCCGATTAATTTGATTCCTATCCCCATAGGGGATGTGTGTGTGTTAGTGGGCATGGATTAACTAAGTAGATTTGGGGCTATGATTGACTGTGAGGGTAGGCGGGTGGTAGTTCGAACCCTAAGTGGGGGAGAACTAGTTATTTTTGGAGAAGGTACCGGGATTGGGTCAACCTTTTGTTCTATTGTCAGGGCTCGACAATATATTCAGCATGGTTGTATGGGCTATCTTGCATATGTAGTGGATACCCGGGTTGGGAAGTAGGCTTCGATTTTAGATGTGCCTATTGTTAGACTGTTTGCAGACTGTTTGTAGATTTGTTTATTAAATTTTGACCAGGGTCACTAATGACAAGAAGTAAAACTAATACTCTGATCTGTCAAGTTATTCAATGTATGTTACTATCAACTTATTATTTATTCACTAATTCATTAATTAATTATATTTAACATATAATATTAAATGGATCTTGCAGAAAAAGGAAAATTAGAAGGTGTACATAAACAAGGAAAATAAGTTGAAAAAACAAAGGGAGATGATACAGGTAAATGAATGATTTAAAATATATTACAATATTTATTTTGATTTTTTAATAATGTTGTTTATTCATAAGTGAATAATATACTATATAAATGAGTAAAAAAGATAAAATATTCATATATGATGTATATGTTTCAGGTAAGGAAAACTCTGAACATGGAAATAAAGGAGGAGTAGAAGCTAAGAACACGAAAGATGGATGTGCAGATAAACAAACAGAAATTGAGAAAGGAAATGCAGAAGATATAGGTAAATAGTTTATTCACTAATAAATGAATATAATAATTTTTATTATTCACAAATGAATAACAAAATATACAAATAAATAAAAAATATAGTATTACTTATTCATAAATAATGATATACATTACTTATTCATAAATGAATACATTACTTATTCACAAATGAATTACCTAATCAAAGTTCTTTATCTTTTAGGAAAAAAAAGTAAGAAAATTAAAACAAAAAAGGAGAAAAAGCTGACAAGAAAAAAGGAAATGAAGGAGTTAACAATTTGGAAAAACATTTTAAAATATAAAAAAATTTTATAATTAACTTACAACTATTTATATGATAAATCTCTTGGCATGCAGATACTCATCCAAGCTTTAGTGTAGGTCTCAGTCAAGATTCAGATCAAACTTCAAGTAAAAAATCTAATGAATCTTCACCAAAAAAACCACTTACAAAGAAACAATTCAAAGACGACCATCAAAAGGTTGTTATCAGATTAGCAAACAAAAATGTTCTTAATCTAAATCCAATCTTTGTAGCAATTCCTACTGAAGTAGGACCATCAAAGCATGATTTAGATGAACCAAGAGAGAAGAAGCTTGCCGATGCTTTCAAATCACCTTTCAAATTCAGAATAATAGACACAAAACCTAAACTGACACATTAGGAAAGTATTGTCTGTGACTGGTTGTTTAACTTGCAAGGGAATACATCATAAGTAACTTTATTTTATAGACATAGATATACGATTATTATATAGATAATAGTGTATGACATTTTGATTAAATATTTGCAGAGATGTGGTTGTCCAGACAAAATATGGTCATATAACAAAAAGAGAAATTATGGAAAGTCTATATCCAAGCACAAATATTTTTGGAGAAGTTTTAGACACTTGGGCTGATTTACTTAACCACCAAGAACTAGGAAGGGATTTTGGAAATTCTCCATACAGACTCTTCTTGAAAGTTGGAGTTTCTATAAGTTTATGTTCTAACCTTAATTTCTTCTTTATTCATAAATGAATACACCAATATGATGTATTAATTTATGAATATTATATTTTTTTACAACTGAAATTCACATATGATTATACCAATATGATGTATTCTTTAAGATAATTATGTATATTCAACTAAAATTCACATATGATTATGTATTCATCTTTGAATAAAAAAATCAAAAATAAATATCTTTAGTATATACTTATGATTATTATACCAACATGGTGTATTCATTTATGATTAACAATTTACTAATCCTTTAAAATTATATTGGTTACAGACTGCTTATCTAACTTCAACATTGTCTGATGAAAGAAAGTACGCAAAATTCAAGGAGAACTTTCATGACAGTACCGATGGGTACAAAAAAATCTTGAACATAAAAGATATTGATATGGTATGTTAATTAAACTTGTTTTTTTATATATATTTTATCAACAGAATACTTACCATTATATACATAAAAACAGGTATTCTTTCTAGTTGTTAGAAGTGCTCACATTTTTTTGATTGTCTTCAACTTAAAGAAACCACCAATTGAAATTCTGGACAACAGTGCAGTTGAGGGGGATTATGAAGGGAAATACAGAGTACTATTGAAACCTATGGTTTGTACCCAATTCACAACAACATAAAAGAACCAATTTATTACATATCTAACTTTTTATTTTATTTAATGATCAGAAAAAATTGTTTGTGAGATACTTTAAAGAAATAACCCATCCAAGAGCAAATGCAATGAGACATATGGAGACCTATATGGGACAACCACTCTCAAAGTGGAAACCATGTCTTCATAAAGAAAGTGCAATTCAACAAACTACTTTAGAGAAGCTCAGGCAAAGGTATGCACATTGAATGCTAACTTCTAAAATTAACATGTTGAAGGCTAAGGTGTTGGATCTTGCTGAAAAATATCAAAAAGTTGAATTCAAAGTGTGTACTGCTCATGCATACAAGGCTATGCAAGCAATTCAAAAAAGGTTAAAAGAATATCGATGATTGCTTGTGATGAAGTGTGATGGTATAGAACAGTTTGTGTTGAAGATGAATGAATTTGAAGTACATGTAAGATGATTCTACGAAACAAGTTTTAGATGGTTTGTTAAACGTTATTGAACATCGTTTAAATAGTTTGTGAAATGCTTGTGAATAGGTTTTATTATCTTGTGTTGAATGATTATGTAATAGAAACAACTTTGTTTATTTCTGTCAGTTTTTTATATTCAAATATTTTCAAAGTTTATTTCTGTTTATTCATAAATGAATACGAATATGATATATTCATTTATGCTTAAGTTAGGAGTAATATGTTAGTATAACAAAGTTCATATATGAATATAACAAATTTCAGATATGAATATAACTTATTTATTAGTAGAAACAAGTTTTCTTATTTCTATCATTTTTGTATATTCAAATATTTTCAAAGTTTAATTTTGTTTATTCATAAATGAATACGAATATGATATATTCAATTACGATTAAGTTAGGAGTAATATGTTAGTATATCAAAGTTCAGATATGAACATAACAAAGTTCATATATGAATATAACTTATTTATTAGTATAAAAAATTTCACATATTTGTATTCATTTATGTTAGTTTTCAATTTTATTTAAGTTTATTCATAATTGAATACCAACATTGTATATTCATTCATCTTTAATATGTAAATAATAACATCCTCAATGATAAATGAATCCACATATTATGTATTCATTTATGAATAATTTACAAATAATATGTGTATTTCACATATAAATTTACCATATCAATATAACTTATTTAAAAAACAAATATGATGTATTCATTTTAAAAGAACATATATTTCAAATCTCAATTTACCATATAAATATAAATGTGTATTGTTCATACATGAATATTATTGTTTATGGTTATTATCTGCATATATTCATAAATGAATAAAACCAAAAAACATAAAAAAAATAAAAACACAAAAACCCTAAATGTCTTTTGTTGATTGAGCAATTGCAATTCTTACTGGACATGTACTTAAATTGTGAGGAACTCGTTTTCCACATCCTAAACACATTCTATGTTCTTTTTTAGAATTTTCATATACCACTTCACCGACACTTGGAATTCTTTTCATGATTCCAGAACCTTTATTGCATTGAACTTGAGGAACATGAATATTAATCTCTTTTGGAACAAGAATAGAAACACTCATAAGCTTGCATACGACTGCACCATCTGTAACATACACGTTCAGTTATCGTGTTTTGTTAATTTAAAAATGAATATTATTAAATATTATATGGTTTTGAGCATTGAGTTCTAACAAGATAATTTTATGAGATTTGAAGTAAAACTATGTTTTGAATTATTCGGGAAGTATTGGAAGTCTTATGAGATTCTGATCAAAAGTCAACTATTGAATTTAATGAAAATATAAAGTTAGAAATAAGTAAAAATAATTTTATTTAAAGTTGTAGATTATCTCGTTAGAAACAATTAGGCGAAAATTTATCGAAATCCGAGTTATGACTTCTTGAAGTTTCGCGACCGAACCGGCATGACACAATATGACGTAAAAAGTGTGTTTATGATAAATTACTTTTTAGCCTTTGTGATCTAAACTAAAGTCGTAGTATTCGTTAAACGAGAACTTTCATAAAAAGAACGTCCAAATCTGACTTCGTATGAGGAAGTTATGATTTTTCTAAGATTCGGCATAACAATACACAACCCGAAACTTGAAATAAAGATCGAGTGATTTTTAGCCAACACAACTTAAACTAGAATTGAAGGTCTCGTTAATAGTAGTACAACGGTAAAAAGACAAACGAAAACGGACGTCGGATGAAGAAGTTATGAATTTTTAACGGACTTTTCCTGTCCCGGCCTGTTGGAAATATAATATTAAAATGAAATCAAAATTAGCGATGAAATCTAAATGAAAGTTGTAGAGTATAATCTCACCTACGCATGGATGTAAAGAACGTCAAAAACATAGCTCGTATGCGAAAGATATGAAATTTTGAAGTTTATGGCACAAATTACGAGGCTGGACCAGAGAAGTACGCACAGCGTACTTCGTACGTACGCCCAGCGTACTCGGAAACAAGGTCAGGAGACGGCCACGTCGCCCTTCCTTCGCATATTGACACGCATCAGCCACGTTTGATGCCCGGGTTCCGATCAGAAGCCACGTCTCACCTATGCGCAGCGTACGAAGGTACGCCCAGCGTAATGCGAGCCCTTGGACCACTATAAAAGGAAGCGAGGTTTTCCGAATTTTGTTTACAATTTTGATTCTCTTTAACCCTCTACTCTCTTTCAAAGTACCCTAACACCCCCCGAAGCCTAGGGAACTACCCTAACACCCGAAGTAAGCCTGGGAGCACCGAAGACCCCGAGAAAATAATATTTTTAGTCGAAACTCTGCCCATGTAAAGCCTGGTTTTCAACAAAAACTCTCGGTTTCGTCAAAGAAAGTCATTTTTAGAAACGAAGTGCTGCCCAATTTTATCATTTTATCATTTGGTTATTTCACGGTGAGTTCAATATAGGGACAATTGTATGTTATGTGTTATATTTGCAATGTGCTTTCCTGTGTTATTCAAGTAATAGTTTTAATACCTTTGGCCATGTAGATCATGTCTCGTATCACTTTGGTAATGGATTTATGCCTTTGCCCATGTAGAGAATGACTCGTATCACTTTGGTATTGGTATTATGCCTTTGGCCATGTAGATCATGTCTCGTATCACTTTCGTAATGGATTTGTGCCTATGGCCATGTAGAGAATGACTCGTATCACTTTGGTGTTGGCATAGGGCTAGGTAGGGCTGAAAGCCTGTATATGCTAACAAAATGATAAGCATAAATGGAATTTTTTGTGTCTCTTAAGTTGGAGTTTTTATGATGTATATCATGTTGAAATCATTGTGTCTCATTGATCGTAAATCTTTGAATCAAATCATTGGTTGATATGGAAAGTCTCTCATATGATACACATATGCCTTTGTTGTTCTTTGTCCCTCTTTGGTTCTATCATATTATTATATATATGGCACAACGTATATTGTAAGTATTTTTGAACTCACTAAGCGTCACCCGCTTATCCCTCTAAGTGTTTAACTATTGTATGTGATAAGCATTTAGTATAAACATTTACTGTTGGAAGATTTAGAATAGTTAATACTACTACTTTTTGTACTTAGTGTATGAAATTCCTGGGTAGTTACGTAATATATAAAACTTTGTAAAAACTCGTTAGTCGGTTTGTATCTAGTCTTTTGTAATAAAATATCAATTTGCATTTAGCATGTTTTTTGACTTTATGATAATGTTAAGTATGAAAGGGGTCTTTCAATCATGGTATCAAAGTAGTAGTTTAAGTGAACTAAATACCACGGATTAGTATTTAGACTTAAGCTGTCGGAAGTTCAATATATGAACGAATTCATTGTGAGTATATGGATACAAACCATAGGAAAAACTTAAGTAGGATATATGCCGTAATTAATATTATATGCTAATTGAATTGTTATAGCATGCCTTAGGTTGAATACCTCACTTTCTATAGTGTGTACTAGCATACTTTAAGGGAGATGCCTTATATGCTAATATGTGCTAAAAGATAAATAATATACCCAAAAACGTGAGCACGACTTAGAGATATATGGTGCCACTCTTTCTGTTTCGAAGCATCCACGTGTCAATCAAACTGTTTATGTTTCCTCTATTCCATCGACTCAATCTGCTTGATCTGATCCTAGCAGACAAGTACAGTCTCATAATAACTTTCGTGGCCGCGGTAGGTCACAATCTTTTTCTCTTCAGTCACCATCGTGTCGAAAATGTGGAAAGAAACACAAGGGTCAATTAAGAACAGAAAAGGATTGGTGATTTGCTATGGATGCAGGGAAAAGGGTCACACGAAGCCCGTTTGCCCGAGGAAGAATGTTACATGCTATGTTTGTGGTGTTACTGGCCATAGGAAACATTTCTGCCCTACTCTTATTAGCCAAATGGCGGGAAGTCAAGCTTCCATTCAACAACCGATGAGTACTTCAACTAAAAAGGAGTAAGTGCTAAAAGCTAAAAGCCGTGTATTCCAGATTAACGCAGAGGAGGCTCGCGAGGACCCGAATGTTGTGACTGGTACATTTCTCGTTAATTCTAGACCTGCTCACATCTTATTTGATTCTGATGCCTCAGATTCTTTTGTGTCTCATGATTTGTGCGTTCTTTTCAAATTTCTTATTTTGCACTCGCCCAACCGTTTCATATAAATACTATGGAAAGTGTGTCATTACTTGTTGGAAGAGTCTATAGAGATTGTGTTATAGAAATAGAAGGATATAATTTTCTTGTTAACCTGATTCCTATATCCTTGTCCAACTTTGATATCTTCTCGGCATGAAACTTTTCGAGGTGATAAGGAGACTTACGATAGTTGACATCGATAACTTCATAAATAAATAGTTGGGGGATATCGTAAAATAAAATCTATCAAGTGATACCGTAAATAATGTATTAATACCTATAGAGTAGTGTTGTACATTCAAACTATGTTTGATGAAATAATAACACCTTTGGAGGAATGTTGTGTGTTCAAAGTACATTCGGACGAGATGAATGTTTTGGTGTAATCCATGAAGTTGTTCCCCCGCTGAACAGATTGAAGCAGTGATTGCTTACAGAGTTAGAAGAATTGAAAATGGTGATAAATACTTCGACGATATCGGAATTGATGATTATGCAAGATTAAGAAGAATTCAATGGAGATTAAAAGAAAGGCTAACAAAGTTTTCAAACTCAATAGGCCAAGACTTTGTCTAATATTGTAATGTAGTATGCAGTTCGAGTAGTATGATAAGAGCTGATATGCAACCTTATACAAGATGCTCAGACTTAGTATTTAATAATACCGAGTGACAATTGACTTCTATCACATCCTTATGAAAGTTCCATAGTATGTTAAACCGACTTTAACATGCATGGTTAGGATGGTGAAATGAGTTATCTAGTTATGAAAGGATGAATGATTTACTAGTCAGAGTAAGGTAGAGTATATAGTCGAAGAAGATATACACTCATAGTGTTGTATGAGAAGAGATGTTGTTGTTAGGAATGACAGAGAACCAAGTCGAAGTTAGTAGAGGATGCTGAGATGCAGTTAAAATGCCGACTTCCTAGGATAGATTCCTATAAAGTAGACTTAAAAGATAAACCTATGAGAAGAAAATTTTCCCATATAAAGGAATGATGATGTCATGAAAGGATAATGAAATGAATAAATGTGCATGGTGACTTGCATGAGTTAGAAAATGATATCGATAGTTGGAGACCGTTTGTCTCCACACTACTAGGGTAAATTCTAGTATAGTGTGTCTTGCAGAGTAGACACTACCCGAGAAAGAATTTATATGAACAATTTAGAAGTGAAATTCCTAATGACCTAACAAAAAATATTAAGATGTGTTAGATCGAGCTTATGCATAAAAAGGATTCTAGAAGATGAATTTAGGAAATCCAAGATATGTTTGATAGAAACGCAAAATCCCTAGTTGAGTCTAGGAGAAATTGTTGTATGTACTTGTTTGAACACACTCAGGTGTGATAAGTTGCTTTGTGAAAACTTTTGAATGGTGACTTGGAAAAGTACAAGACAATACATGGGATGAGTATGAGTAGGTGTGAATAGTAGTAAAGGCCTATACTACTGGAAGCACATGACTCACACTTGGATCAGGGAAAGTCATAAGGTTACCAAGAAGCTAGTAATCGATTCCATTTTTGTTCAAGTATGTCATTACCTTCGTTTCGATGATGACTAAGAAAATGATTTTCGTTCAGACCTTAGTGGTCATAAAGAATCGAGTCTGACTAACATAGATCTGCGAAGTGAACTGATTGGTTCAGAGAACCATGTTCTGTATAGTGATGAAACTTCAGTCGGGAAATTGAAGAAGGTGATGGTCGAGGTAGTCGATAGAAGTATAACAGCCTTCATTAAAGGATTAAGAAACCATTAAATAGAAATGCTACCTACTATGAAGATATTATATCACATTAAAATATGAAGGAATATTTCTTCCGTGATAGTATTAGACTAATAGAGACAAGAGTCTATTTTGTTGTGTGTCTTTTGCGTTATGAAATCAATGGTCATTAGAATATGACCATTCGAGTTGTTGTTATAGAAAAAGTGAAGACCTTATCTTGGGTTGAGTCTATAAACCAAAATTTAAGAAGGAGCAAGAGTCTGCAATGAGAAGAGAGTGCAAGTTTGAGAACCACCATCAATTAAGAAGTCAAAGAGTTTGTTTAACAACTCAAAGCAGAGCACATATGGAATTTCAAAAGCTCCAATAGAGAAATACGCACAAGTATACTTGGACAAAATTGTTACAAGACATGGTATGCCACTAAAGATTATTTCCGATCGTGATACTCACTTCACTTCTCATTTTTGGGCAAGTATGCAACGTGAATTGGGATCTTGAGTTGCTCTCAGCACAGCTTATCATCCCCAAACAGATGGTCAGACGGAGAGAACAATCCAAACAGTAGAAGATATGCTTCGTGCATGCGTCTTGGAGTTTGGTGGTAACTTCGATAAATACTTAACTCTTGTCACACTTCAATCAAAATGCTGCCAAATGAAGCATTATATGGGCGCAAATTTCGTACTCCATTATGTGGGCGTGATGTAAGATAGAAAAATCCTCGGAGGCCCTAAATGATTCAAGACACCACTGACAAGATTCAAATTGTACGAGAAAGAATGAAAGCGGCCCAGGATCGACAGAATTCCTATGCAGAAAAAGAGGAGACGACCTATAGAATTCCAGTTGGGTGATTTCGCAATGTTGAAGGTATCTCCATGGAAAGACATTATGAGATTTGGGCATCTTTATAACATATAACCCTGTTGATATATCTCCTTAAATTTTTATAGTCAACTACTTTGGGCTTTACAAACTCATACCCACCTCTCAGACTTGCCATCAACTTATGAGCCATACTTGGACCTATTTTTGATGTGGAAGCGCGCACTATAAACTTTTTTTTCTAAATATGACATTTTCCTCGCTTTTTTTTTTAAATCACTTCTCTTCTCAAGTGGATGGTTGTGAAGTTCATTAAACTAAAAAATTTTATAATCTGGAGTTTCATACACAGATTCAAATATAATATTTGCTTGACAACCAATAACTCTTAAATTTGAATTTCGTTTCCTCCTAACACCACTTGTACCCAATGTGTCACAATATTTTTTTTCTGTTTGCCACCACGATAACATATAACATGTTTCTTCTTTATAATCTTGTTATTAAACCTTGACTGCGTGCTCAGTCTCACATCAAAACCACCAATTTCAGCATACTCATAATACATTTTGATTACCAACTTTAATGATTTGAAGATTAAACCTTTAAATGGAATAAGTTGAACAGGTACATCAGGCTTATAAACATGTTCTCCAATTATATCCCCACAATATTACGCATCATCTACTCGAAGATTCACCACCTAAAAACTTATAAATCTAAATCAATCTAATAATGTACGAATAAAACAATCATATATTAATAAAACAATCATATATGAATACATGAAATTCATATGAATAAAACAAAAAACAATGTTTATTAGTAGATTAATAAAACATTCATATATGAATACATAAAATTCACGAGGATTCAAAATATATAAAATAAACATAACTTATTCATATATGAATAAAACAAAAATAATAATAAATTCAAAATTACAATTATCACACGTTTATTCATATATGAATAAGACAACAATTTATTCATATTAACATATTCATAAGTCAATAAATGATAATCAACAAAATTAAAAACAACAAAATAATTCAATAATTGATACCTTCAAAAAATAAGTTCTCAACATCTTCTTCTTCACTCCCACACATAAAAGAATACAAATCTCCATCAATAACACTAGAATTTGACATAATAAACCAAATGTTCTGTATAAATAAACAAAACCAATCTTAATATCGAATATATCTCACAAAAAAAGTCATGAATATGAAAACCAGGTTAATTTCGAATATATCTCACCTCAACGTACAAAATATCTTAATGAAACTTAAATCAGCTCGATCAGATGATGTAATTAAGCAATCTCTCTCAGTTCATAGTGTAAAAACTACAACGATATATCCTATTGAAAATTAAATCCGCTCTAATTTGAAATAAAGATCTCAAACTACATAACAAAAATCCGATGAAACAACTCCAATGCATATTCGAAACTTCAGCAAAAACAAAAATAATACACGTAATTCCAAACAAATTATATAAAGAAATAATCTTGATAATGAACTCCGACATATTCGATTCAAACGATATACATACCGGATCAAATTGGAAACTGAATACGAAGAAAAAAACTAAAACACAGATGTGAAACTTCACGATTAATGGAAAAAATACGTATAATTGCTAACGAGTTATATAAAGAAAGAATCTTGATAATGAAATCCTCATATTCGATTCAAACGAGCTAAATATATCATTAAATCGGACTCATATCCGATTCAAACGAGCTAAATATATCATCAAATCGGAAACTGATAACAACGAACATGTAAGTATAATATAAAAAAGTGGCTAATTTACAAAGATACCCTTCATGAAAAATGACACGTGCATTTTTTTAAAGTGTACTTGTTAGATAAATGATTGACCGAGAATGATTCCCTCATTCTCAATCATTTTTATTTTCTCAATTGAACTTATCTCTCTCTTTCTGTCTCTCTCTCTCTCTCTCTCTCTATGTATATATATATATATATATATATATATATATATATATATATATATATATATATATATATATATAGGGTTAGGTTATTTTGTTTTCACTATCTATTGTGTGCATGTATGACTGATTCTGGACCAATCATTTTTGTTATTTTAAGAAAGTAATTAATGCATATTACATGTTGAAGATATAATAGGTATTAATTACATCTTCATCATTTAATAAGCATTAATTACTTTCTTAAAATAACTAAAATGATTGGTCCAGAATCAATCATACAGGCACACAATAGATAGTGAAAACATTTGAACCTAACTATATATATATATATATATATATATATATATATATATATATATATATATATATATATATATATATATATAGGTTCAGGCTCATTTGAGACCATTCTAATTTTGTGAGACCGTGAGACCAAAACTAAAAATAATTTTTAAATGCAAAATAAATGGAAAAAATCCAAAAATTCTTTTTTTAAATATTATTTTCGGAACTTGAACTAACTAAAAAAAATAAAAAAAAATCATGTTTTTTTTTTTGAAAAATATGTGAAATATTCTAATAGAATATTACATTGACATATTCTAAAAAATAATTTTAAAATGCAAAATAAATGGAAAAATCTAAAAATTCTTTTTTTTAAATATTATTTTCGGAACTTGAATTAACTAAAAAAAATAAAAAAAAATTCTATTTTTTTTGTAAAATACGTGAAATATTCTAATAGAATATTACACTGTACATATTCTAAAAAATAATTTTAAAATATTAATAAATGGAAAAATCTAAAAAAAAAAAATTTAAATCTTATTTTCGGAACTTGAATTAACTAAAAAAAATAAAAAAAAATTCTATTTTTTTTTGTAAAATACGTGAAATATTCAAATAGAATATTACACTGTACATATTCTTAAAAAAATTAAAATGCAAAATAAATGGAAAAATCTAAAAAAAAATTTTAAATATTATTTTCGGAACTTGAATTAACTAAAAAAAATAAAAAAATGCGTCTCACGGTTTCACAAAATTAGGCCGTCTCACATGAACCTAACCCTATATATATATATATATATATATATATATATATATATATATATATATATATATATATATATATATATATATATATATATATATATATATATATATATATATATATATATATATATATATATATTGATGTAAATGTGCATGGAAACCATGAGTGGCGTAAGGGTGAAGATATAGCATGCAATTACTGCCTTCATGCATATGCTCTTGCCCAGAACTATCACGCCACAATTACTACAATATTCATTAACTCATGAGAGAGAGAGAGAGAGAGAGAGAGAGAGAGAGAGAGAGAGAGAGAGAGAGAGAGAGAGAGAGAGAGAGAGAGAGAGAGAGAGAGAGAGAGAGAGAGAGAGAGAGAGAGAGATGAGAGAGAGAGAGAGAGAGAGAGAGAGAGAGAGAGAGGAGAGAGAGAGAGAGAGAGAGAGAGTCCATTTTTGCTGCAAATAGATATGGAGACAAGAAGTTGTGGAGGAACTGGAGCCATGGGTATATGTATTAAATCGCTTATTTCGTAACCTGTTAGGTTTGCAGCTGTAAACGAAAGTTACAACTTACAAGTACAATAACATTCACGCGCGGGTGAAAATTCAATTTAACGTGCCTTATTTATTTCTATGGGTTGTCATAGGTAACACTTGTCATATTTCATATATAATTTAGAAACAAATGTGATTGTAACTGACCTTATAATTACTATACTGTAATCAAGTAAACGCAATAAGCGATCGTGAATTGTTTTCTTAATGGATGAGGGAGCTATTCCATCCCAAGCTACAGAACCTATTATCACATCAGTTTTTTTTTTTTTTTTGTCGTCATTTTTTTTTGTTTCTTAAGGGAGGAGGGAGTCATTCCCTCCCAACCCATTAAACCTACTGCTACATCATTTTTTTTTTAAATTTTTCCCAACCCATAACATACAGAAATTCTATCTTTTTCAACTCATTCAACTTATTCAATTAAAAAAAAATACAAAACAATCAAGATAAAATCTTAATTAGCAATAGAGTTACCGCTAAAACTATTCCTTTTTCAGCGGATTGTTTAATTGGTTTCTTAACCCACTCCATCCTCTCTCTATTTTCCCTCTCTCAATTTCTCTTGTACCATGTGTTTTAAAACTTATATCTTAGTTGTTTTATATATATTTTTAATTGAGTGGGTTGAAAAAGATAGGATTTCCGTGTGTTGTGGGTTGAAAAAGATGAATAAAAAAAGCTCAAAAATTGATGTGATAATGGGTTGGGTGGAAATTACTCCCTCCTCCCTAAGAATGGTGGTTGAAGTAGAAATTACACATTGCTTATGGTTCTTTACAATTTTACTTTTTTAGTTTGTTTACTTGTTTTTATACAAGTTATTTTTTTAATTTTATATTTTTCTTTGGTTTTATATATTTTTCATAATTCATTTATTCAATATTAATTTATTTTTCGTTTTTACAACTTTACTTTTCATGTTTTCCCGTAATTCGTTTTATAATTTAAATTTTCATTTTAGTTTTACATGTTCTTGCCACTACTAGAAAACTAGGTATCAGCGACGGACATTTCCGTCGGAAATCCGTCGCTAAAGGATTAGCAACGGAAACTGGCCGTCGAAAAAATCTTGCTCGCTAATGGTCAACGACAGATTTAGCGACGGATCACTTACGGATTCAGTTGTCGCAAAATGATCCAAAATTTTGTGAATTCTATCGCAAATCCGTTGCTAATGATGGGTAAATGAGTAGTTTTTATGTTTCTAATATTACTGCTGAATCGGTCGATAACCAAAATTCACAAATGAAATTCAAATTTATACCCCAAAACATTACATTGACATCCCACTACCAAAATAATGATTAAATTCGACTTACAAAATAATCATTCATATTCAATTTCTTATTTCCTAAACCTATTAACAAAAATCAAAAGTTCCAAAGTCTAGTTAAGTGGTTAAGTTGTTTCCTTGATCTTTAGGAGTAAGTTACACCTCCTGGCGATTTCACTACTAGAAACTAGGACCTCGCATTCGTCAAATAGTTCCTCTTACTTCCTTACAAACATGATTGAGATAACCTACAAATATGAAACCTAATCCATAAATAAATAAATGGAAGCATAATTCTATAATACTTATGGTTATTTTTGCTTTTTCTTATTTATACAACATTACTGAAATTAATTTCCATTAAAAAAGTTAAAAAGCATGCAACTGCCTACCTGCATTAACTTCACAGAAAGGTTTGTTTTAGTTGTTTCACTATTTGCAAAGAACATGCCTGGAAATGGAATGGAATGAATTATACATTATGCTTTCATCTATGAAATATATGTCATCTACAACCACATATTTTGCCAAGTTTTTTATGTACAACACAAGAATAAGACTTACTACATTATAATTTTACAAAAAGTAATGCAAACTTACAATAAGTGTAAATCTTAATTACTCTATAAAGGTAAGAATTACCATGTACCTTACTACATCCAACCTTTTCCTAAAAAGTATCAAGTATTTGTGAACATGAAATTTAATTACCTCAGCTAAAGACTCGAACACTAATTCACCACTAGAAAGATCTGCAACAGTACTGGAGTTTGTACACACACAAATTCATGCATTAGAGTATACACACATAGAGATATATATAAATCAACTAATTTAGTTAAGAACCTTCCACTCCCATTCTTGAACCTTCCTCACAAACATCAAACAAAACATGCACCAACCAAAACGAACCAAAAAACTGAAAAAAACTATCTAAATAACAAATATCATAAATATTTATTTTGTGTAATCAGACCAATTTAGAAAGAAAAAACAGAACAACTTTTGTTTCTACGAAATAAAAACACACAGTTAGATAGATATAGAGGAAAACCTTAGTGAGGAATTAAGATTTTTGTGAGAAAGGTTGAGACGGTGGTTCATGGGATTTCAGGCTCGGCGGTGATGAAGTGGTCAAAAGGAATCAGATGCAGTGGTCCTACTCTCGTCTTCATGTTTCTCTCTGTCCTTTGCTTCTTCCCATATCTAAAAGTCGGAATAGAAGAAAAGAAGCCACATACGAACTGAAGAAGATGAGCCAGCACATTAGCTACAGGAAAGAAGCCAAAGACAGAAACTTACTTGGGTTAAATTTCATCGACAGGAAGGGTCGTCATGATATCGAGGGTCTTGGCTAGGGTTTCCTTCTGTTGGAATCGAGTTTTAGGAACATAAAGAAGACGACTATTAGTATCGATTTGGGATGAGTGCCGATTTGCAAGACGAGTGTCGATTTGGGCTTTGGATTTCAGAAACAAGCATGAGAGATAACTAGTGAATGTCGATTTAGGAGGGAGAATGGGGGGAAATGAAAATAATTGGGATGAGGAGCGGGGGAAATGAAATATTTGGGAGGGCTTAACAAAAATTAGTGACCGAAATATTTGTGAGTTTCTGATTCCGTCAGTAATCCCTTTCTAATCCCTCGCTAACATGCTAAAATTTACACCTTATCTACAAAAATGATTTTCGTGGCATATCCCTTGTAAATCAGTCACTAATTAGCTAGGGATTTTTTCTGTCGCTGATGCCTAGTTTTCTAATAGTGATGCATGCAACTTGTTTTTGTAACTTAATATTTTTTTTACCTAATTCATTTTTACAACTTTATTTTTTTCCTTTTTATCACAACTCTTTTTGCAACTTCACTTTTTTATCCTTTTCACAATTCATTATAAAACTTTATCTTTTAGCTTCGTTTTACTTTATTTTTGTATGTTTTACAAAAAATAAAGTTATAAAAATGGCTTGTCAAAAGTCTATAAAACCGAAGTAAAAAATGAAGTTATAAAGTGATTTGTGAAAAAACTTGTAAAAAAGTTTTAAAAAATGATGTAAAAAAGAATTGTAAAAAAAAATGATGTAAAAAAGAATTGTATAAAAAGCACGTAAAAGTAAAGTTGTATAAATGAAAAAAAAAATGTAAAAAAAGACGTAAAACGAATTTTGAAAAAACATCAACAAGTTTCTTTAGTTGTCACTTGTTATCTTTCTAGAGCATCTCCTTTCTAGTTTCTAATTCCCGATATTTTTTAATCTATCAAATATTAACCCATAAAATCATGGACAAAAAAAATTGATTTCCTTTCTACATACCTTTTTTAATGGATGTATTATATCATCTGTTAATTATTATCGATATATACTTGTTTCCATTCTCCTTATGTATTTCATATATACATCTCCAAATCGCAAAAATACAGCCACCAACCATGTAGCTATCATAATTTTTTTTTTTTTTGGTTTGCACAACTTCCAGCATCCACTAAAAGAAAGAAAACAACACCATGTTAGTAATTTTTGTTTTCTGAATTTCCATTTTCTGATTGACGATTGTGTGCGTTATTTTGTTTATTTATATTATCTGTAAGACAAAACTGCAAATTTGGTCCTTATGGTTTACGAAAAACTTTGGATAGGGTCCAAAAAGTTTTCAACTTGCATAGAAGGTCCAAAATCAAAAACTTCCTGTGATTTTGGTCCAAAAAAACTTAAAAAGACAGTTATGCCCTTTTTTTGTGTTTTTTATAATTATCCTAATACTATTTTACTTTAAAAATAAAAAGAAAAAAAGAATTATCTCCTCTTCCCCACCCACCCCCACCGTTCTCTCTCTCTCTCTCTCTCTCTCTCTCTCTCTCTCTCTCTCTCTCTCTCTCTCTCTCTCTCTCTCTCTCTCTCTCTCTCTCTCTCTCTCTCTCAAACACAAAGTCAAAAACTTAAAACACAGGACCTCAATCCACCACCACAGGACCGCCACTATCCCGAACCCACGACTATCGTCGCCCTAAAGCCACTACCACCGCCGCCCTACATGTGTCTTACTTCTTCAAATTTTTTTCTTGACCAAATTGCAGTCATTTTCACTATTTGAAAATGGAAAAATTGTGACTGGAACAGATGAAATCACTCAGTCGAGTGATTCTAAGGTTCCATCCACTACAAGAACAAGACCCTTTTACGACGCGCAAATCACGACACTCGTTGATTTATGTTACGCAAAAGAGAGTGACATTAAAAAAGTGTCATCTCTTCAAAAAATTTAACAATAGAGGACACGCATTATTGTGTGCCCTTAAATTAGTGTCTAAACAAAAAAAAAAACACGGAGGACACCTATAATAAAACGCGCATCGTCTAAGGATGTCGCTTTATAATTTTTAATGGAACGCGCGTTCCATCCCTTAACAGTGGGGGGAAATGAAATTCTGAAAAAATTAAAAACCCCGCCTTCCTTTTTTTTTCTCCTTTCCCTCTTACCCAAATTATGGACGCTCCTTCCTTCCCCTTCCCGACATTGACTGCTGCCTACTTCTTCCCTCACTTACTTCTACCTACTGGAACCACCATATCTCCCACTCGATGTTGAAATTGTTGGAAAAAGCCCTAATTATACTCTCAAGTCTAAATATTAGGAATGCAAATCTTGATTCTCGTTTGTTTCAGATTCCCCAAAGATTAATCGAAAAACACACAACGAAGAACTGTAACTTTGCTCCATTAACTTCCCGATTACATCTCGTCATCACCTTTGAAACTTCTTCGTTAGAGACCTAGGTAATGCTTTTATTTTTTCGTTTCTTCACATATCTTTTTCTAGTTTTGAATGATTTGGTGGCTCCTATGTAAAAATTTGGACCGTATCCAACAAAAAAATTGGACATTTTGAATAGAAAGCGAATCTGAATCTAGCACTCTCGATATGATTATCAGGCTCAAAGGAGTGGGCGTCGTTAGGAAGGTCGTCATGGGTCGCTAAGGGCGCTAAACACCTCCCGCTATCTTCCGCCAAAGGGGTCGCCAACCAAGTCTCGCCAGCAGCTTAACGAGAAGAGAGAGAGAAAGAAAGGAGTAAACATGTTCAGGCCTTCATAGTGGTAACTTCCATCCCTAAATCGATTTATGTTCATCTGTTTTTTTTTACTTCTCAATTTATTATGTTAATCCATTGTGCATCTCTATTGTTTCTATTTTTGTTCATATTTCAACGAATTATCAACGCCTATACTCCATTTTTTTATTTATGTGTTTGATTTCTGCAATTTACCTTTGTCTTTCCATGGTTTTTAGACGAACACCAAGTGTTCGATGAAATTCCCCAGATATTATTAAGTCTTTAACACCTCTTACATATGTTTTATGATGTGAGAAATGCTTCATTTGATTATATTCACATGTATCTTTATGTTTTCAATATTTATCCCTTTAATTTCTCCTTTTTCTTTATATCGTGACTTCTAATTTGATAAGGGTTACCAAATATTGATGCCTGTGAGGATCAATTCGATAATTTACAATTTATCTTCTAGGCCTTTGAGTTTCAGTAATACAAGCCCTAGAGTGCGACTAGTTCCTGTAAGAATATAATCTGGAAATTACCAAGGTACAGAAGATGAAAAAAATACAGATTAACAGGGGAGAACGGAAGTAGAACAAGGGACAAATGACTTTCTGGGAAAATTTCTTTGTTGGTACGCCTTATTAATAAAAACGAGAACGTGATGCCTTTCCTTTTGTTCCATGTTTGACGAGTTAGAAGAAATAAACTTGTAGGTATGGTCTGATTAGGATCCCAGACCCACATTTGCTGAAATCTTCTAATATTATTTGTTAGTCTGTTTTTTTAGCCCCTGTAATACAGTTTCTTTTTTACTACATGACATGGACTTCACGATTGTTGGTCTGATTTTTTTAGTGTTGTATTACTATTTGCTGTTAGTGTTGTATTAATATTTGCTGAGGATATTTTTGTCATTTCTTTTATTTCATGATTGTTTTTAACTATTACTATTGTTGCAGGTGGTCACTAGGTGCAATAATGTATGAGATGCTTGTTGGATAACCTCCATTTTATTCAGATGATCCGATAACTGCATGTAAAAAGGTATACCAAGCTGCAACTGATTAATATTTTTATTTGCTGTATATTTATTATTTTGTTGGGTTCACAAAAAAGATATAGGAAATGCGAAAACAACTATCTATTGGGTGACTGGTTATCTTCCAAAAGATATGCTTCAAGTGGTCATCATTTATGTTCAGGTAAATCTGTATAAAGACGATGCATTACATCATTTACAAGATCTTTGTCTATCTTCCATGGTTTTGACTGAAGTGATTTCTTTTAATAAGCACAATGTTAGACATGTTGGCTAGCATTTTTTTTCAGTCTCTGCTTTGTGATTTTGCCTCACACTCTCATAGTATGAAAGTATAAATGAAGTTTCTTTTTTGTTTCTTTTGCCACTAACTTGAATGCAAAACAGGTGTTGGTTTAGATAAGCCAAACGAATGGGGATTTGATACTACACAGGTTGATAATATTCTCAAAAAGTTGAAAGTGGTAAGTTCTTCAATTTTCTTCACCTGAGCCTGTACTCTCTCTTTTTTCAGTTTATTAACATAAATTATCTTATTAATCAAAATTTCATGTATATTTTGACAGCAAGCAACACAAACAAAACATGATGAACGTATATATGCTTAAGTAACTAATTTGTAATCGTGATGAAGCTTTAGTATTTGTTAACTCATGATCCTTGTTTTCTTATCTTAGAGGATGATGATGAAGAAACAGGCTTACCAAAGGACAATAGTGAAAAAACTACACGTCCCCAAGGAAGGTCATTTTCTTGCTCAAAATCGAATTTAATTCTAAATTGTTCATTATATCCAAATTATTAATACATAGGTATATATTAATATATTATTAGTTACAAGAAATGAAAAAGAAACACCCATTTACATACTATATATATTATTAGATTAAGGGGTTGTTTTTTTTTACTTAATGGGCTTAATGGGTTAAGAACTTAATCTTGATTTATTCTACACAAAATGATTTGATGGGTTAAGCCAAAAAAAATTCAGGCTTAATGTATTAAAACACTAATTCTATGCTTGTTTTCCCTTCTTTTTTTTCTTTCCTCCCAACTCTTCTTTGGAAAGGGTAAAATGATCATTTCATTTCATTAATTAGATGGTTTATTTAATCTAGAATAGAAACATACTCCCAACTCTTCTTTGGAAAGGGTATAATGTTTAAATAAAAAATCAAAAACTTTACAATTATGATAATCACACTTATTATTTCAGTTTTACCAAAAGGGAATCATGGTAACAGTTGTTTGCCCTAGGCCAATAGAGACATCAAATGCACCTTCATTCTTGATTTATATATCTACATGGTATAATTATTTTTAATTCTTCCTTTTGCAAAAAGGTATGCTTTTGATCAGTAGGAGGCTTTGCTCTCCTTGAAGAAGAGTGGCAAAATTGATGAATTATTATTACAAGTAAAGTCAGTTGTCCATTTTTTTATTTTTTTATATTAACATTTTAAATTTATAAGACTTAACAAGATTACCTCAATCATGCTTTTCAGGGTAAAGAGCACATCTTGTTGCTAAACTCAGATAATTTGGTTGAAGTTGTGGACCCAAGTATCCTTTTTAAGTTTATAATTGTTAGTTTCTTTTTTACTTAATGAACTGAATATATATATATATATATATATATATATATATATATATATATATATATATATATATATGAGTATGGCTTCTCAAATATTTTTATAAACATCATTTATCCTGGGAAAAATGTTATAAATTAAACAATTAAACAATAACCAACTATATGATTTTGGGATCCTTATGATATGTACCAGAGATTCTAAATCATCTTATCCAGAAGAACATTGAGTATTGCATGGAGGTAATTACTATAATGCCCTTTTCTTATCTTTACTTTGAAAATGTTAATTCTTACCTTTTGTCTATGTAGGATCCACCAGGAGCAGGAAAAACACAAAGAATTCTTAGGCTTCTTAGTGCCATATTACAAACCAGCTGAGTATATAAGTCTCTTAGTAACTTATGCAGGTAACAATATTGTTCATAGTTGGGCTATTAATGTTCCTGTTTGTTTTCATTTATGCAGGTAACAATCTTGTTGAAAGGACTTATGAATCAGATATTAATGGTAACAAGTTTAACACTCGAGTCCATACGATTAGATGTTAATGGTAACAAGTTTAACACATGTGTCTTTGTTATACATACAAATTAAATGCAATGGATTATATTTTTTGTATATGGTATTTTATTTTATATTATGCAATGGATTGTATTTTTTGTATATGGTATTTTATTTCTATTATGAGAGATTAAATGCAAATTTAATTTATAAATTAATAAATACATAAATATATATATTTTTTTAAAAAAAATTAAAATTACGATACGCAAAAATGTGTGTCGTCTTCATTTATGACATGGCCTTTCTTGACTGGTGCTTCCTTGATGCGCATTGCGTGTCATAAACACGCGCGTCGTAAGGTTACGACACGCAAATGTGTGTCGTCTTCCTTTATGACAGGGCCTTCCTTGATACGCAATGCGTGTCAACCGCGCGTGTAAATGCGCGTCATAAATGCGCGTCGTCTATAGACGACGCGTAAAAGCGCTTCATCTCTCTTTATGACAGGGCCTTCCTTGACGCGCATTTGCGCGTCGTCTGAGCCTTTTACGACGCGCAATGAGCGTCGTAAAAGGCCTTTTTTCTAGTAGTGATCAATGGCAATTCACAACAATGGAATAGGAGGAGACGGTGTTTCAAGTTAGTGAAATTGAGAATGAAGGTTATTGGGTCGACTTTCATCACTAGCAACGAGACCCGTCTTCTCCATTCACTTTAATTCAAAAGGTAACCTCGATTCTGCCATTCCAACTATTAGAATTAGGAGAGCAAAAAGGGAAATCAAAGATAAAATCAATCTTCCATAAATCTCTAGTGATGTTCTGATCAATTCTGAAAGAAAGCAACTAGAGAAAGAAGTAGAGATGTTTCGATCATTACTCTAGAAACCGGTAAATTATTACTCTAGAAACTGGGATGGAAAGGCAGCTCCAGTGTCAGGGGAAGGTGCAAGGGCCATCGCTTGAGCAGACACGGTGGCTGCCACCGAGATTTCCTTGAGGGAAACAACGAAAGCCTTCACCACACCCATTAGAAACCTAAAATACTCAAGAAACCCACCTGAAACCAGAAATACTCATCAGTTTTATGGATTTGATAGCCAATGAATGAGCAGAGCTAGAGAAAATGGATAATATAAAGGGACAAGGAGGTTTCCAATGGTGGTGGAGGGCAGCGAGGACCAGACAGAGAAATGGAGAAAACACAATCTCACATCTGAATTTGCTTCTTGTATAATCAGTTTCTTATGAATATGGTTATGAATTGTGCAATTATTGAAGTAGCGGAACCAAAATTAGTTGAATATCAAGGAGGCAAACTGGTCTCGATCCTTTCCCTCTATCTTGATTATTTATTAGAATTGATTCAGTATCTGATACCTTCTCCACCTCCTATGTATATATGTGTTATGTGTATGTGTTAGTTATAACGATTTGAAAAGGGAGCAAGTACTAATTTTGGACAATTTACAAGCACTTGAAACCTAGAAAATCTAATTAAGAAGGGGAAGAAGAAGATGGATCGGGGTTTTTTCTTGACTTTTTCTTTAAGAGAGAGAGAGAGAGAGAGAGAGAGAGAGAGAGAGAGAGAGAGAGAACGGTGGGGGTGGGTGGGGGTAAGTGATAATTTTTTTCTTTTCTTTTTATTTTTAAAGTAAAATAGTATTAGGATAATTATAAAAAATACAAAATAGAAAATAAAAGAGCATAATCGTCTTTTTAAGTTTTTTTGGACCAAAATCACAGGAAGTTTTTTATTTTGGACATTTCATGCAAGTTGAAAACTTTTTGAATTCTATCCAAAGTTTTTCACAAACCATAAGGACCAATTTTGCAGTTTTGTTTATCTGTAATTTTGTTTATCTGTAATGGTGCGCTGCTATTCAGACCGAAGAAACCAATGCATTATCTAATGTCGGTCTAATAATGCATTATTAGTTGAACATGGTCAACTTTACGAAGTCTTGTATACTAAAATACATAAATATGTGTTTAAGAGATCTTTCTACCGTATAACAAAAAATTTACATAGCGTTAGTTATATATATATATATATATATATATATATATATATATATATATATATATATATATATATATATATATATATATATATATATATATATATATATATATATATATATATATATATATATATATATAAACACACGAGTTTACATATTTACTTGTGTTTTTATTAAAAAAAACATTTTAACGCCGTCAATTTATTAATACAAAGACGTTTAATAGATTTGATTAAATATTGTTTATGATTGTGTTTTATGATTATATGTACGTTCTGAATTGATATCGAGTATTCATGAATGCAACCCTTTGCTCAACATGTTACAAAGGGTAGTTTAACTTGCTAAACTAACTTTTATACTTGTATACATATATAATCCCACATCCAAACAAGGAAAATGAACCAACGTAGGTTATTAGTCCTAAGTCTTTTAAATCTTATTTATATAAATATATGCATACAAATATGATTTCTGGGAGTAATATAAGTTTATAAAAACATTTAAAAGAAGTTTAATATTTTGAAATACATTTTGGTGACTTGATGTCATTTTGATACAATCATTGAAAACTATTTGGTTTGATGATAACTGAAATCCATTTTGATAAGATATTTGAAACCATTTGTTTATAACACAAAATCATTGTGTTAGACTTGTATTCCCCCCTTAAAACGGTAAAAACTATGAAAATACGGGGTATGAACTCACCTGTAGTGAGTGATTCAAATGTAAGATTGATATGGGATGCTAAGTGTCAAGTGAAGTCTCGAGAACAAACGGATCCTATTAAGCATATAGTGACACACATATGGATATAATTAGTGTATATAACAACTAATTATGATAGGAAACCACTTTAGGTACTAGGAAATACTTCGATTGAAGTGTTACAATCACATATGATTGCATCTTACGACGACACTAGGGTGTGTACGGCCAAGATGTGTACGATGAATGTGGTGTACGACCACTGGGTGTACGGTTATGGAGTGTACGAACATACACTCATGGAAGAAGCATGCCAAAAAGGTGTTTATGGCCCTATCTAGCATCCATTAAGTGTTCATGATCCTATGTTGGGACATGAGGTGAGTTTAAGGTCAAAATATGCACTAAACAAGGGTTTACGGTCATATGACGGGTGTACGACCGTACACCCTTGATGTTCATGCATTAGATGACAATTCAAGGCTAGAAATCAAGTGTTTCTCAAGCTTATCTAGAAGATAGAAGAGATACTCACACTTTTGAGGGTTCCTATGGAGTTCACGACCCAAGAACAGGTAGGTGTTCTTGGTGAAAGTGAAGAAGATTTGAAGATCTATCCAAAAGAGATAATTTCATCGATGAAAACATGGATCTTCACTAGATAAAGCCATGTATCAGCTAATCAATGGAAGGAATACTTACATATTTGAAGATCAAGGTGTAAATCTTCATGATAGTTGAGTGATAATCGATTTTCTAGACTTGGAAGTGTGAAAAATGAAGGAATGACTTATATATGGGCATGGGTTCACGACCACCTTGAGTGTACGGTCGTACACTCATGTGTACGGCCGTACACTCCTCTTGAAGGAGTGTTTGGCCCAAATGTAACATGAAGAACCTAAGTTAACTCATCCCTAAACCCAAACCTTGAATGCACTAGGCTTAGAACCCTCAAACAGACCCTAAACAATGCTAAAAGATAGCAGAAACGAGTCTGACTTCGATTAAATTGAATGGTTGTACAAGATAGAAATTTCGGGTTGTCACAACCCATATATACAATAATATACACATAATCACAAACAACATAATATGGGTCCAATCAACCATCGGGTTGGAATACCCCAGGCCCTCAACCATTGGGTTGGAATGCCAACATACTATGGGTCCAGTCATCCTCGGGATGGTATACCCTCGGCCCATAACCATCGGGGTCAAATGCCCACATACTACGAGTCCAATCATCCTCGGGATGGAATACTCATGGCCCACAACCATCAGGTTGGAATGCCCAGTTCTATTGGCTCTCGCACAAAGCAAATGATCCTCAACCACTAATCAAACATGTGCATATATATATATATATATATATATATATATATATATATATATATATATATATATATATCAAATAACCACATAACAGTCTATAGACAAACAAACCGATCTTAACAAATCATAACCACATAATACATCCTATATACCAGGATACCGATCTAACAGATCATAATAGCATAATAACATCCTATCTATCAGGATACCGATCTAACATATCATACGATACTCGAGCATATAACATATCAGGATAACAATCCGAAAGGGGCCGGTCTTGGTGCCTTAGACCCTTGAGTATAGTGAGGAAAACTCACCTCACAATGTCGAACTGTAGTGATAAGATCATATTCCCGAATCACAGCCACGGACTCAACCACCTATATCCACCATAGGACCAATTCCATAAATTCCCAATTTACTAAAATACCCCCAGAAGTCAAGTTGGTCAACCCTTGGTCAAATTCGAAGTCAACGGTCAAGGTCAACAGTCCATGTTGACCCAAATCATCGAGTGCAGCTCACTGACTCGTCGAGTCCTTCCAGAACTTGAGAAATCGTGAAAACCCTAGTTGACTCTTTGAGTTTCGAGACAACTCGTCGAGTCCATGCGTGTCCAAATGTCGGGAAACCCTAACTGACTCGTCGAGTCGTCTCACTGACTCGCCGAGTCCATGCGGAAACCCACAACGGTCAATCTTCATCCGACTCGTCGAGTTGACCATGCAACTCGTTAAGTCCCTTCAGTCCATTTCTTATTCATATGTTTTTAAGCTATCCCAAAGCTCCAAATTGCAGATCTAACCTCCTAGGGCATGGTTTCCACATAAAATTGCAAACTTTACGTACATTCATGGTCCTAAATGCAAAAACCAAGCTAAGGGAAAGGTTTAACCCAATGATAAGGGCCAATGCTTGCTAAATCTGATAACCTTATGACTATAGGGACCTAGAGGAGTCCAGATCTGAAGTTACAACTTTAGATTATGACCAATACCCGAAATGACTCACAAATATGCTAAAAATGGCCCTAAACCTATGCATGAATAGATCTAGCTAAAGATAAGTCAAGCTAACGACTTGTTACCTTCAAAATGATGCCAAGATGAAGTAGAGTCAGATCCACAAGCTTCTCTTTGCTCCAATGTGACAACCGCCAAATTCTGGTAAAGTCAAAGTCAACAAGTCGAACCGATAAACTCATTTAGTGCTTGTATGATAAGATATATTCTATGTCCTCTTATTTACAACCCTCTATCATAATACAAAGTATCACTCAGAAGTTTCAGGTGTTCAGAAATTCTAAACTCTAACCAGGGTGAGTGAGGTAATGACTCTATAAAGCACTATTAAGTACCCTTCGGGGGTGTAAAACACTCATGATAAGGTATAATGGGGTTTACAAACCTTGCATTACGAGGCTAAACTCTAACAAAGGTCGCAAACAAAGTCTCTCTCAATCTCTCTTACTCTATCTCTCTCTATCCCAAATCTCTCTCAAAATCCCTCTTAAATTTTGATAATCACTCGGGGGATCCCGACCCTTAACTTAGTCAAAAACCAATCGAAATGGGAAGATTAATTGAAAAATAGGAATATAGGGCCGAAGCCCCCTTAGGACCAAAACCCCACCCTAAAACCGAACCCTCCTTAAGACCAAAACCTACCTTCGGTTCGGATCAACCTTCGCTCCGAGAATCACTTTCGGTCCGAGACCACGTTCGGTTCGTTTCAACCAACTTCGGTTCGGTTCAAGTCACTTCGGACCGAAGTTGCTTTCGGTTCTATCCGAGAACCTTCGCTTCTGACCCTCGGAACTTCACAAATTCGCTTCTTTTTCCCGGTTTTCAACCATTCTCATGTTTTAAGCCCGTTTTCGATGATTTTGACGGGGGATTTTCACCCAAACTCATATTTTGACATATGAGACCCCATAAATTCATATCTTACACATATTTTAGGGGAAATTCTTATTATGGAACATATATTTTGTACAAGATATTATCTAAGGGTTGGTTGACTTTTCCAAGAAGTTATGACACCATACCCACTTTTTGTCACTATTCACACATTACCATGTCAAATCATTGTCCTTCTTCTACACTCCCCCAACACTCCATCAGATTTCTTACGCCAAATCCACTTAAAGATCTATATCTATCACACTTCCTAAAAGTTTCATTTACCACACTCTTCAATCAAATATTATTTCTCTCTCTCTCTCTCACACTCTCTCTCTCTCTCTCTCTCTCTCTTCTCAATTACTCTCTCTTCCCTCATTTTTGGTAAGTTCTTCGCCATTACTCCTAAGCATACTTCATTCCTTCACTCAAAGTGATTTCATACCTCCATATTTTCATGTTTTCTTCTAGTTTTAGGGGGTAGAATACAAGTTACAACACCAAAACATGATTAAATTCAAATGATAGCTTTCAACAGAAAAGTTATGGCTCAATCACAAACTATTTTGACCATCTTAAACTCCATAACTTTCAAAACTGTTCAATATGCAAATAGTTTAGGTTTATACCTTTTAAATGACTACTTGCACATGTTCATACGATTTTTCTCCAATTTATGGTGATTTTTACAAACTGCCTATCACCACAGCAAAGATTTCGGACCAGTCAATGAAAATGGTCATTTTCATCCTAGTTTGGTGCCATTAATAATCATAATAAATATTTTGAGCATACTAGATACATTTTATGAACTTTTGGAGTTTACGTATTTAGATTTCGACTCACGATGATTTTTCTGTGATTTTTACAAAAACATTGACAGAAAGACAAAACTAGTTAACAACAACTTACAAGTTTACTAACACTTTGTAATTTGTTGAGCAAAGTGTTTACCCTTGATGACTATATATTTACTTGTGTTTCCCTGTTAAGTTACACCTACATAACAGAAATATTCATTCATTATAAGGGTTTTTATTCATTACAAACATACAAGATGAACTATGATAAGTATATTTTATGTTTTGTTACATTACTAATCACTACAAACGATTCAGTTTTCACTATAAAAGAGTTGTTCCATCATTACAAACATACATGATAAGCTATAATAGGTATAGTTTATGTTACATCAACTCTACGAACTTGCTAAGGAAGGTTATATTCCTACTACAAAAAGGTTTTTCAATTACACTACACGTAAACTCGTTAAATCCGGTTGTGAGGCACTACTTCATTATACTCTTAGAGTACCGGTTAAAATCCTGTAGTTATAACCAGAGTCTCTTGTAGGGAGAGTGTGATACTTGTATACAGATCTATATTGGGATTGACAACCCACACCTTAGTTGCATGCAATAGCTAGACCGGAAGGTCTGGGGTGACAAATGTCATAACATTCCGACGCCTGAAGAACGTCGCCACAGGTTACTATGTCAATCAGTATGGTTATAATAACTCACATAGGGAAATAACAACAACCATAGTTTATGGGGATATCTACATTCAATATGGGTTTTATTTATATAAAACTGCTTACACTATTATAAGTACGGTAAAGTACTTGTGCATTTTGGTCTTTGGGTCTTAAGATAGCAACTCATGTTATAAGGAAAATATTGGATTTTTCTTGTGCAAACATTACATTTATAAAGAAAGGTTTTTGAATTCTATATACAAAAGCTTATGCACTCACCAACGTAATCGTTGACACTCTTTCAATATTTACTTGTATTCTCAGGTAATTAATAACAACAGGTGACTACCAGCTTTTGAGGATGGAACGCTTCGGCGTTAGTAAAAATATTTTATCATTATATTGTAATCTATTTTGAAACATGTACACTTATAAAACCATGTAACTTTCTTGATTATATTTATGATGGTTGTATTTACCTTGAGCACTATTATACTCGTTGTTGTGATACTATACATGAAGTCCTCCACCCCCGGACGTTTCCGCCATCCTTGGTTTGGGGGTGTGACAAATTGGTATAAGAGCATTGTTTATAGTGAACTAAGTATATCAAAGCACATCAGATATATCAACTACAAATGCATTGGGACTAAAACTCTCTGATTGAACATTTTCATACAATTATACTTTTAAAAATAAAACGGTATTTTATGAAAGGTATAGGTATATGCATGCATGATGGTATAGTGTCACATCTAAGAAAAACACGAAAAATAAAAATAGAGGAGTTGTACACTATGATTATGCCTTGGGACATGCAATCAAGTCTGGGAGGAATATAGCATGATCAACTATATTCATCCGAGAAGTGACTAACATATGCCAGGGGATAGTCGTAGTGGGAAACAAGTCTATCAACCTACCAACACCCATACAAGAATTGCTCTAAGAATCAAACAAAGCATTTAAAATACTATATGAGTATTTATTGTTGCTTTAGTGCAATATATTTGGATTCATTATGTGCCTCTTACATCTCTATTCTCGCACAGACGTCATGGCAGGATTCCACGTAGCAGTAGGTCCCTACTTTCCGAACCAGGGAAACGGTGGTTGGATAAAAGAAGAACCAGAGGAAGATCCCGAGGAAGTTTTCGAGGAGGAACCAAAAGAAGACCCCGAAGAAGATGAAGAGGAAGAACCTGAAGAAGAGGAAATGGAGGAAGATGAAGACGAAGAGGAGTCGGAAGAGGAGCCGGAGGTCATCAACCCTCCATATGTAGCCATGGTTCCCGCAAACCCTTTCGGCTACAACGGACCTAAGCCCCATTGGGCATCAGTGATCGAGAGGTGGAGTCATCATCAGCGACAACGATCACCATTTGGCAACCAACGAGGTTACTATGACCTCAACCATGGAGGACCGGCTGACAAGTCCCTCCTAATCGTGATCCAGCAAATCATGAACCTTGGGGATCAGAATAGGGAAACAGCGGATCGAATTCGGGAGCTCAGCGCTGTTGTAGAAGCCACCGATGCATGTACTCGGGACTTGGAAAGAGACTTTTATCCCATGTACCAACTCATTAAGGACCTTACCGCCGCATTGGCGGAGGTAAGGGAGTATCAGGAAAGGCACACGACTCTCGAGGAGAGAGTGATCGCGGCCGAGCGCCGGTTAGCAGAACTACATGGCACCTCAACTTTGTCTTAAGGGTCGCAGGGGACTAGTTGCCATGAGTAGGGTCCACCCTACTCATAAATCTTTATGGATAGGATTCAGGAGTATGCGTTGGTGCTACTCTTCTCTGTGTATATACTCAGTCATGCGATTAAGTGGTTACACTAATCAAAGGAGCGTAATGTTGTCAAAGCTTTTCCTTGCATTGATGTGATGTAGACCTGCATCAAGGTCAAAATTTTCTCAAAAATTTATGTACTAAAATCATATAAATGGAATTGGAATGCATATCATATTTCATTGGGAGTGTTATCTCTAAATTCATAATAGTATATGTCATTTCTTGTGCTGAATCTACAACTACTTGGTGTAGGCAATAAAGTTGTATATAGTTAAGATTCTATCGGTTTCGAAATGATGGTTCCGTTTTAGGTCCTGCTCCTTGTTTGGTTGTTGACTTAAGGCAGATCCATTAGAATCAACGATCTATTCGATCTTAGTTACACATAACAAGCATACACTATGTGATTGTAGAAGAACCTAGCATGGATCAAGCCACAAGATTTCTCTAAGACACAACTACTAAATTCATGAACTTAAAACACATGAATTTTCCAACATAAAGTTGCTTGCTAATGCCTTAAAAATTTGGATCATAACACAGATAATTTAGTTCAATAACAACCAACTTGGCACTACTATTAAAGACTTATCATCTATTCGTCTTTAAAATTTATGGCAAAATTATGCCACCACGGAAGAATCACAGACCTTCCAACAACGCACCACCTCTGCCACCACCGCAGTTTGACCCCGCCATGTTCCAAGTTGCCGTAGCAGCAGCAGTGGCAGCCGCAATGTCACAAATTGGAACAAATGGTACTGGTGGATCGGGTAATGGAGCCACCAACTCTAACCAAGGTGACAGTCAGGGATGCTCAAAAGAGTGTTCCTACAAAGACTTTACAAATGGAAAACCCAAATCCTTCGACGGAAGCGGGGGCATCATTTCCCTAATGCAATGGTTCGAGAATACTGAATCAGTCTTCGAAAGTTATTCATGTCCTGAAGCTAGCAAGGTCAAATTTGCAGCTTTCACTTTCACTGACCGAGCCCTTACCTGGTGGAGCAGTCATGTAAAGTCTTTGACTCTTCCAATGGCGAATGCAATGAGATGGGAGGACTTGAAGGGCCTAATGCTCACCGAATATTGCCCAAGGGGCAAAGTCCAAAAATTGGAACAGGAACTCTGGGGCCTCAAGATGACCGGCTCTGACATCGAATCTTACACGACCAGGTTCAACGATCTGGCCATGCTATGTCCCGGTTTGGTCACCCCCGGAGAGTAAAAAGGTGGAGAAATACACCTGGGGACTAACCCCCAGATCCAAGGGAGTGTGTTGGCCTTAAGAACAACTACATTTGACAGTGCCAAGCAGATAGCACAACAACTCATCGACCATAGGGCCAGCCATAACATCATGGCGGCCACCCCCGATCAAACAAAAGGGGGAAACAACAAAAGAAAGTTCTGGAACAACAAGAAGAGCCACGCGGCCTAGGATTCGGCCAAGAAACAACAAATAGTGGCGGTGCACGCTGCCACTACCCCCGCCACTCCAGCACCCCTGAGGCAGTATGCTGGGACCCTCCCAAAATGTAACAAGTGCAGCTTTCATCACACCGGCCCTTGTCGGGAGATGCACTGCCGCAACTGCAACAAGAAAGGGCATACCCGCCCGATTTTTCAAGGCACCAACAAGCCATCACTGTCGCCAACGCCGGGGCAAGCCGAGCCTGCTATGGCCATATAGAGACCAAACACTTCAAAAGAGATTGCCTAAAGACAAAGAATGCAAATCCCGACGGTGTCGAAAGGATCTTGTCCTTAGGGCAAAGGGAAGCTATGGAAGATCCCACGGTGATCACTGGTACGTTTCTCCTTAATAACTCATATGCATGCATGTTATTCGATAGTGGAGCGGAAAGGAGTTTCGTTAGCCATAAATCCAAACAATCACTAAAATAAAATCCCCAACCACTAAGAGATACATATGTCATAGAAATGGAAACTGGAAAGATAGAGAGCACTAGTGATATATACACATGGTGTACCCTCACCCTAAACAACCATTCATTCAAATCGATCTAATGTGTGTTTCAATAAAAAGCTTTGACATCATCATTGGCATGGATTGGCTAAGTTCTAATCATGCCAACATTTTGTGTTACGAAATGGTCGTTCACCTTAATCTGCCAAATGGCAAAACTCTCGTAGTCTATGGCGACAAACCAAGTACGAACCTACAAATCATCTCCTGTGTCAAAGCCCAAAAGTATCTCCACAAGGAATACCACGCCTTCTTAGCCTATGTAGTGAATGAGAAGCAGGAGGTGAAAGACATCAAGGACATTCCAGAGGTTTGTAATTTCCCTGACGTATTCCCAGAAGACCTTCCCAGAGTTCCACCCACATGACAAGTCGAATTCCAAATCGACCTAATTCCCGGAGCTACCCCCGTAGCCAAAGCGTCATACCGCCTAGCGCCAGCCGAGATGCAAGAACTATCCAACCAACTAAACGAACTACTAAGCACAGGGTTCATCAGACAAAGCTTCTCGCCTTGGGGAGCACAAGTTCTATTTGTGAAAAAGAAGGATGGATCATTCCGCATGTGCATAGACTACCGCGAGCTAAATAAGCTTACCATCAAAAATCGATACCCTCTACCCCAGATCGACGACCTTTTAGACTAACTCTAAGGAGAAACTTACTTCTTAAAAATTGATCTGAGGTCAGGATACCATCAACTACGGGTCCAGGAGGACAATGTTCCTAAAACAACATTCAGAACCCGGTACGGTCACTACAAGTTTGTAGTGATGCCCTTCGGATTAACAAATGTGTCTGCGGTGTTTATGGAACTGATGAACCGGGTATGCCGGCCCTACTTAGATTAGTTTATGATTGTCTTCATAGACGACATACTGGTCTATTCTAGGAGTAAGGAAGAGCACATCCAACACCTACGACACGTATTAGAGACATTGAGGGCGGAAAAATTATATGCAAAATTCTCAAAGTGCGAATTCTAGATCCGAGAAGTAGGTTTCCTCGGTCACGTGGTTAGCAAGGAAGGGATACACTTCCATCCTTCCAAGGTCAAGGCGATCGAGAACTGGTCAGCACCAAGGACGCCTACAAAAATCCGTCAATTCTTAGGCCTCGCTGGTTGCTACCAATGATTAATCCAGAAAGGGGTATCCTTCGACTGGGGAGTGAAACAAGTGGCAACGTTTCAAACATTAAAGCAAGCCCTATGCAGTGCTCCAATTTTATCCCTACCAGAGGGAACCGAAGACTTTGTGGTCTTTTGTGACGCTTCAAACCAAGGTCTCGGGTGTGTGTTGATGCAACTAGGAAAGGTCATTGCATACGCCTCGAGATAGCTAAAAACACACGAGGTTAATTATGACATACACGACCTCGAACTGGGGGCAGTAGTATTCGCTCTAAAGATCTGGAGGCATCACCTCTACGGGACGAAGTGTACTATCTTCACAAATCATAAAAGCCTTCAACACATCCTCAATCAAAAGGAGCTCAACATGAGGCAGAGACGATGGGTAGAACTACTAAATGATTACGAATGCGAAATTCATTATCACCCGAGCATAGCCAATGTAGTAGCTGACGCCTTCAGCCGAAAGGAATACTTAGGCCAACGAGTAAGGGCGTTAACCATGACAGTCCATTCACACCTGTCTACACAAACTAAAGAGGCTCAACTGGAAACCCTGAAACCAGAGAACGTGATAGGTGAAGCCTTACGAGGGATGGATAAGAACCTAGAAATCAAGAGTGATGGAACTCGCTATCCCATGAATCGAATCTGGACACCCAAGTATGGTGGATTCAGAGACGTTGTCATGAACGAAGCACACAAAACTTGCTACTCCGTTCATCTCGGTTCAGATAAGATGTACCTGGACCTCAAGAAACTCTATTGGTGGCCGAACATGAAAGCCGAAATTGCTACCTTCGTGAGCAAGTGCCTGACCTGCACCAAGGTCAAGGTCGAATACCAAAAGTCATCGGTTCTGTTGCAACAACCGAAAATACCCGAGCGGAAGTGGGAGCGGATCACAATGGATTTCATAACCAAACTGCCCAAGACAATGGGTGGTCTCGATACCATTTGGGTGATCGTTGACATGCTGACCAAATCCGCACACTTCCTACCGATAAAGGAAACCGACAAAATGGAAAAACTGACCAAGACATACATCAAGGAAATCATGTGGTTGCATGGGGTACCAAAATCCATTATCTCTGACAAGGATAGTCGATTTACCTCATGATTCTGGCAGTAACTCCAGAAATCCTTAGGAACTAGACTGGACATAAGTATAGCCTATCACCCACAAACTGACGGGCAAAGTGAGAGGACCATTCAAATGGTAGAAGACATGCTAAGGGCGTGTGTGATAGACTTTGGTAAAGCTTGGGATGCCTATTTACAACTTATCGAATTCTCCTACAATAACAGTTATCACACTAGCATCAAGGTTGCACCATTCGAAGCCCTATACGGTCGCAAGTGCAAATCACCATTGTGTTGGGCTGAAGTGGGTGACACGCAACTAGCTAAGGGACAAGTCCCTAACAGCACCCTCACTGGCCTGGAGATAATAAGAGAAACTACAAAGACGATTGTCCAAATCCGAGAGCGATTAAAGGCTTCCAGATACAGACAGAAGAGTTATGCGGATAACTAATGAAAGCCTTTGGAATTCCAGGTTGGAGATCGAGTTATGTTAAAGGTCTTACCCTGGAAAGGCTTGATATATTTCGGTAAACATGGGAAATTGAATCCGAGATATATCGGGCCGTTCGAGATCCTCGCTAGGATTGGCCCGGTAGCATACAAGCTTCGATTACCGCAAAAACTCAAAAATGTACATCCTACCTTCCATGTGTCCAACTTAAAGAAGTGCTTGTCCAACGAGACTCTTGTTATCCCTCTTGACGAGATTGAAATCAACTAGAGTCTCCACTTCATGGAAGAACCGGTAGAAATCATGGACTGGGAGATCAAAAGAACAAAACAAAGTCGCATTCCCATTGTGAAGATCCGATGGAACGCTAAACGAGGACCCGGGTTCACCTGGGAACGTGAAGACCAAATGAAACAAAAATACCTACATCTCTTCCCCAACCCTTGAAGTCCCAGTCAAAATGCTAATTTCGGGACGAAATTCTCTCTAACAGGGGGATGATGTGACAACCGTCAAATTCTGGTCAAGTCAAACCGATAAACTCATTTAGTGCTTGTATGATAGGATATATTTATGTATAACCCTCTATCATAATACAAAGTATCACTCAGAAGTTTCAGGTGTTTAGAAATTCTAAACCCTAACCAGGGTGAGTGAGGTAATGACTCTATAAAGCACTATTAAGTACCCTTCGGGGGTGTAAAAAACTCATGACAAGGTATAATGGGGTTTACATACCTTGCATTACGAGGCTAAACTCTAACAAAGGTCGCAAATAAAGTCTCTCTCACTCTATCTCTCTCTATCCCAAATCCATCCCAAATCTCTCAAAATCCCTATTAACTTTTGATAATCACTAAGGGCATCCCGACCCTTAACTTAGTCAAAAACCACTCGAAACGGGAAGATTTGTTGAAAAACAGCAATATAGGGCCGAAGCCCCACCCTAAAACCGAACCCTCCTTAAGACCGAAACCTACCTTCGGTTCGGATCAACCTACAGTCCGAGAATCACTTTTGGTCCGAGACCACGTTCGGTTCCTACCACTTCGGTTCGGTTCAAGTCACTTTAGACCGAAGTTGCTTTCGGTTCTATCCGGGAACCTTCGCTTCTGACCCTCGGAACTTCGCAGATTCGCTTCTTTTTCCCGGTTTTCAACCATTCTCATGTTTTAAGCCCGTTTTCGATGATTTTGACGGGGGATTTTCACCCAAACTCATATTTTGACATATGAGACCCCATAAATTCATATCTTACACATATTTTTGGGGAAATTCTTATTATGGAACATATCTTTTGTACAAGATATTATCTAAGGGTTGGTTGACTTTTCTAAGAAGTTATGACACCATACCCACTTTTTGTCACTATTCACACATTACCATGTCAAATCATTGTCCTTCTTCTACACTCCCCCAACACTCCATCAGATTTCTTACACCAAATCCACGTAAAGATCTATATCTCTCACACTTCCCAAAAGTTTCATTTACCACACTCTTCAATCAAATATTATTTCTCTCTCTCACTCACTCTCTCTCTCTCTCTCTCTCTCTTCTCAATTACTCTCTGGAAACAAGAACTCCAGGAGGTCACGAGTTCTTCCCCTATTTTTGGTAATTTCTTCACCGTTACTCCTAATCATACTTTATTCCTTCACTCAAAACATGGATTTCTTATACAAATATCATCATATTTGTTATTAGGATCTTCAAACCCTTAAGCATTCTCCAAGTGTTCTTGGCTTGGAAAACTCCTTTTCTTCAACCATCCATCTCATAGAATCACTCAAGGTGATTTCATACCTCCATCTTTTCACGTTTTCTTCTAGTTTTAGGGGGGAGAATACAATTTACAACACCAAAACATGCTTAAACTCAAATGACAGCTTTCAACAGAAAAGTTATGGCCCAATCACGAACTATTTTGACCATCTTAAACTCCATAACTTTCAAAACTGTTCAATATGAAAATAGTTCAGGTTTATACCTTTCAAATGACTACTTGCACATGTCCATACGATTGTCTACAATTTATGGTGATTTTTACAAAACTGCCTATCACCACAGCAAAGATTTCGGACCAGTTAGTAAAAATGGTCATTTTCACTCTAGTTCGGTGCCATTAAAAATCATAATAAAAATTGTGAGCATACTAGACACATTTTGTGAACTTTAGAAGTTTACGAATTTAGATTTCGACTCACGATGATTTTTTTGTGATTTTTACAAAAAAAAGTGACAGAAAGATAAAACTAGTTAACAACAGCTTACAAGTTTACTAACACTTTGTAATTTGTTGAGCAAAGTGTTTACCCTCGACGACTATATATTTACTTGTGTTTCCCTGTTAAGTTACACTTAAATTACATAAATATTCATTCATATAAGGGTTTTTATTCATTACAAACATACAAGATGAACTATGATAATTGATAAGTATAGTTTATGTTATGTTACATTACTAATCACTACAAACGATTCAGTTTTCACTATAAAAGAGTTGTTCCATCACTACAAACATACATGATAAGCTATAATAGGTATAGTTGATGTTACATCAACTCTACGAACTTGCTAAGGAAGGTTATATTCCTACTACAAAAAGGTTTTTCAATTACACTACACGTAAACTCGTTAAATCCGGTTGTGAGGCACTACTTCATTGTACTCTTAGAGTACCGGTTAAAATCCTGTAGTTATAACCAGAGTCTCTTGTAGGGAGAGTGTGATACTTGTATATAGATCTATATTGGGATTGACAACCCACACCTTAGCTGCATGCAACAGCTAGACCGGAAGGTCTGGGGTGACGAATGTCATAACATTCCAACGCCTGAAGAACGTCGCCACAGGTTACTATGTCAATCAGTATGGTTATAATAACTCACATAGGGAAATAATAACAACCATAGTTTATGGGGATATCTACATTCAATATGGGTTTTATTTATATAAAACTGCTTACACTATTATAAGTACGGTAAAGTACTTGTGCATTTTGGCCTTTGGGTCTTAAGACTGCAACTCATGTTATAAGGAAAATATTGGATTTTTCTTGTGCAAACATTACATTTATAAAGAAAGGTTTTTCAATTCTATATACAAAAGCTTATGCACTCACCAACGTAATCGTTGACACTCTTTCAAAATTTACTTGTATTCTCAGGTAATTAATAACAACAGGTGACTACCAACTTTTGAGGATGGAATGCTTCGGTGTTAGTCAAAACATTTTATCATTATATTGTAATCTATTTTGAAACATGTACACTTATAAAACCATGTAACTTTCTTGATTATATTTATGATGGTTGTATTTACTGTGAGCACTATTATACTCGTTGTTGTGATACTATACATGAAGTCCTCCACCCCCGGACGTTTCCGCCATCCTTGGTTTGGGGGTGTGACATCCAAGCTCCTTAGACTTCAAGCCTTCTTCAAAAAATCCACCTTCCAAGATTCTTAACACACAACATTGGAGAGTAGGCGATATTAGGGTTTTTTTGAGCTCAAGGGGAACGGTAAGGGAGGCTAATGACCCTTTAAGTAGGGTGCAAAACCCTAGAAATTAGGGTTTCATTTTCTAGCACCTACTTGTCGAGTTGGGGTCCTCCAACTCGTCGAGTATACCTCTTAAAGTCACACGGCCTGAATCGTTTCTACACGACGAGTTGGGGCATCCAACTTGTCAAGGAGGTCTAAGAACATGACTATAAACATTAAATTTTTATACCTGGGATTCGGGATGTTACAACTCTCCCCCACTTGACCTAGACTTCGTCCTCAAAGTCTGTTACAGTAAATAACTCGGGGTAATGCTACCGCATCTCTTCCTCTGGCTCCAACGTCCACTTGGATCCCTCCGGTGCTGCCATTATACCTTTACCAAAGGTACTTCCTTGTTTCTTAGAACCTTTACCTTCCTCTCAAGAACGGCCACTGGCCTCTCCCCGTAATTCAGACACTCATCAACCTGAATATCATCTAACGACACTACCGCCTCCTCATCCAGTATGCACTTTCGTAATTGGGAAACGTGATAAGTTGACCTGATCACAATGATAACAAATCCTAGTAATCAGAGTTGGGGCCAGCTGGCGGCAATCCCTCGCATAGTGCCCCTCCTTGCCACATTTGTGGCACACACTTCCTGATTGACAGGCCCCCTCATGAACCTTGCCGCACTTCCTAGAAGTGCGGTCCCTCTGAATCTTAGATCTACAATCAGCGGCCTTAAACCGCTTTGACGCTAGCTGCGGCTGCGCCAGGGCCGGTCTCTGCTCTCTCGTCTGAAGCTCTATTTCAATCTCACGCTGCCTGGTGGCCTCCTGCATCTCCAACAAAGTATCATAATGTTGGGTGGAAACAAACTGCCTGATATCCGTCTTGAGCATGCTCAAGTAACGGGTCATATGAGTCTGCTCAAAAGCAAACTCAGGACAAAACTTGGCCCTCTCTGTGAATATCCTGTTGATCTCTATCACCGACCCAGTCCCCTGTCGCAGGTCCAAAAACTTCTGGGCCAACCTCTCATGCTCCACCCGCAGCACGTATCTGGTATGGAACATCACCGAGAACTGCTCCCAAGACACAAAAGCTCTCTAATCAGAAGAATACGACCCCGTAACAAGTCTCCACCAATCCTTCGCTCCGGACCTTAGAAGGTTCAGAGCACACCTGACCTTCTGGTCAGTTGGACAAGAGTAGGTGAAAAAACATCCCTCAACGTCACATAGCCACCTCATGGATATGATTGGGTCCTGAAATCCATCAAAAGTCAGGGGCTTCTTATTGTCAAAGTCTCGATACTAAAAAACCTGCTGATCACCAATCCATGCAGCTGCGACGGCTGCAGCAGTAGCATTCTCAGACAAGGCAACATATTTGTCATCAAATAACTCAATTATCGCGGTCTTAATAGACCAAAAATACTCCAGAATCTTCCCCAGACAATGGTGCAAACCTCCACATGGATAATCTCTCTGATATGGTCCTCAGTCACTGCTAGCCCACCTTGACTGCCACCTCCCAATCCCCATCCAGATCTAACCTCAAATCGCCTCATCATCACCATATTGAAAATAAATCAGGGATATATCAGATAACATGCATATCACATTAGGGGAACCAACTCCCAACAAGTCCCTAGGGGTTGTCACTTCCTTGTTACGTGTATGGGTCCTGTGCTTTCTGTAACAACGTAAATTTTCAAACCAAAATTTTTCATTGTTATAACACATAAAATTCATATATCATACTTCATAAAAACCATAAGTGTTTCAATATCAACATAAATCAAAAGTCAAATCCCAGAACCATCAACATAATCTCGAACATATGTGTACAATCATGCCGGTGCCTTCTCGCGATCCTCGGAAATACCTGAAACACATAACACATAACACAGAAAGCATAAAGCTTAGTGAGCTCCCCAAAATACCACATACAAATATATTAGCCACTCGAGGCTATGACTCTGTAAGATCCTCTGGTCAATGTGTCTCAGTGGGACCTTCCACTCCCACAACTCTGATGGACCCTCCGGTCCTAACTCTATGGACCCTCCAATCCTAACTCTGTAAACTCTGAATACACATAACATAATTACATAGACATAATGAAGTAATATCATAGTGCTCAAATAAATACATAAGACCCTCTGGTCACACATAGATACAACCCTAGGCAAAGTATAGTGAGAAGACTCACCTCATAAGCTAGCTAGTAAAATCTCGTGCTTGGAATCCTTGATCTAGCCTCCGCCTATCACAAGGATAATATCTTTAATTAATACCCTCTCCATACTCGACTACACCATTCATTGATCTCTCTTACACTCTTAGCCCTAGAAATGGGTAAAAGACCATTTTACCCTTCCCTGACCTCCATTACTCATTTGACCAACCCTAAAGTCAACAGAAGTCAATTCCAGTCAACAACCCAAATTGACCAGACTCGCCGAGTGCACTCGTGCGACTCATCGAGTCCCATCGTTCTCAGTAATCTCATGAAGGTCCAGCTCGTCGAGTTAACCCCTAACTCTCCGAGCTGTCGCATGGTAAAGCTCATCGGGATAAACCCTAATCTATTCGCCGAGTTGGCTCATCAACTCGGCGAGTCCATTCAGACTCAACTTGCATTCAGACTTATTTAAGGCAAGATACTTTCCTAAACTACAGATCCACACTCTCATTACTCCTTTATCATGTAAAGTCATAGATTTTACGTCCATGCATGGAATTTTGGGCATGAAATGCCAAGAACATGATCTAAATGGGTTTTTCACTCATAAATTTCCCCTAGGCTGAATAAATCAAGAACCTTTAGATGCTAGGGACCTCCTAAGGTCCAGATCTGGAGTTCAAGCCTCCTCATGAACCCCAAATCCTCAAAGTCCCAAAATATAAAGAAAAGAAGCCCTAAACTTAAAAATGAGAGATCTACTCAAACAAGAGAGAAAGGTTCGAACTTGATACCTCTAACAGAATCCCTTGGATGTATATTGACAGATCTAACAACCTTCTTTTGCTCCTTACTTGAAACCTTCTCCTTTCTTTGCAAAGATACACCTCTCTCTCTCTCTCTCTCTCTCTCTATATATATATATATATATATATATATATATATATATATATATATATATATATATATATATATAAGCTCAAAGATCGTTTAGGGTTTCTCTTTAAGAAAAGTGGCCGCAAAGGGAGGCTATAAGTGCCTTTAAATAGGCCATAATTCCGGGAAATTAGGGTTTCCTATAGCAGCGGTGACTCGTCGATTCCATTCATTAATCCACTTCACCAGCCGTGACTCTACTCAACGAGTTGAGGCACCAACTCGTCGAGTCACTCCACAATCCTCATATTAATTAATAAAATATTATACCTGGGAATCTGAATGTTACACTTTCAATAGTACGGGCCCATACTACCTTCCACACCGACCCACATTTATCTCAGAGGATCATCATAACAACCCTAACAATACATACTAGCATACTCATTCACTCAATCCTCACTCCCTACAAGAATGCTAAACATCACGAGACTGATCGGCTAACCCCGCACAACTCATCCATGAAACTTCCACCAATCCTACAACACTCGTGTATGCTAATCATACATAACATTGGACCCTATAGACAGTCGAATATATGATCCTACCTTAAGCCCTTCTTCAAACAAGAACATGAAATAAGGCCAAACCAAACATTCTCAGGTTATAGAATCTTAGTTACGTATAACCATGATGCATACACTAAGCAACCATATTAATGATGTCAATTTCATATGAAGAAGAACCTTAGGCTATCAGGCATCATATAATCAGACAATTCTATCTTGCAATTCCTAAAGATCCATAGCTTATCACTAGCATGTTGTTCTAACATATTACAAACTCAAATAACAGTGTGGTAATTTTGGGTCTACTTACTGGCTTCGGCTGATCGTACACACCACATCCTCTTTGATTATTTGAAAACTACTTTGACAGTTATTTTTAAAATATTTTTCCTTATTTTGAGACTGGATTCACACGAGTGTTCCTCCAATTAACTCAAACCAAGGCTCTGATACCAAATATTAACACCCATAAAAATAATGAAAAAATTAAACTTTTAAAACCAATCCACAAATCACCATTGTTTACAATATAGTTTGCAAAACATGTTTAATATCATAGTTTTCCCAAAGTCATAAATCAAAATACATGGAGGTCTACGATCACAACTTCGCCTTCTCGGGGTCATCTGAGGTACCTGAAACACAACCCAAAATTGTAAGCACAAAGCTGAGTGCGGTTCCCCAAAGTACCAAGACAAAACATAATCATAATAGTAATAGCAGCAAACAACATGCATATAGAGCCTTCAGCCTGACTGGACTGCATCGCAGGCCTACAAATTATCCAGACTGCTCACAAAACCTTCAGCATGACTGGACCGCCTTACTAGGCCTTCAGCCTATCTGGACCGTCCTCGGGGACTTCGGCTTGACTGGACCGCCTCACGGGCCTTCAGTCTATCCGGGTCGCCCTGGGTTTCTTGGCCTTTAGCACAAAGCAAGACAGCCTCAACCCAACACACCATCACATATAAACATATATCATATCAATCCTAGCTAGAATATACAAACAGCCATACATATCTAACAGATCACTAAGCATAGCATCATCCTATATACTAGGATACATATCTAAACGATCACTACATCATACAATCATACGACAAATCTGGATAACAATCCAAATGGCCGACCTTGGTGCCTTCGACCCAAAAGTACAACGAAGAAAACTCACCTCGCAAAATGAACAGAAGTTGATGAGGTCTCAGCTTTGAATCTCAGCTCTCTAATTGACACCTATTAGATTAGTACTATCCTCACGTCGTGGCCAAGCCTTGGTCACGTCGTGACAGCGAACCCGATCCGATTCAACTCGACCCAAACTGGTCAACTCAGTCAAAGAAACCACCTGAACTGGCATCATGACGTGAGCACCCATTCTCACATTGTGACCTCCCAGGGTCCTAATAGAAACGGGACTGCTCCGTTTCTCACGTCGTGGGATCTCATATACCACGTCGTGAGCATTGTTTGAGGCTAAAAATCACCATTTTAAGTCCTTATTACATTAAGTCTTTGATTCCACTTCTTCTAGAAGCTAAAGGGACCCCTAAGGTCCATAAAATGTTTCCTTTATGGCCATGCATGCACCAAACATGATCATCCATTTTCTAGGTCAAAAAGGGAAGAAATGGGCTTCAAACTTTCATGCATGCCTGAAATCTATACCAACTTCCATATCATAACACTATGAGCTTCTTGGGACTCTTAGAATCCATAAAGTTTACAACTTTATAGATCTAATCCACTCAATCAAGCAATAACATCAATAAAATAGACAAAACTCAAGATCTACCCATGCTAAGCAATAAAGTTGGATCCTTTGATACTTACAAGGGTCCAAAAGCAAGAAAAGATGATGATGATGCCGATTCTTTTCTTCTTCCTACAAGCTAGAAGTGCACCCAAATGACAAAGGATCTTAAGAAGAGGTAAGATTAGGGTTTCTGGAGTCTTAGAGAGTGATAGAGGATGAGGGTGAGAAAACCTAGTCCTCTCATTCCTTTAAATCCCAAAAACTTAGGGTTTTTGGTCGTCATCTGCCTTCACATTGTGAGCACTATATTGCTCACGTCGTGGACTTTTAAATGATGCGCATGTCCGGATCAATCCTCACGACGTGAAAAGGCAATCTGTAACGCCCGTGTTTCTGAGCTAGGCATTAATGTTGATGTAATAGTCTAGGTTAACTTTTGTAACTCATTTGGAAATAATAAGAATGTATTATTTGTGTATTATGTGTTTTATGCTTAATTGTGTGGCTTAAATGAATTAAGAATAAAAATAAGCGTAATAATAAAATATTAGATAAGCCCAATATCTATGAAGGAAGTTGTAGTGGTCGTGACAAGGGTTCCGAATATATAAAGAATGTCGAAATCCTAGTTATAACGAAGAAGTTATGACCTGTCGAAGTTTCGCGACAGAACCGACACGACACTATATAACGTAAAATACAAATTTAAGATAGAGCGATATCTAGCCTTAGTGATCTAAACGAAAGTTGTAGAATACGTTAAATCGAGAGTGTGCATAAAAAGAACATCCGAATCTGACTTTGTATGAGGAAGTTGTGATTTTTCTAAGTTTCGACTTAGCGGTATACAACCCAAATCTCGAAATTGAGATCGAGTGATATTTTTCCAAAACAATCTAAACGAGATTCGAAGATATTGTCGATAGTAGTCCGACGGTGCAAAGACAGACGAAAACGGACGTCGGATGAAGAAGTTATGAATTTCTAACGGAGTTTTTGCTGTCCCGGCCTACTAAAAATAAATAATAAAAATAAAGTCAAAATTAGCCAACATAGTCTAAACAAAAGTTGTAAAGTATAGTCTCACCTACGCGTGGATATAAAGAACGTCGAAAACGGAGCGTGTATGCGAAAGTTACGCAATTTTGAAGTTTGGTATGTCGGTGTACGCTAAACGTAATGGAGTATGCCCAGTGTACCTGTATGCATGAACTGAAATGTGCCATGTCCACCTGACCCAATGATCGAGTGCATGAGTCCGTAAACCATGACGCATTCGGTCTGATCCGAAGATTACGCCCATCGTAACACGAGTACGCCCAACATACTACTTGTAGAGGCATTACGCCCAGCGTAATCAGGATTTACGCCCAACGTAAATCGGGGTTTCAGCCCCTATAAATAGAAGTCATGGACAGCCGAGTTTTGTTGCTCATTTCTTCCTCTCTCTCCCATTTTACCTCGTTTTACATGAAAGCTTTACCCCCAAAGCCCCGGTATCATTCCTGAGACCCGAAGCAAGTCCCGAAGCCCTGAGGATCCCAAGAAGTAAAGTTTCTGAGCCGAGATGCTGCCCGCGTAAAGCCCGGTTTTAGAGAAAACGTCCCGGTTTTATCAGAAAAGATTATTTTAAAAGACGAGGTGCTTGCCGATCATCGTCTTATCAGGTGAGTGTGTAGTTACTTTCTTCTAACACATAAATACAAATTATTCTCTATAAAATATATGTTGTGTGTATATATGTTATGTGTTATTTGAAATGAGTATTGATTGGATGTTTTATACATGTGTTATGTTGTGTGTGTGTGTGTATATATATATATATATCTACAAAGATGTTGGGTAGAACATAGGTAGATAATGGATGTGTGATGAAATAAAATGATGAGAGACCTCGATGTTGATGTTGTAAATCTAGTCATCTAGTGGAGTATGGATGACGAACATGGACTCTTTCTAGACTATCCAGTGTAACCTTGGCAGGTTCATAGCCTGTAGGTGTTGTGAGCGATGTGTTCACCGGTGTACTCTATCCCCCTCATGGTTGCCTTAGAACATTCATTGCTGAGGAAACCCCTTGACAGTCGTGTCCATCCCGATGAAAATCCTAGATTAGGTCCCTGGTAATAAATGTTGTTTTAGGGGCGTAAAGTGAGGATAACGGGAATGTGTAATCGGGTTATTGTTGGTTGGTGAAATTAAATATAATTATTTATTGTGGGTTGAAAACCCTATATGCTCACCAGGCTCCCAAGCCTGACCCACTCAGTCTTATTTGTATTACAGGTAGTGGCGCGAGGGCATAAGATGGATGAATCATCAAGTTGTTTTTTTTATAGGCCTGTAGTTGTATGTAACTGTTATAAGGCTTATAATATTCCATTTATGCTTTTGTGTCTGTATCAGAACATGACATCCCGAGTTTTGATTATCTAATGAAAATACATTTCTTTACGAAATGCTTTGATAAATATTATTTTATCATATTTTGTTTGGGAACAAATTCCACAACTCTTTTAAATCAATGGATTTACTCTGAAAGTACTGTAAAAGCATAAATGAAACCGATTTTTCCTGGTCGTGATTTTGGGGATGTCACAGTTGGTATCAGAGCATTAGTTTAAGCGAACTAGGAAATTGTAGGATTTCTAGACTTAAACTTAGAATGTTAAGACGATTGTGAGATGAGTGTCAGCGATATTTTAGACACGAGCACTAGTTATTTTAGGAAAGTTGCCTAAAATGCTTTTATGTTCTAAATGTTATATGTTTGCCATATATGATATTATTTGTTCGGATCTATGGTTTGTTGCCAACCGGACCTGGAGACCTTATGTGTTTAGGATTCTAAGCGTATGGTTACGGTATTAGAACTAGAATTTAAATATTTCGGAGTGATAAGGATGATTTAATTATCTATCATGGATGAGGATCTAATTTCACCTTATTCGGTGTGTAGATCCAAAATGGTAAGAACCAGAAGTGGTGTTGGAAACATAGATGAAACAGGAATCAACCACTTGTGATTGAGCGAGTACCTATTATAGCAGCAGTACCTAAGCCAATGACAATGGCTGGTGTACAAGCGATGATCCAAATGATGTTGGATCGTCAAATGGAAGAAACTAGACGTCTGCTTTGGCAGAATCGAGAAGAACTTTCAATGCCGATTGAACAACCCGAATTGAATGAAGGGCATTCGGAAGAAGGAAACTTTAGTGGGACTGTTGGTCAAGCCAACCCACCGATTGGTAGGCAAGTTAACCAAGATGGAGGAAATGATGGACGTGGGTGCAAGTACAAGGATTTCATGGCATCCAAGCCACCATGTCTATCCGGAAGCCCGACACCGGTGGAAGTTATAAACTGGATCTCCGAAATGGAGACAATGTTCGAGAGTTGTGAATGCAACAACAGACAGAAGACCGCTCTTGCGATCCCTCTGTTAAAATCGGGCGTTTTGAGTTGGTGGAAGCTGTTAGCTGACTCTATGCCCAAAGGAGAAGCGAGCAAAATATCTTGGGAAGACTTTGTGGTGCAACTCAAATTGCAATACTGCTTCGAGCAGGACCTTCTGGAAATCAATAATGAGTTTCGGAATTTGAAGAAGGGAAAATTAAGCGTTGTTGAATACGCTGCTAGTTTCACAGAAAAGATGAAGCTTATCCTATATTTAGTTCCAACTGAACTCTCTAAGGTTAATAAGTTTGTCCTCGGACTACCAGCGGACTATGGTCCAATGGTTAAGCAAGCAACCACATTGAAAGCCGCCATCTGGGCTGCTAGAAATGTTGAGACCCAGATCAGGGAGAAAGGTCTGGAGAGGTTAGAGATTGGTGAGAAGAGGAAGTTCGAAGGACCCTCAGGGTCCAGCAAAAAGGGTAAATTCTCGAAGTCTAGTTCGAGAGGAGGTGGAGGAGGCAAAGAGAAATGGTGCGACAAATGCAAGAAGAAGCATCATGGGAAATGTTGCGGGGAAACCACATGCTTTAAATGTGGAAAGCTAGGGCACTATGCCAACGAATGCACCCTTACCAAGAAATTCTGCTATGGGTGTGGTGAGGAGGGGCGCATCTTGAGGGATTGTCCGAAAAAGAAGGAGACAGAAAAACCCAATATTCCGCCAAAGCTGAAGGCGAGAGCCTTCCAGATGACACTGGAAGCTGCTAAAGATGAAGCTGATGTTGCTTCAGGTACCTTTCTCGTAAACAAATTGCATGCCCAAATTTTTTTTGATTCTGGAGCTAACTACTCCTTTATATTGCATGAATTTGGTAGAAAAGTAGCATTGCTTGTTGATAGACTAGATAATGCCTTATTAGTCGAAGTTGCTAGTGGAAAGTTTGTACCTGTTAGCTATCGCATGAAAAACATCTTAATCGACTTGAATGGGAATAATTTCCACGAGGAGTTATTGCCTATTGAACTAAATGGTTTTGACATCGTGCTGGGAATGCATTGGCTTAGCACCAATTACGCCGAGATATTATGCAGAAAGAAGATAGTCAAAGTAAACCCACCAGGGAAAGAGTCATTTATGGTGTATGGGGACAAACGCAAAGTAAATTTTGGAAACATTTCGCTAATGAAAGCTAGAAAGTGTTTGGCCAAAGGATGTACATCATATTTGGCATTCGTGATCGATGCTAAGAAGGAGAAAAAGGAGATGCAGAGCATTCCTGTCGTGTGTCATTATCCGGAAGTATTTCCCGAAGATCTTTCCGGATTACCGCCTGATAGACAAATGGAGTTTAGAATAGACTTGTTACCAGGGACGACGCCAATAGTAAAAGCACCTTACCGACTAGCACCGACGGAGATGAAGGAGCTGATGATGCAACTTCATGAGTTATTGGACAAAGGTTTCATTAGACCTAGTTCATCACCTTGGGGAGCTCCGGTGTTATTCGTAAAGAAAAAGGACGTAAGTATGAGGATGTCCATCGATTACAAAGAGCTGAACAAGGCAACAATAAAGAATAGATATCTGTTGCCAAGGATTGATGGCATGTTCGATCAACTTCAAGGTTCAAGTTATTTTACAAAGATCGACCTAAGGTCAGGATATCATCAGCTGAAAGTAAGAGAGCATGATATCAAGAAGACTGCGTTCAGAACACGATATGGACACTACGAGCTTTTGTTTATGTTGTTTGGACTAACCAATGCTCCAACAACATTCATGGATTTAATTAATAGAGTTTGTAATCTGTTCCTTGATAAATCTGTGATAGTGTTCATAGATGACATTCTGATTTACTCGAAAAGCCAAGAGGAGCATGGCAAACACTTGCGAGAAGTGTTAGAAGTCTTGAAGAAGGAGAAGTTGTATGCTAAGTTCTCCAAATGTGATTTTTGGATTCGAGAAGTCCAATTCTTGGGTCACGTGGTCAACCAAGAAGGGATAATGGTTGATCCAACAAAGATTGAAGCTGTGATGAAGTGGAAACAACCGAAAAGTCCCACGGAGATACGAAGCTTTTTGGGATTAGCCGGATATTATCGAAGGTTTATCCAAGGCTTTTCTTTGATCGCTACTCCATTAACAGCTTTGACTCAAAAAGGAGCTACTTATTCTTTGAGTGATAAACACAAAGAAGCATTCGAGTTGCTAAAGAATAAGCTATGTGAGGCACCGATTCTTTCTCTACCCAATGGAGTTGAAGACTTCGTTGTTTATAGCGATGCATCTGGTGTTGGATTGGGTTGTGTTTCTTCACAGGATTGGGAACCAAGCTTACAAGCTAGAATTGCCAGAAGAACTGGATGGGATTCATAACACTTTCCATGTGTGTTATTTGAGGAAGTTCACGGGAGAAGTTCCCGATATAATTCCAATTTCTGAATTAAGAATTGAAGAGAACAAAAAGTTGCGATGTAAGATGGTTGAATTAGTGCTTGTCTGATGGAAACATGCGAATGGGCCAAGTCTCACCTGGGAAACGGAGAGTGACATGATGAGTCGCTATCCGCATTTGTTTGTTGATGTGTGATTCTGGGGACGGAACCATTCTAAGGTGGAGAGAATTGTAACGCCAGTGTTTCTGGGCTAGGCATTAATATTGATGTAATAGTCTAGGTTAACCTTTGTAACTCATTTGGAAATAATAAGAATGTATTATTTGAGTATTATGCGTTTTATGCTTAATTGTGTGGCTTAAATGAATTAAGAATAAAAATAAGTGTAATAATAAAATATTAGATGAGCCCAATATCTATGAAGGAAGTTGTAGTGGTCATGACAAGGGTTCCGGATATATAAAGAATGCCGAAATCCGAGTTATAACGAAGAATTATGACATGTTGAAGTTTTGCGACAGAACCGGCACGACACTGTATGATGTAAAATACGAATTTAAGATAGAGCGATATCTAGCCTTAGTGATCTATACGAAAGTTATAGAATACGTTAAACCGAGAGCGTGCATAAAAAGAACGACCAAATCTGACTTCGTAAGAGGAAATTATGATTTTTCTAAGTTTCGACTTAGCGGTATACAACCCAAATCTCGAAATTGAGATCGAATGGTATTTGGGCGAAACAATCTAAACGAGAATCGAAGATCTCATCGATAGTAGTCCGATGGTGAAAAGACAGACGAAAACGGACGTCAGATGAAGAAGTTATGAAGTTCTAACGGAGTTTTTCCTGTCCCAGCCTACTAAAAATAAATAATAAAAATAAATTCAAAATTAGCTGACGGATTCTAAACGAAAGTTGTAGAGTATAGTCTCACCTACGCGTGCATATAAAGAACATCGAAAACGGAGCTCGTATGCAAAAGTTACACAATTTTGAAGTTTGGTATGTCGGTGTACGCTAAGCGTAATGGAGTACGCCCAGTGTACCCGTATGCATGAACTGAAATGTGCCACGTCGACCTGACCCAATTCTCGAGTGCATGAGTCCGTAAGCCATGACGCATTCGGTCTGATCCGAAGATTACGCCCAACGTACTACTTGTAGAGGCATTACGCCCAACATAATCAGGATTTACGCCCAACGTAAATCGGGGTTTCAGCCCCTATAAATAGAAGTCGTGGGCAGCCGAGTTTTGTTGCTCATTTCTTCCTCTCTCTCTCTCTCTCCCGTTTTACCTCATTTTACGTGCAAGCTTTACCCCGAAGCCCCGATATCATTCCCGAAACCCGAACCAAGTCTCGAAGCCCCGGGGATCCCGAGAAGTAAAGTTTCCGAGTCGAGACTCTGCCCGCGTAAAGCCCGGTTTTAGAGACAACGTCCTGATTTTATTAGAAAAAATTATTTTAAAAGATGAGGAGTTGTCCGATCATCGTCTTATCAGGTGAGTGTGTAGTTACTTTCTTCTAACACATAAATACAAAGTATTCTCTATAAAATACGTGTTGTGTGTATATATGTTATGTGTTATTTGAAATGAGTATTGATTGGATGTTTTATACGTGTTGTGTGTATATATGTTATGTGTTATTTGAAATGAGTATTTGAAACGTGTTATTTGAAATGAGGTGGATGTGTGATGAAATAAAATGATGAGAGGTCTCGATGTTGATGTTGTTAATCTAGTCATCTAGCGGAGTATGGATGACGACCACAGACTCTTTCTAGACTGTTCAGTGGAACGCTGGCAGGTTCATAACCTGTAGGTGTTGTGAACGATGTGTTCACCGGTGTACTCTATCCCCTCCATGGTTGTCTTAGGACATTCATTGTTGAGGAAACCCCTTGGCAGTAGTGTCCATGTAACGACCCAATTTTCACATCCAAAAATTTTGTTTTTTTTAAACATTAATTTAGAAAAAACATTAATAATTAAAAACATTGTTTGATCAAACCACATCACAACGTAAACCATGTCTAAAAGCCAAATCATACAACCAATCGAAATATCAGAGTATAAATCCCATAGGAATCTCGTAAATGCGGAAACCAGTGTGTGTGTATGATGTGCTGCTACCGCGCCAGCTCCTTCCCCTTCGATGAAGAGGCACCCGAAACCAAAACTGCAAACTGTAAGCACAAAGCTTAGTGAGTTCCTCCATAATACCTCATACCATGCAAGCATATAACATACAACATTCAGCTAGGAGTTACGGGCCTCGCCCACACTCATGAAGATACGGGCCCTGCCCACACTTCGCTAGCCGAGAGATACGGGCCTCGCCCACACTCTACTATCTGGGAGATACGGTCCTAGCCCACACTCCACTCTCGGAGAGATACGGGCCTTGCCCACACTCAACCGCTAACTCATAATATACAAGTATCACACAGACAACAAGTATAGACAACTCTATCATACTGACACATATTTCATAATCAACTAAACCAAGAGATACGGGCTCGGCCCACACTCTAGTGCTAACATCTCGTCTACACGGGTCAGCCTTGGTGCCTTAGACCCGTTCCTACTAGAAGGAAACTCACCTCGAAATAGTTGTTGGTCTGTGTGGGAATTGACTGTCTGTTGCTGCTGCTGCTCCGAAAATACTCCGGCTATAATTCCTACAAAACACTCAATCAAACACCGCTAACTGACCCTCGGGTAAATTGACCATTTTACCCTTGATCAAGTTAAAAGTCAAAGCCAGAGTCAAATTTCAGTTGACCCGACTCGCCGAGTTGGCTCCCCAAATCGCCGAGTCCTTATCCAATCAATTGTCCTGCAACCCGTCTCTACTTGTCGAGTTAGGCGTTGACTCAACGAGTTCTCCTTCTAAACTGATATCCAAGTCCTTCATCCTACTCGCCGAGTTGTATGAACAAATCGTCGAGTTCATCTTCATCTGATGAACAATTTATGTTGTGACTCGCCGAGTTGTATGAACAACTCGCCGAGTCTGTTCTTGATCTAAGAAGATTGCCTTGAACTCGCCGAGTCAGGGCGTTGACTCGCCGAGTTCCTTCATGGGTGAGTTCGGCTACCAACTCACCGAGTCCACCCAGGACTCACTACTCAACTCGACACAACGAAAAGGGGACAAACTCGGAGACTCGCGACCAGACTCGCCGAGTCTGCTTCATGCAAAAGCCATATACGCGATTTTGCTCGAATCCAGTCCATGCCATTCATAGATCTGGGCTCTTAGGGCCTGGTTTACACGTAAAGTCTCCAACTTTACGTGTAGATCATCACCAATAAAGGTTCTAAGGCTCAAAGTGCACCAAAAGGGGTAGATCTAGGGCTTGTGTGCAATATGACTCCATAAAGGTAGTAGATCCAAGCTCCAGGGACTGAATAGGGTCTAGATCTAAAGGCTAACAACTTCAATCAACCAACAATGCACAACCAAGCTTGGGACATGGTTCAAGAAAGACTTTAATGGAGTAATAGGCATAGAAATAGAGGGAAAACGAGTTATACCTCAAAGAAATTACTGAGAGAACATGAAGATGCTTGGCTTCCTTCCCTTCCTCTTGATCTACTCCTCTTCCTTCTCAAAATCTTCAAGAAAACACACTAAAAAGCCTCAAACTCACAAGAACTAGGGTTAGAATGTATGGAGAGCTTCTGAGGGTGAAGGGGGCGGAGTTGGGGCGCAAATGGTCAGTTTAAATAGGGTGCAAACCCTTGGAAATTAGGGTTTCATCAGACAGCGCGAACTCGCCGAGTCCATAATATGGACTCGCCGAGTCGCCAACTTAACCACGTCCCAAGTCCCGTCTCTACTCGGAGAGTCGGGCCTCCAACTCACCGAGTCCAAGGCCAATAATACAAAATACTCAGATAAATCTTACATACTAGGAACCAGGTGCTACAAATCTCCCCTACTTATTTTAGACTTCGTCCTCGAAGTTTGCTGCTCGATCCTGAAACAGCTCGGGGTAATGCTCCATCATCTCTTCCACCGGCTCCCAAGTCCACTCCGATCCCTTCCGGTGCTGCCATTGCACCTTCACGAGTTCCACTCGCTTGTTCCTCAAATCCTTCGACTTCCTGTCGAGGATTGCGACTGGGCACTCAATGTAATTCAGGCTGTCATCAACCTGTATATCCTCTATCGGCACTACTGTTGAATCGTCCACTAGGCACTTCCGCAGCTGATAAACATGGAAAGTGTTGTGGATCTGACTGAGCTCGACTGACAGATCCAGCCTATACGCCACCTTGCCCACCCGGGCTATAACCCTGAACGGTCCGATGAATCTCGGGCCCAACTTGCCCCGCTTCCTGAATCGAATGACGCCTTTCCAAGGCGACACCTTCAGGAGAACCATATCCCCGACTTGGAACTCCAAGTCGGATCGACGCTTGTCTGCATAACTTTTCTGTCGACTCTGAGCAGTCTGAAGCCTGCTCCAAACCTGTTGGATCCTCTCGGTCGTCTTGAGCACCACCTCGGTGCTCCCCATGACCCTCTGGCCAACCTCCCCCCAGCATATCGGGGTCCTGCACCTCCGACCGTACAACAACTCGAATGGAGGGCGGTCAATACTCGCGTGGTAGCTGTTGTTGTATGAGAACTCCGCCAAGGGAAGATAGGTATCCCAGCTACCACCGAAATCTAGCACGCATGCCCGCAACATATCCTCCAAAGTCTGGATGGTCCGCTTGCTCTGACCATCCGTCTGCGGGTGAAAGGCAGTGCTAAAATGCAGACGAGTGCCCAACTCCTCATGAAACCTCTTCCAAAACTTGGAAGTGAACCACACATCTCGATCTGATATCACTGACACTGGCACCCCGTGCCGCGCTACTATCTCCCTGATGTAGATATCGGCCAGCTTTTCGGCCGAGATGCTCTCCTGGATCGGAATAAAATGGGCGCTCTTGGTCAATCGATCCACGATGACCCAAATCGAATCTACTCCACGCGCAGTCCTGGGAAGCTTCGTGATAAAATCCATCGTGATATCTTCCCATTTCCACAGTGGAATATCTAACGGTTGCATCTTACCATGCGGCCTCTAATGTTCGACCTTGACCTTCCTGCAGGTCAAGCACCGCTCGACGTACCACGCCACATCCCGCTTCATGTAGGGCCACCAATAGTCTAGGCGAAGATCCCGGTACATCTTCGTCGCCCCTGGATGAATGGAGAATCGGGATTTGTGCGCCTCCTACATCAAGATCTGGCGCGCGCCTCCATGATACGGCACCCACACCCTACGGTGTAGTGTCAACAACCCTTGGCTATCATAATCGAAAGAGGTGACTTGACCCACTATTCTCTCACTCTTCCAATGCTCCTCCTTCATAGCCTCCTATTGAACCTCCCGAATCTGCTCCAACAGGGGAGTCACCACAGTCATCCTCATACAAATATCCCTGATCGGCGCCGCCTTGCGGCTAAGCGCATCGGCCACCACATTGGCCTTCCCTGGGTGGTAAAGGATCTCACAATCATAATCCTTCACCACGTCCAGCCACCGACGCTGCCTCATGTTCAGATTCGGCTGATCCATGAGGTACCTCAAACTCTTGTGGTCCGTGTAGATGGTACATCGAACCCCATAGAGGTAATGCCGCCAAATCTTGAGGGCAAAACCCACCGCCCCCAACTCCAAATCATGCGTCGGGTAGTTCACTTCGTGGGGCTTGAGCTGCCTCGAAGCGTAGGCAATGACATGCCCCCTCTGCATCAGTACCGTGCCTAACCCTGAAATGGACGCGTCATAGTAAACCACAAAATCCTCTACGCCCTCTGGCAGGGCTAAGATTGGCGCCTCGCACAATCTCTGTCTCAGCGTCTCAAACGCAGCCTACTGCTCGGGTCCCCACCGAAAGACTACGGCTTTCTTCGTCAGTCGCGTCAGGGGTACGACTATCTTGGAGAAGTCCTGAATGAATCTCCGATAATAGCCTTCCAATCCCAGGAAACTCCGAATCTCAGATGGAGACTTCGGAACCTCCCATCTCATCACGACCTCGACCTTGGCCGGATCGACCATAATCCCGTTCTGGTTGACAAGGTGTCCGAGAAATTGCACCTCGCGCAACCAAAACTCGCACTTGGAGAACTTGGCATACAAGCTCTCCCTCCTCAGGGTCTCCAAAACTTCTCTCAGATGCTCCTCATGCTCCTCCTGTGTCTTGGAATAAACCAAGATGTCGTCAATGAAAACTATCACAGACCGATCCAGCATCGGCCTGCACACGCGGTTCATGAGGTCCATGAACGCGGCAGGAGCATTAGTGAGCCCAAACGGCATCACCACGAACTCGTAGTGGCCATAGCGCGTCCGAAATGCGGTCTTCTGCGCATCCTCCTCTCTAACCCTCATTTGATGGTAACCCGAACGCAAATCGATCTTGGAAAACCAAGACGCTCCCTGAAGCTGGTCAAAGAGATCATCAATCCTCGGGAGTGGGTAACGGTTCTTCACCGTTACCTTATTCAGCTCCCGATAGTCTATGCACATCCGGCGCGACCCATCCTTCTTCTTCACAAGCAGGATCCGGGCTCCCCAGGGTGAACTGCTCGGACGAATAAATCCCTTGTCTAGCAGCTCCTGCAGCTGCGTAGACAACTCCTGCATCTCGGGAGGAGCCAACCGATACGGTGCCTTGGCTATCGGAGCCGCACCAGGAACGAGGTCAATCATGAACTCCACCTGTCGCTCCGGAGGTATCCCAGGAAGCTCCTCTGGGAAAACATCTGCGAAATCTCGAACCACCGGAACCTCGCTCACTGTCGCCTTACCTGCCTCCCGGGTATCCATCACATACACGACATATCCTGCGCATCCCTGCTGAAGATAGCGTCTAGCCCTCGCTGCTGAACATACAGTGGGTCCGCAATGTGGCCTCTCGCCATGAATCACTAACTCTCCCCCACCTGGGGTCCTGACTCGCACTAGCTGTTGTGCGCAGTCTATCACCGCCCCATTAGGGCTCAACCAATCCATGCCTATAATCACCTTGTTCCCGAGCAACGGAATGGGAACCAAGTCTACCAAGTAGCACTCCTCAAACAAACGCAATACACAATCCCGAAACACCATCGATGCTCGCACCGATCGATCATCAATAATCTCTACCTCTAAAGGGCAATCCAATATGCCTGAAGACTCAGGAAACTTCTTGCTAAGCGCAAGTGAAACAAATGATCGGGAGGCACCCGAGTCGAACAACACCTGAACTGGGATGCCGTTCACATGGAACGATCCTAATGCATACATATACACACAGAGCACATATCAATATCATAACATCATAAAATAAAGTAGAGGGAAAGAATCATACCCATCACCACGTCGGGTGCGGCGCGTGCCTCCTCGGTAGTCAACTGAAATGCCCGGCTCCTCACCACCGGAGCCTCTGCCTTGCCTTGTCGGCCATCAGTGATCCGCAAGGTCGCTGGAGCTGGCGCCTTTACTGGCGCCGGTGTTGTCAATCGGGGGCAATTGGCCTTCTTGTGGCACCTCTGGTTGCAGTGAAAACACAACAACTCCGATGTCTGAATAGCCGAAACTGGAGTAGTACAATCCTTGCTAAAGTGCCCTGCCTTGCCGCACTTGTAGCAGCCTGCTGATCCCATCCTACATGCTCCCTCATGCGTCCCAAGTATTGTCTACTACCATTCACACCTACTCATACTCGTCCCAAGTATTGTCTCGCAGTTAACCAAGTCACCATACATTAATCATATAATCATTCAACACATCAGATAACAAAACTAGGATTTATATTAATTCTTGAAACTATTACACAAAAGTTCAAGTTCACCCTATACTATGCCTCTAACAGGCTATGCTTCCTGATACAGACTTTACCGACTTTACATATTAATATGAAGTCTTCATCCTTTAACCCTCCCATCCCTTTCTGCTTCGTTGAGGAACATGTTGAATGTCCTTGGCTGTGGAGGTGTGTTTTTCTGTGGGCAGTCTTTAGAAATATGACCTTCTTCATTACACCTATAGCACATCTTCTTGTTAGGTGCGCACTTGTTGGCATAGTGCCCTGTCTTCCCACATTTGTAGCAAGTCATCTCCTCGCTACATTTCCCGAAGTGTTTCTTCTTACACTTCTCACACCACTTAGCCTCATCTCTTCCTCCAGTTTTCGAGAATTTACTTTCTTTATCGATTATTGAAGATCCTTCACGTTTCCTTTTCTCTCCAACTTCAGCCCTTTCCAGACCCTTTTCTTTTATTTGGGTCTCAACATTTTTGGCTGCCCAGATGGCGGCTTTCAGAGTGGTTGCTTGTTTGACTATCGGACCAAAGTCCGCTGGTAATCCATTGGCAAACTTGTTGACCTTGGAAAGTTCAGTCGGAATTAGGTATGGAATAAGCTTCATCTTCTCCGTAAAGCTCGTAGCGTATTCAGTAACGCTTAATTTTCCTTTCTTCAGATTCTGGAACTCATTGTTGATTTCCAGAAGATCCTGCTCAGAGCAGTATTGCATTTTCATTTGCTCCACGAACTCTTCCCAAGACATCTTGCTAGCTTCCCCCTTGGGCATTGAACCAGCCAGTAACTTCCACCAGCTCAATACTCCAGATTTTAACAGAGGGATTGCAAGAGCGGTCTTCTGTCTGTTGCTACACTCGCAACTTTCAAACATTGTCTCCATTTCGGAGATCCAGTCCATGACTTGCACCGGTGTCGGGCTCCCAGAAAGACATGGTGGTTTGGATGCCATGAAATCCTTGTACTTGCATCCACGTCCATCATTTCCCCTATCCTGGTTGTTTTGGCGAACTATTGGTGGGTTGGCTTGACCAACGGTCCCACTATAGTTTCCTCCTTCAGAATGCCCTCCATTTACTTCGGGCTCTTCTACTCGAATTGACAATTCCTCGCGATTTTGTCTGATCAGACGTCTAGTTTCTTCCATCTGATTATTCAACATTGCCTGGATCATCGCTTGAACTCCGGCCATTGTCATTGGTTCAGGCGCTGCTGCCACAACAGGTATTTGTTCAATTACTGGTACTTGATTCCTGTTCTCATCAGCATTTCCAACTCCACTCCTCGTTCTCACCATTTTTGATCTATACACCGAATATGGTGAAATTAGATCCTTAATCACGATAGATATTCAAATCATCCTTATCACTCCGAAACGTTTATATGCCAGTTCTAATATCGTAGACGTACGCTTAGAATCCTATACACATAAGGTTTCCAGATCCGGTCGGCAACAGACCATAGATCCGAACAAATAATAGCATCAATATAGCTATCACACAAAACATTTAGCACGTAAAAGCATTTTAGGCAATTTTCCTAAAATAAAATAGTGCCTGTGTCAATTTAGGTGTACTACCTAAAATATAATGGACACACTCAACTCGCAATCATTGCTTAGCATTCTAAGTTTAAGTCTAGAAATCCTACAAATTCCTAGTTCGCTTAAACTAATGCTCTGATACCAACTGTGACATCCCCAAATTTCACGGCCATAAAAGACCGATTTGTTTATGCTTTGTTTTCAAAATCAGAGTGATCGTTTAAAGAAAACGGTTGCGGAATTTGTTCCCAAAATAAAATATGATAACCATTTTATCAAAACATTTCTCGAAAAGAATGTATTTTTATTAAATAATAAAACCTCGGGATGTCATGTTCGTTACAGACCAAAAGCATAAACAACATAAAATAGACCTTACAATAGTTATTCAACTACTGATCTATAATCCAAAATCTCTCGTCAAGTCCGCCGACTTATACTCTTGTGTCATTACCTGTAATGAAAAGAAAACTGAGTGGGTCAGGCTTGGGAGCCTGGTGAGCATATAGGGTTTTCAACCCACAATAATACATTTGTTATATTCAATTATCAAACAATCAACCCAAATACCCATCCCCATTATCTTCTTAAGGTTTCACCCTAAGAACCAACTATCCTTCATTCACTTATTCCTAAGGAATCGGCACGAAATCCATTGCTGCCAAAGTTTATCTATCGAGTACTAAATCCATAGTTATCAGACGCTAACTCCATAGTCGTCGGGGTTTACTCAAGCGGCGCTAACTCCATAGTCACCAAGGTTCACTTAACAAGCGCTAACTCCATAGTCGCCAAGGTTTACTTAACAAGCGCTAACTCCATAGTCGCCAAGGTTCATCAAATAGGCACGAAGTCACATCGTCGCCAAGTTTATGCAATAGGCGCTAACTCCATAGTCACCAAGGTTTATCTAATAATAGGCGCTAACTCCATAGTCACCAAGGTTTATCTAACAGCAGGCGCTAACTCCATAGTCACCAAGGTTCACTTAACAAGCGCTAACTCCATAGTCGCCAAGGTTTACTTAACAAGCGCTAACTCCATAGTCGCCAAGGTTTATCTAATAATAGGCGCTAACTCCATAGTCACCAAGGTTTATCTAACAGCAGGCGCTAACTCCATAGTCACCAAGGTTTATCTAATAATAGGCGCTAACTCCATAGTCACCAAGGTTTATCTAACAGCAGGCGCTAACTCCATAGTCACCAAGGTTTATCTAACAGCAGGCGCTAACTCCATAGTCACCAAGGTTTATCTAACAGCAGGCGCTAACTCCATAGTCACCAACTATCCCATCTACCCATGTTCTACCCAACAATTTTGTAGATATAAATACTTACACAGTTTAAATCATTTAACGCCTGTATAAAACTCCAATTTCCATGTCCATCTCAAATAGACAAATAACATATAAACACATAGCACGTATTTCATAACAAATACTTCATATTGATGTGTTAGAAGAAAGCAACTACACACCCACACATATAAACAACAATATACTTAATACACTCAAACCATACTTGTATTATTATCGTGTTTATGAAAGGTAGTATACACTCACTTGATCAGAAGATGATCGGACAGCACTACGACATGCAGAAGTAGTAATCCACCGCAGATCTGGAAGATCTCCACAAAAATCGAACTTCTCGCGGGCAGAGCTTCGGCTCGGGAACCGCACTTCTCGGGATCTTCGGGATCTCGGGACTTGCCTCGGGGCTAGAGAATAATACCGGGGCGTCGGGGTATTTCTGGCACGCAAAACGATGCAAAACGGGAGAGAGAAGAGAAGAAATTGGCAATTGGGTCGGCTGCCCTCGCATCCTATTTATAGGAGGCTGGAGCCTCGGAGTACGCGGGGCGTACGCCAGTACGCGGGGCGTACTGGTCCGAAAAACGTCACTGCGTGCGTCATCCGAAGCCACTTGCTGCGAATGTCGACACTTCGGAGTACGCGGGGCGTACTCGAGTACGCGGCGCGTACCTCGGATCAGACCGGTGACTCCTTCGGATAATGCTTCCGAATTTCCTTTTAAATTTAAATACAAATTGATTAATAAACTTCGGAAATTCATATCTTCTTCATACGAACTCCGTTTTCGACGTTCTTTATATCCACGTGAAGGTGAGACTACGCTCTACATCTTTCGTTTAGACTCCGTCGGCTAATTTTGACTTTTATTTTTATTATTTATTTTTAATAGGCCGCGACAGAAAACTTCGTTATAAATTCATAACTTCTTCGTTTGACGTCCGTTCTCGCCTAACTTTTTATCGCTTCGATACCAACAACGAGATCTTCGATTCTCGTTTAGATTGCTAAGGCTAAATATCGCTCTAACGTAAATTCACTTTTTACGTCGCGCTGTGTCGTGCCGGTTTTGTCGCGAAACTTCGACAGGTCATAACTTCTTCGTTATAACTCGGATTTTGGCGTTCTTTATATGTACGGAAACCTTGTAACATATACTACAAATTAGTTAGGATTATTCATCCTAAATAATCTTCTATCAAAAAGTCATTTTTGACTCTTATTGTCTCTAAATTGACTAGCCCTGATCTACGGGCGTTACAATTATCTCCCCCTTAGGATGATTACGTCCCGGAATCATCAACGAAATAGGATTCACATACTGACTCCATTAGTCATCTCTCCATTCTAAGTAGTAACGATGGGTCGTGTCCCGATGACCTCTCATCATAGTCGGACTCAATTGATATGACCCCTAGGGTCGGAATAACAACTATCTTACTAGACATTACCGAAACAATGGTAATGACATACTTGAATAAAACGAAATCAATTACTAGCCTCTTGATAACCTTGTGACTTCCCCTGATCCAAGCGTGAGTCCTGTGCTTCCGGTAGTATAGATCTCTACTACCATTCACACCTACTCATACTCGTCCCAAGTATTGTCTCGCAGTTAACCAAGTCACCATACATTAATCATATAATCATTCAACACATCAGATAACAAAACTAGGATTTATATTAATTCTTGAAACTATTACACAAAAGTTCAAGTTCACCCTATACTATGCCTCTAACAGGCTATGCTTCCTGATACAGACTTTACCGACTTTACATATTAATATGAAGTCTTCATCCTTTAACCCTCCCATCCCTTTCTGCTTCGTTGAGGAACATGTTGAATGCCCTTGGCTGTGGAGGTGTGTTTTTCTGTGGGCAGTCTTTAGAAATATGACCTTCTTCATTACACCTATAGCACATCTTCTTGTTAGGTGCGCACTTGTTGGCATAGTGCCCTGTCTTCCCACATTTGTAGCAAGTCATCTCCTCGCTACATTTCCCGAAGTGTTTCTTCTTACACTTCTCACACCACTTAGCCTCATCTCTTCCTCCAGTTTTCGAGAATTTACTTTCTTTATCGATTATTGAAGATCCTTCACGTTTCCTTTTCTCTCCAACTTCAGCCCTTTCCAGACCCTTTTCTTTTATTTGGGTCTCAACATTTTTGGCTGCCCAGATGGCGGCTTTCAGAGTGGTTGCTTGTTTGACTATCGGACCAAAGTCCGCTGGTAATCCATTGGCAAACTTGTTGACCTTGGAAAGTTCAGTCGGAATTAGGTATGGAATAAGCTTCATCTTCTCCGTAAAGCTCGTAGCGTATTCAGTAACGCTCAATTTTCCTTTCTTCAGATTCTGGAACTCATTGTTGATTTCCAGAAGATCCTGCTCAGAGCAGTATTGCATTTTCATTTGCTCCACGAACTCTTCCCAAGACATCTTGCTAGCTTCCCCCTTGGGCATTGAACCAGCCAGTAACTTCCACCAGCTCAATACTCCAGATTTTAACAGAGGGATTGCAAGAGCGGTCTTCTGTCTGTTGCTACACTCGCAACTTTCAAACATTGTCTCCATTTCGGAGATCCAGTCCATGACTTGCACCGGTGTCGGGCTCCCAGAAAGACATGGTGGTTTGGATGCCATGAAATCCTTGTACTTGCATCCACGTCCATCATTTCCCCTATCCTGGTTGTTTTGGCGAACTATTGGTGGGTTGGCTTGACCAACGGTCCCACTATAGTTTCCTCCTTCAGAATGCCCTCCATTTACTTCGGGCTCTTCTACTCGAATTGACAATTCCTCGCGATTTTGTCTGATCAGACGTCTAGTTTCTTCCATCTGATTATTCAACATTGCCTGGATCATCGCTTGAACTCCGGCCATTGTCATTGGTTCAGGCGCTGCTGCCACAACAGGTATTTGTTCAATTACTGGTACTTGATTCCTGTTCTCATCAGCATTTCCAACTCCACTCCTCGTTCTCACCATTTTTGATCTATACACCGAATATGGTGAAATTAGATCCTTAATCACGATAGATATTCAAATCATCCTTATCACTCCGAAACGTTTATATTCCAGTTCTAATATCGTAGACGTACGCTTAGAATCCTATACACATAAGGTTTCCAGATCCGGTCGGCAACAGACCATAGATCCGAACAAATAATAGCATCAATATAGCTATCACACAAAACATTTAGCACGTAAAAGCATTTTAGGCAATTTTCCTAAAATAAAATAGTGCCTGTGTCAATTTAGGTGTACTACCTAAAATATAATGGACACACTCAACTCGCAATCATTGCTTAGCATTCTAAGTTTAAGTCTAGAAATCCTACAAATTCCTAGTTCGCTTAAACTAATGCTCTGATACCAACTGTGACATCCCCAAATTTCACGGCCATAAAAGACCGATTTGTTTATGCTTTGTTTTCAAAATCAGAGTGATCGTTTAAAGAAAACGGTTGCGGAATTTGTTCCCAAAATAAAATATGATAACCATTTTATCAAAACATTTCTCGAAAAGAATGTATTTTTATTAAATAATAAAACCTCGGGATGTCATGTTCGTTACAGACCAAAAGCATAAACAACATAAAATAGACCTTACAATAGTTATTCAACTACTGATCTATAATCCAAAATCTCTCGTCAAGTCCGCCGACTTATACTCTTGTGTCATTACCTGTAATGAAAAGAAAACTGAGTGGGTCAGGCTTGGGAGCCTGGTGAGCATATAGGGTTTTCAACCCACAATAATACATTTGTTATATTCAATTATCAAACAATCAACCCAAATACCCATCCCCATTATCTTCTTAAGGTTTCACCCTAAGAACCAACTATCCTTCATTCACTTATTCCTAAGGAATCGGCACGAAATCCATTGCTGCCAAAGTTTATCTATCGAGTACTAAATCCATAGTTATCAGACGCTAACTCCATAGTCGTCGGGGTTTACTCAAGCGGCGCTAACTCCATAGTCACCAAGGTTCACTTAACAAGCGCTAACTCCATAGTCGCCAAGGTTTACTTAACAAGCGCTAACTCCATAGTCGCCAAGGTTCATCAAATAGGCACGAAGTCACATCGTCGCCAAGTTTATGCAATAGGCGCTAACTCCATAGTCACCAAGGTTTATCTAATAATAGGCGCTAACTCCATAGTCACCAAGGTTTATCTAACAGCAGGCGCTAACTCCATAGTCACCAAGGTTCACTTAACAAGCGCTAACTCCATAGTCGCCAAGGTTTACTTAACAAGCGCTAACTCCATAGTCGCCAAGGTTTATCTAATAATAGGCGCTAACTCCATAGTCACCAAGGTTTATCTAACAGCAGGCGCTAACTCCATAGTCACCAAGGTTTATCTAATAATAGGCGCTAACTCCATAGTCACCAAGGTTTATCTAACAGCAGGCGCTAACTCCATAGTCACCAAGGTTTATCTAACAGCAGGCGCTAACTCCATAGTCACCAAGGTTTATCTAACAGCAGGCGCTAACTCCATAGTCACCAACTATCCCATCTACCCATGTTCTACCCAACAATTTTGTAGATATAAATACTTACACAGTTTAAATCATTTAACGCCTGTATAAAACTCCAATTTCCATGTCCATCTCAAATAGACAAATAACATATAAACACATAGCACGTATTTCATAACAAATACTTCATATTGATGTGTTAGAAGAAAGCAACTACACACCCACACATATAAACAACAATATACTTAATACACTCAAACCATACTTGTATTATTATCGTGTTTATGAAAGGTAGTATACACTCACTTGATCAGAAGATGATCGGACAGCACTACGACATGCAGAAGTAGTAATCCACCGCAGATCTGGAAGATCTCCACAAAAATCGAACTTCTCGCGGGCAGAGCTTCGGCTCGGGAACCGCACTTCTCGGGATCTTCGGGATCTCGGGACTTGCCTCGGGGCTAGAGAATAATACCGGGGCGTCGGGGTATTTCTGGCACGCAAAACGATGCAAAACGGGAGAGAGAAGAGAAGAAATTGGCAATTGGGTCGGCTGCCCTCGCATCCTATTTATAGGAGGCTGGAGCCTCGGAGTACGCGGGGCGTACTGGTCCGAAAAACGTCACTGCGTGCGTCATCCGAAGCCACTTGCTGCGAATGTCGACACTTCGGAGTACGCGGGGCGTACTCGAGTACGCGGCGCGTACCTCGGATCAGACCGGTGACTCCTTCGGATAATGCTTCCGAATTTCCTTTTAAATTTAAATACAAATTGATTAATAAACTTCGGAAATTCATATCTTCTTCATACGAACTCCGTTTTCGACGTTCTTTATATCCACGCGAAGGTGAGACTACGCTCTACATCTTTCGTTTAGACTCCGTCGGCTAATTTTGACTTTTATTTTTATTATTTATTTTTAATAGGCCGCGACAGAAAACTTCGTTATAAATTCATAACTTCTTCGTTTGACGTCCGTTCTCGCCTAACTTTTTATCGCTTCGATACCAACAACGAGATCTTCGATTCTCGTTTAGATTGCTAAGGCTAAATATCGCTCTAACGTAAATTCACTTTTTACGTCGCGCTGTGTCGTGCCGGTTTTGTCGCGAAACTTCGACAGGTCATAACTTCTTCGTTATAACTCGGATTTTGGCGTTCTTTATATGTACGGAAACCTTGTAACATATACTACAAATTAGTTAGGATTATTCATCCTAAATAATCTTCTATCAAAAAGTCATTTTTGACTCTTATTGTCTCTAAATTGACTAGCCCTGATCTACGGGCGTTACACCCCGCCTCTGCGTTCCTCTTCCGAATGTGCTCTAAATCAATCTCCCTTTCCCTTGCCCTAGCAATCATGGACTCCAGGGTAGGGCAAGCTGAAAAGCTAACATGCTCCCAGATGTCAGCCCGTAGCATGTCATGATAACGGTTCCTCCTCATATCCTCATCACCCGCATACTGGGGAACCAACAAAGCCCTCTCCCGGAACTTGGCGGTGATCTCCTCCACAGTCTCCGTCGTCTGCCTCATATCCAAGAACTCCCTAGCCAGCTGCTGAAGCTCGACAGCTGGCGCAAACTCCGCCCTGAACCTGGTCGCAAAGTCCGACCAGGTCATAGCCTCGACAACCGACGCTCCCAATGAGTCCCCCACGGACTCCCACCAATCCCTAGCTCGATCTCGTAAACACCCTGCTGCGAACCTCACCTTCGACCCCTCAGGGCAGAAGCTAATCATCTGTGCAGAATCAATGTCTGCAATCCATCGTCTGGTGGCAATGGGGTCTTTCACCCCGTGGAAATCTGGCGTACCACTGCCCCTGAAGTCCTTAAAGGACAGTGTGCGAGATCCCGACTGGCCAGATGCCATGTCGCTCCTGAACGCCCGGAGGCGATCTTCCATCAACTCGATGATCCCTTCCTTGATCGACCCGAAGATAATGGGGGTCAACTCAAGGATACCCCTGGTGATCTCTGACGCGATGAACTCGCGTAGTCCCTCATCCACTGGCTCGGAACCTGATCCCGAACCTGACCCCTCTCCGGAACCACCATCTATTGGCCTCGATCGCAGTACCACCATTCTGCAATACATAAATAACAATCGTTAGTGATACTGATACTTCTTGAGGGATCACAACTACCACAAGTTCCCTGGTCTTATCTTGGCCTTCCTTGGTTCAGGTACGGATCCTCTGCTTTCAGTAGTACAGGCCCATACTACCTTCCACATCTATCCGTACCTTCTTCAAGGGCTGCCTCGACTCCACCAGATCCCTTTCACTACCACTGATCACTGCTATACTCATCCTAGGCTTGCCCTAGGGAAATCTCTGACTCTACCCTACCCAGTCCTCAGCTGCTGAAGGCCTCCTTGTAATGCCAATTAGCAGTTACCTAAATACCATCACATGTGATGAGGCTCAAATAATCCTTCGAGTAACAGACTCGTCCCTACAACGGTTAGACTCAAACGAGAGCTGCGCAATAGGGTCAAATCCCGCACTCTAAGATTATTCAACCCAGATCACATGTGATGTGACGTATCCACCTAATGGCTAACTCCCATCACTCAGAGTCCCACAAGCACAAAGCAGGCAACATTCGAACTAAGGAAACAATCTCCAGCAACTCCGCTCCCATAGAGAGAACTGAACTAGCATATAATGCTAAACTCATACTATCATGCATAACCCCTAACAGGCTATCCTACTGCTTTCTACTCAATTCTAGCATGAAATTTTCATACACTGAAGCACATAAAGCAGGCACATAAGGCATCACTCCTAGATCCTTAGTCCTATTCTAGCATGCTGTTCTACGAAAACTGATAAACATAACATAAACTTGTATGGGTACTTTGGGGAATACTTACTTGAGCTCGGCTGGTTGCGCACATCACACACTTCTTTTCTTCTTAAAATACTTTACTTGACCTTTTAGAAAACGTTTTCTTTTTCAAAATCTTTTGACCCCTCGATTTGAGTTCAAACACCCCCGAAGGTGTGTCTGAATCCCTCAAACCAGGGCTCTAATACCAACTTGTAACGACCCAATTTTCACGTCCAAAAATTTCGTTTTTTTTTTTCTAAAACATTACTTTAGAAAAACATTAATAATTAAAAACATTGTTTGATCAAACCACATCACAACGTAAACCATGTCTAAAAGCCAAATCATACAGCCAATCGAAATACCAGAGTATAAATCCCAGAGGAATCTCGTAAATGCGGAAACCAGTGTGTGTGTATGATGTGCCGCTACCGCGCCAGCTCCTTCCCCTTCGATGAAGAGGTACCTGAAACCAAAACTGTAAACTGTAAGCACAAAGCTTAGTGAGTTCCCCCATAATACCTCATACCATGCAAGCATATAACATACAACATTCAGCTAGGAGTTACGGGCCTCGCCCACACTCATGAAGATACGGGCCCTGCCCACACTTTGCTAGCCGAGAGATACGGGCCTCGCCCACACTCTACTATCTGGGAGATACGGGCCTAGCCCACACTCCACTATCGGAGAGATACGGGCCTCGCCGATTCAGATGAGTGACTCGCCGAGTCCGCTTCATGCAACAGCCATATACGTGATTTTGCTCGAATCCAGTCCATGCCATTCATAGATCTGGGCTCCTAGGGCCTGGTTTATACGTAAAGTCTCCAACTTTACGTGTAGATCATCACCAATAAAGGTTCTAAGGCTCAAAGTGCACCAAAAGGGGTAGATTTAGGGCTTGTGTGCAATATGACTCCATAAAGGCAGTAGATCCAAGCTCCAGGGACTGAATAGGGTCTAGATCTAAAGGCTAACAACTTCAATCAACCAACAATGCACAACCAAGCTTGGGACATGGTTCAAGAAAGACTTTAATGGAGTAATAAGCATAGAAACAGAGGGAAAACGAGTTATACCTCAAAGAAATTACTGAGAGAACACGAAGATGCTTGGTTTCCTTCCCTTTCTCTTGATCTACTCCTCTTCCTTCTCAAAATCTTCAAGAAAACACACTAAAAAGCCTCAAACTCACAAGAACCAGGGTTAGAATGTATGGAGAGCTTCTGAGGGTGAAGGTGGCGGAGTTGGGGCGCAAATGGTCGGTTTAAATAGGGTGCAAACCCTTGGAAATTAGGGTTTCATCAGACAGTATGGACTCGCCGAGTCGCCAACTTAACCGCGTCCCAAGTCCTGTCTCTACTCAGCGAGTCGGGCCTCCAACTCGCCGAGTCCAAGGCCAATAATACAAAATACTCAGATAAATCTTACATACCAGGAACCAAGTGCTACAGTCCATCCCGATGAAAATCCTAGATTAGGTCCCTGGTAATAGATGTTGTTTTAGGGACGTAAAGTGAGGATAACGGGAATGGGTAATCGGGTTATTGTTGGTTGGTGAAATTAAATATAATTATTTATTGTGGGTTGAAAACCTTATATGCTCACCAGGCTCCCAAGCCTGACCCACTCAGTCTTATTTGTATTACAGGTAGTGGCGCGAGGCAGGTAGTGGTGCGAGGGCATAAGATGGAAGAATCATCAAGTTGTTTTGTTTATAGGCCTGTAGTTGTATGTAACTATTGTAAGGCTTATAATATGTCGTTTATGCTTTTGTGTTTGTATCGAAACATGACATCCCAAGTTTTGATTATCTAATGAAAATACATTTATTTACGAAATGATTTGATAAATATTATTTTATCATATTTTGTTTGGGAACAAATTCCGCAACTCTTTTAAATCAATGGATTTACTCTGAAATTACTTTAAAAGCATAAATGAAACTGGTCTTTTCTGGCCGTGATTTTGAGGATGTCACACAATCTTCACGTCGTGAGCAGGGCAATTACTGAAATTTATAACTTCACACTATTAAAGATAATACATACTTGATCCGGGTGTTACACGTGAGGAGAGAGCTTCTAGAAGATTAGTACACTGAAGCCATAATCCTTGCACGATACGGATATCTACCGAGCTCACGACATAAGGTGTCCATTCTCGCAACGTGAGCTATGTATTTTCGAAAACTATAAATACAACATTAACGATTAAAGAAGCTTTGTGGAAGAAGGATATTCGGAGATACTCGATTTGGGAAGTCAGAAACCTGCGAAAAACATACTTTCAAAGGAGATATTGCTTGAAGATTAAGAATTTGAAGATGAAATCATTACATTCGGTTTGCATTATTTAATCATGTCAATTTCTTATGAATTTGTGTGTTTGATTTTAGCTATGTGTAGCTAAATTAGTTTACCTTCGTTTAGCTAGATAAAACATTAGAACTATGGTTTAGTTTACTATTTATTGGATTTTATAAAGTTAGATTTATGCTTGTGTTAGATTATCATTACCTAGCATGTTAAAGTTTGTGACTTCGTTGCTTAAATTCAAGTTTAGTGTAGCTTAGTGACCATTAAATTACATAAACTTGTTTACTTAGTAGTTTAGTGACCATTAAATTTCTAGAGCTAAGAGTGACCACATCTAGATTTAGTAATAAAATTAACAAAATTAGTTGTGTTAGAGAACATAATTGTGATCATAATTGTGTTTGCTTAATTGCCTTAGATAAATCTTACATAGCTCAATTATAATTAATAACTAATTATGTGTTTGCTTGTGTATGACCATACATAGTAGTACATGAATTGGTGAAAATATTAGTATATTGGACCATGATTGCTAATTACATAATAATTGGTAACCAACTTTATTAATCCATAAATAGTAGCTAACCATAGGAAAAAAGTGGATATCGAAACTAAATGAAAGTGTTTTTAATATATTGAGTAAAACCATTTTTATTTGTGTGCTTAAGTTTTTCCGAACTTGAAAAATCAGATACAAAACCCCTTTTAACTATTGTTTTCTTTTAGATTAGTCTTTTAGTAGTTATGTTAGTATGCTAAATCCGTTCCCTGAGTTCGATATCCGACTATTCGTGTTATACTATTTGCGATTAGGTCCACTACCTTAGACGTAAAAGTTAGTTAATTAGTTGGTTAAAACTAGTTGGTATAATTTTATGCATCAATACTCGTAAGTCAAAACTGGTCAAAATCAACAAGTCAATCGAGTCAACTCGGCCGAGTCAACTCAGGGATCGTACGTGGGGCGTACTCAAGCTTTGACCACAGTCGGGAGATTGACCACGTACGCGCTGCATACTATATATTACGCAAGGCGTACGCTCAGACTTCCATTTCCTCAATAAGAGCTTAATGCATTAAGCTCTCGTGTCCAACTTTCAGATCCAAGGCCAAAATACCACTAAGAGTCATAAAGTTTCCAACTATATGACTTTGCGTGTCCATTAAGTGCTTAATACACAAAATACCAACTTCTTAATGCCTTCAGACCTTCTAGAGCATGCATGGAGCAAAACTAAGCACCAAGACCACATTTTTATGACTTAAGTGCCCTCACAAGGTCTGAAAGGACGACTTATATGGTCAAGAGCATGTCATGCTCAAGAATCACCATATTTGGGACCCAAGGTCCCTAAATGAAGAAATTACTAGATCTACATGATAGGGTGGTCAAGCAAGGAGCTTTTTACCTTTTGGAGGTAGCTAATAAGTGAAGAATCCCAGATCCAAGCTTCTCCCAAGCTCTAGGGTCCTTGCACCAACTTCTTCTTCGTCAAGAACACCGCCAAAACACACAAATGAGCTCAAAATGCACTCTTCTCACTTAGGTTTTCTAGAGGGGCGTTTTCTCAGATGGAGGCTAATGAGGGAATGATAAATGAGGTGATAATGATGCTTATATATGGACCAAACCCTAAAAATTAGGGTTTGAAGTTTCTCCACGTACGCCCTGCATACGCGGTGTACATCCAACGTGCACAACGTATGCCCAATGTACTCCCCTTTGTCCAAAATCACCAAAATGCCACTATGGGCCATTCTTGCAACCTTCCTCAAACCTAAGAGTCAAAATGCAATATTCTTTCATACTTAGGGCTAAAATTGAAAATACCTCATCATCGGGATGTTACACATCGACTTTGGATATGGTGAAATGGGTTGATGCAGGATTAACTCCGAAAATGAAAAGGGTGATGAGTGATTATATGTTCATGGTGGCCATTTTGGTGCTTTGGACTTATCAGAATGCAGTTTTATAGTCTAAGTCTAGGAACCATTTGTTTTTTGTAGGGGTGTCAATTTATGACACGACACAACAAAAATACATTATACGAAACGAAATTGGGACGAAATCGAAATTTGAATTTGTGTTCGTATTCGTTTCGTGTCTGTGTTAAGTGTAAAAAACACAACTTCGTGTCGTGTCGTGTTCGTGTTTAAAATTCGACACAGAATTGATACGATTTAGCATGTGTTGGTCGTGGTTTCGTGTTTGTCGTCTTTTCTGTGTTATATGTGATTAAGTATGAATTAAATAATCTAATAATTATATTATTTTATGTTTTTCATGTTTTAATCAACTCATTTTCATGTTAATGAAAATAAGCACGACATCATGTCATGTCGTGTCGTGTCAGACAAAAACACGACATTGTTGCACTTGAGTATTCTCAATTATTTATATGATTACATTTTCAAATTTTTATTTATATATCGGTTTTATGAAATAGTTATAGAGTTTTTTTTTTGTAATAAAAGAGTTCACGTATACTACAAGATATGGCGTGTAGATTGATGATAACCACATATGTCAAGACGAAATATGCTTCTCTACTTGTTGGAGTTTTATATCATTAGGGTGATCAATAAGTCCAATAAATATTAGTATGTGACCACACATAGATGACAATAATATGTGGATCAATTAAGTATGATAATTTTGTTCGAGGTCACACTTCGAAAAAACTATATTGTATTTATATGAGAATGATTCGATCAAATGCCTCGTGTTTAAGGATCTCAGAACAGCCGAAGATTTAGACTACAAATCATTTCAACATTATGAGTTAGAGGTAATGATGTTTTATTAGACGCTTAACATTCTCTGTTTAATGATGTGTTATTAGACGTTTAACATTGTCTGCTTAATATATTGTTTTTGTCCAATACATTAGAGGTCTGTATGAAAAAAAAAAAAAATTTATTATATTGTTAATTAAACTTGAATATATTGGGTCAAACACAAAAAGCTTTTAAATAGCAAAATGAATAATGATCATATGTGATAAATTCGCAATATATCAACGGAATAAATAATTAAACAAATGGTAATTTATGATTTTTTTTAGACAAGCAAAATAAATAAATAAAAGTTTAGTTAGTAAAATAACTTATTTAGTGATACTATTTAAAAATAATTAAAATAATATTAATTAAGTATGAAGATTTGTAGGAACAAAAGTAAGAGGATATTTAATTTCTCAAATAATATTGGTTGATTAAGAAATTAAGGTAATTAATTAGTTTTTATTTTGACTATTTATATAGATTAAATGTAAAAAGGAAAAACTTTTAAAATTATGTAAACATTTTTAAGAATAATTTTTTAGGTTATAAATATTTTTCGGGGAAAACTGCAATAAAGTTCCTATGTATTGCTTGTATAATCGATTTAGCCCTTATATATATATATATATATATATATATATATATATATATATATATATATATATATATATATATATATATATATATATATATATATATATATATATATATATATATATATATTTTTTTTTTTTTTTTTGCAATTTAGTCCTAAATACCTGTAAACGTAATCAAAACGGGATATTTAATAGGTTAGCCTGTATCCCACCGGTATTTTGCGCATGTGGCACCTTATGTGTACAAGTGAGTTTTACCCTTCCATTTCCACTGCATTCGACGTCTGGTAAATCGATTGAGAGAAAAGTTAGGGTTTTTAGAGAGTGATACACGAAGGAAGTAAGGTTTTACTGAGAGAAACGAAGGTAAAACCCAATGGTTGTCGAATCAGAAGAAGTTCGCCATGAGTCATCTGAAGAATACGAAAATGATGAGGAGGTGCTCGATACGGAGCACATAGATGTGGAAATGGAAGAAGATGATTTCAAGACACAGGGTAAAGAGAGATGCAAGGATGCTTTCCTTAACTTCAGTTCTGATTATGAAGATAATGAAGTCGATGAAGACAATGACTTAGTTGATGAAGATGAAGAAGGGTTTGGTTCAGAAGAGGAAATCGATGACACAGCAGGGGCTAATGATCTTGATTTGGGAGATGCGGTTGGTGCAGGCTTCCCCATTCACGACCCATCAGTTAAGTGGAATAAGATGAAGCCCCTTCTTGGTGAAAGGTATGAATCACCACATCAGTTGCAACAATGTCTCACTAGTTATGCTATTAAGTCAGGGTATAACATTAAATTTGCGAAGTGTGACACTGTGAGATTAACTGCCAAATGTGGTTCTAAGATGAAGTCTCAACCCTGCCCATTCAGAGTTCATGCTTCCTGGATGACTCAAGAAAGGTCTTTTCATATTAAAACCTTAGTCGATGAGCACAAATGTGTTAGAAATTTCAATATTTCAAATTTACTGAGTCCCAGATGGCTAGCAAGACACTTTTTGAAGGAGTTGATAATGAAACCTAACTTGAAGTGTAAGGAGATGCAATCAATAATTAGGACCAAACTTCATTGTGGTGTGTCTTGGTCTAAGGCTTACAAAACAAGGTGTAGAGAAATGACCATTATAGATGGTAAACTCACAGAACATTATGCTAGGGTGTGGGACTATTGCCATGAGTTACTAAGGTCAAATCCTAGTAGCACTGTCCAAGTTGGTGTCACTGTAAATGCAGATCAAACAACATACTTTCACAGGATGTATTTGTGTTTTAAAGCAATCAAGTAAGGTTGGAAAATAGGGTATCGTGGGGTAATTGGTCTAGATGGATCTTTCTTGAAAGGGACATCTAAAGGAGAATTACTCACAGCAATAGGGAGGGATGCAAACAACCAAGTTTATCCAATTGCTTGGGCAGTTGTTGACATTGAAAACAAAGCTAATTGGAAATGGTTTCTGGAACTGCTCACAGAGGATCTTAATCTGCTAGATGGAGGAGGGTTTACTGTAATTTCTGATCAACATAAGGTTTGTAATTTCTTAGCATATTTATGATTTTTCCTTAACATCATCTTATATGTTTATGTATTCATTAAATTGTAGGGATTGCTTGAAGCAACCAAGGAAGTCCTACCAAATGTGGAGCATAGACAGTGTGCAAGACACATATATGCTAACTTTAGGAAGACCTATTCTGGAGTGGAGTTCAAGAATATGTTCTGGGCAGCTTCCTTATCAACTGTAGAGAGTGGATTTATGAGGAAAATGGATGATATAAAATAGGTTCATCCAAATGCTTATGAACATTTGATCGCAAGAGATCCTCACACATGGTGCAGGGCATTTTTTAGGACTGATGTAGCATGTGAGGCAGTTGAAAATGGCATTGCAGAGTGCTTCAACGCCATCATATTGGATGCTAGAAAGAAACCCCTTCTAGCAATGTTTGAAGAAATTAGGTTGTACATGATGGATAGGTTCTACCATATGTTACAAAAGGCAGAAAAGTGGGAATCAGTGGTTTGTCCAGCTGCTATAAAAAATGAACAAGTTTGGAGAGGATTTGAGGTTTGTCTTAGCATTTTTATTGTTCCTTGTTATCATTATTCTAATTTCATTGTTATGATTTCATTTAGTAATGCCATTGTAGGAATTGGAATGTGAATCCAAGTGGACCATCTATTTTTGAAGCCAGAAATGGATTAGAAGGGTACGTGGTTAACTTACAAAGCAGAGTGTGCAGCTGTAGGCTTTGGGATATCTCAAGAATTCCATGTGTACATGCACAGTGTGCAATATTATTCACTAGACAAGATCCTGTTCATTTCATAAGTGAGTGGTTTAATGTGGACAGGTTCAAGGCCATATATGCAAACAATATACTACCTGTGAATGGTAGAAATTTATGGCCTAGAACATCATACATAAAGCCTCTACCCCCTTTAGCTAGAAGAATTCCAGGGAGACCAACTCTAAAAAGAAAGAGGCATGCCACTGAATTTCAAGACAAATACTCACAAAATAAGATGAAGGTTACTGGAATAGGAAGGACAGTCCAATGCAAAAATTGTCTTCAAAGGGGTCATAACAAGGCATCCTGTAAGAATCCCAAGGTCACACCAGAACCCAAACCCAAGAAAAAAATGGGTAGACCAAGATTGGATCCTGATATCAGTCATTGGACTAGAGGTGGTCTAAGAGGTGGTGTCAGAGGTAGTAGAGGTGGTGCAAGGGGTAGCAGAGGTGGTAGAGGGGGTAACAGAGGTGGTGTAGTGGGTAACACAGGTGATGTAGTGGCTAACAGAGGTGGTAGGGGTAGTAAGAGAGGTGGTAGGGGTAGTAAAAAAGGTGGTAGGGATAGTAAGACATCTGTTGGAATTGAAGGTGGTGGAGTGGCTGAAGTTGAAGGTGGTGGAGTTGAAAATGAGAATGACACTATTCCTGAAAAATATTTAGTCCATTTATGGAAGGCAATGCAAGATTTGAAACTATCAGGGTATTCAACTGAAGAAATTAAAAAGTCACTTAGTCTGAAAGATTCACATATGAAACAACTCAATGATTACAATGACACTATTGAACAAGTTCTTCCTATGTCTATGGTAAACCCTCTATATTACCTTAACGTTTACATTCATTTATGTTATTAATTGCTTGATGTTTTATAGGAAGAGGAGTATCCACCTCAGACTGAGACACAAGATGGGGCTGAAGAAATTATCCCTGAGACACAACCAGAAAGTGAGGAAGAAGAAGAAGGCATTAATGACACCCATGAATTACCAGTACACCTTAGGATTGTGAAAAGAAGAAGGCCCTCTGAGAGGATTGTTAAAACCAAGCTGAAGAAGATGGGATGTGTTGGGACTTCTTCAAATTCAGCATTGGAGTTGGATTAGGGTGTTAGGGTGTTAAGGGTAGTAAGGGTATTTTGGTACATCTTTTGTGAATGCTACTTTTGTGCATCTTTTGTGAATGCTACTTTTGTATATTTTTTGTGAATGCCCTTAAATTACTGATAACCATATTTTGTACATCTTTTGTAAACACATTGAAACATTGTGAATGCCCTTAACATGGTTGGTAATGACATATTGGAGTTTGTTGTTTAATTATTTTAGCCACATTGAAACATTGTGAATGCCCTTAACATGGTTATATTTGTCAAGTGTACACCATTTATGCAAACCAAGAAGGGCACCAACATCACCTCTGTAGTAAGATCTTGTTATTGATCTAAATGATTCTTGACCAGCCTAACAAATAGATAAAGAAAAAAGACGAGATTTTTTAAGATTTCTTGTTATAATAAATGTAACAAGGGAATAAGGTATAGAAGAAAAGAAGGAGACAAACTGTGTCCCAGATTTGGAACTTTATTGGTTTGTTGTCAATGATGATCATTTTAGTCCCAAATTCAACACCAATTGTTAAATCATGGTCATATTTGTCAAGTGTACACCATTTATGCAAACCATAATAACATATTGCCATTTCATTAACCAAAACATTACATGATCCACGAGAACATTTATCTATTACATCATGATAACAAACCAAAAGATTACATCATCCCTACCATACCATAATACCCTACAACTTACACTAAACTAAGCATACATCATCCCTACAATGAAACAAACGAAACAAACCATCATCCACTTGCAGAATCCAAATTCATTACTAGGCACATGTGTATTATCACACATTGCAATTTGATTATCAGGTTCAAGAGCATTCGCAGGGGCAATAGGGACATCAACATTCACAGGGGCAATAGGGCCATCAACAGGTATTTCACCTTCATTAACAGGGTTATTAAAAGGAATAGCTACACCCCCATTAGCAATAGCTCCTAACTCATACATTCTTTCTTTATACCACTTATTCAATAGTGGTGGGTCAATCCAACGAAAATACCCACAGTCCTTCTCTTCATCCTACATAACATAGCAAGATACATGTGTTTAACATAGAAAAATGGGAAATTTAGAGGATTAGAAGAATTTGAGTGAGATTTGAAGATTCTATACCATGTAATTTGGGCAACCAAAAAACCTCCGACCTGGATTCTTTCGAGTCCATGATGTCCACATTCCAACCCTATCTCCACAATAGCACGTTCTGATGTTGGTGCTTGATGAACTCGACATCGATTTCCTGTTGCCAATTTGCCATAATCGTTCGCTCCTTTGACTGGAGAATGAAGAAGACGAGCTCGATTCAATGATTTAGCCCTCTTAAATGGCACGTAGGATGTTATTTAACATGATGACTTCCACGTAAGCTGCCACATCAGTTAGATACCGGCTAACCTATTAAATATCCCGTTTTGATTACGTTTACAGGTATTTAGGACTAAATTGCAATATATATATATATATATATATATATATATATATATATATATATATATATATATATATATATATATATATATATATATATATATATAAGGGCTAAATCAATTATACGGGCAATACATAGGGACTTTATTGTAGTTTTCCCTATTTTTCGGGGACCAACTTTTCAAAATGTTTTAAAATTATTAAGTAACCGATTTTTGGTTTAAAAATATAACAAACTCATGTTTTCTATAATACAATTTAAAATATTGGCAAAAAGTGTAAAATTTAAAAAAGATGTGACATATTCAACCTTAAATGTTGGATAACTATACAGAAAATATGAAATGTCGGATAACTATACAGAAAATATGAGTCGATTATCCTTTTAAAGTATAAAATATATTATTTGACAACTTTAAGACATTTTAAAAAGTTAGTTTCCAAAAAATATTTTTGTAAACAACTCAAGAAATTTCAAAAAAAAAAAAAAACCAGTGTGTTTGACTTTCTCACACTTAAGAAAACATAGGTGGTATCATGTTTGTAATTGGAACTCTAGTAATTATTCTTGTATGTTTTATATGGATATCGATAGATAAAGATCTAATTATAAGGGGATTTTCTAATATGTGACCTAATGACATATATAAGAAACATTAATTGAAGTATTAATTATAAGAAATATTAACATAATTGAATGTGATAAATATTAATTGTGTGTAATAATATTATAACTAAATGTAAAATACATTAATTATAAAGAATATTGATTAATGTTTTTATATGTACCTTTAGGGCACATATTAAAAAAACCCAGCTATATATTAAATAACTAGTTTATTACTAATAAGAACCACAATTATAAAATTAATTAAAATTTCATATTAAAAAATCAAAATTATTAATCAATTATTTTAAATAAATTATTATTTAAGAGATATTTTTTTAGTTATATAAAATTATAATCGTTGATTTAAATAAATACGGGAAGTAATATCACCTTATAATTTGTATTAGTTTTATTTTATATTTTAATATAATGTTATTAGTTTAATTTAATTAAAATGAAAAAGTTAAAAATTTAAAACTTTAAAATGGAGAATCAATTATTAATTTAATGTAATTAGAGTGAGAAATTTGAAATTTAAAATTGATAATTAATAAGTTGACAAGTGACATGATATGTAACATATAATATTAATGAAAAGTTCTAATAATATCATATTTGTCAATAAAAAATAAACATATTCATTTATTAGATTATGGAGATCTCTATTGCAGTTAAAGTAAAATTCTAAATACCATATGGTTTGTTGTTAAGTATGTTATATGGTTTGTTGTTAAGTATGTTCCACTTGGGTCCTTGTTACATAAATTGATTTAAACTGTATTTTCTTTTACGTAATTAATTTGTTTGCATAAAAATATTTCGTAAACAACTCAAAAATTTTCAACAAACTATTACTCCTTATTTTCTTACCCGGTACCAAACGCATTTCTGTTAACATGCCCGATACCCACCTCTAAATGAACTTATATAGCCATGCTTTGATTTATTTAAAATATTACATCAACGGGGATTAAGTTTAATAACTTTTATCTATCGGTAGAAATTTTCAAATAATATTATAGATGAACAATTTCAAACATTTTGGGATTAATCAAACAAAATAATAATATCGAATAAAATAATTCCTTAAGGGTTGTTTAATCTAAGCCCAAAGTTATGATCATGTAATAGCTATTAGGCTTGGTCTTGATTAAAACTTGTAACCGGAATTTGGGCTTGGACCAAAGCCCAAAGGCATGCCGCTGTATGTTTTCGTCATCCCTTCGTCATCTACCGAATAAGATAACACAAATTTTAAAATTTGTTTTTGAACCATAATCTTTGTAAGATAGTTTCCTTTAAATGGTAAAATACAGTTTAATGAACATATAAAGAAAACAATGATATATGAGTAAAATTGTATATCATTTGATTACCATCGTCAATATGATTTAGGGTTGTTTGACATGATTGGTCTGAATTTTTAAGTGGACGGAGATAGCAGGGTAAGGAAAAAGAGAGGCAATCGTGTGAAATAGAAAGAGAGGAGGGAAACAAGTTTGCTGAAAGAATTTGAGTCTTTTCAGTATATGTTACTTTTTTTTTTTTTATTTAGATACAAGCCATTTTAAAAATTAAAAGAGTGCTGAACAATTAAGATATAAAAATTAAAAAATTATCAAATGACTTTGAATCTGAAAAATTAAAATTTTTTTAATTAAAAAATTAAAAAGCTATCAAACAGTACATCAATTTTTTATAAATGATGAAAAATTGTGAACATTGGTTTATATTATTAAAAGTTCAAGTAAGATAATTATTTTCTAACCACACATCATAATACCTGTTAGTTAACTAGGTAACAAGTACCAATGGGCCAATGGCCTAGTGGTATGGAGTGACCATCTCATATGAGATGTCAGGGGTTCAAGTCTCAGTGGAGATATATGTGGTTATTTAGGAGTAGATTAGTTAGTTTGCCGTTTCATTAAAAAAAAAAAAAAAAAAAAAAAAAAAAAAAAAAAAACTAGGTAACAAGCTTATATGATAATTTTTCGTTTTACGTGTACCCAATTTCAAAATTGTGAATTATATACTTTGGAAAATTGAGAATAAAATCACTTATATTAATAAATAAATAAATAAGTCTAATTATATACCATACAATAAATTTTGGTTGTTTATCCACAATTCTCTTAGAAACGAAGAACAAGTCTAACAATTGACGGTTTTACTCTTTTTTCGTTATTGTATTTTAATTTTAACCACAAAAGGAGCGACAGTTTGCTTTTTCATCTCTTGAGTTTCTTTCCATATATGCAAAAAGAAAAAAAAAATATAGAGCTCAATTTGGAAAAATTTAAAAATCCATTAACTGAAAAGAGATAATAAGGTGAAAAATGGCTGGAGTCACAGCAACAATGGTCCAGACCACCCGCGTTATGGTTCGCACCGCATTGGGTTCGAGAGTTTTTGGCTCCAACCCTACACTAATTACCCACCCCCAGGTCCTTTTAATCTTTATCTTTATTCTCAACATTTCAAAACTCAACATACATTTTGCTTCGATTGATTTCTTTTATTATATTTGGGAAATATATGAATCAGATCAAATATATAAAACTTGTAATCAATTAATAGGTGCGATTTGTGTCGTCACCCTCGCCGTCGGATACAGCCAAGCGTGCTATCGACGAGCTGAAAAACGCTGGGAGCCAAATTAAAGAGAAAACAGCTTCTCACGCAGGCTATGTAAGCATTTCAATTCATTTTCTCACTCAAACTTTTAAATATTAAATACCTGTTTGGGATAGCTTTTGAAAATAACTTATTAGCTTATTAGTTTTTTAAAAAACAAACAAACTAAAAAACAGTTTTTTGAATCCAAATATTTTATAAAAACTGTTTTTCCTAAAAACCATAAACTAATAAATATTTTTCATAAAAATCACTTTTATGATAACCCAAATACACCCTAAATTATTCCTTTCATATATATATATATATATATATATATATATATATATATATATATATATATATATATATATATATATATATATATATATATATATATATATATATATATATATATATATATATATATATATATATATATATTATCTCCGTACCAAATTAATAGTTCAATGTTTATAAGTTTTATCAAATAATATATAACACAAATAAAAATATTTAAGGTCAAAGTTGAATAAGAACGACTTTAAAAATCAAAAGTGGACTATTATTTTGGAACGTAGGGAGTATATATATATATATATATATATATATATATATATATATATATATATATATATATATATATATATATATATATATATATATATATATATATATATATATCCTCCGTCCTAAATTAATAGTTCAATGGTTATAAGTTTTATTAAATAATATATATAACACAAATAAAAATATTTAAGGTCAAAGTTGAATAAAACGACTTCAAAAATCAAAAATAGACTATTATTTTGAAACGTCGGGAGTATATATAGTCGGCCCTTTTATTTTTAATATTAAAAAATTGACATGATTTTGTTACAAGGTGGCGAACCAATCGAAAGCTGCCGCCGGAGCGACAGAGAACATTACCGAGAAAGCAAAGCAATCAGCACAAGAAGCTTGGAGCGCCACTAAGGACGCCGCCCAGAAAGTGCAAGATACAGTGGTTGGAAAAGCCGAGGCGTCTGCTGATGTTGTCAAAGATCATATCGAAGCTGCAAAACGCACCATCAACACCAAATAATTAAGATTGCATCAAATATTGTTATTTTTGGTGCACTTTGTTTAATATTTTAAATTTATATATAATAACTACAATGAAGCTTACGAGGAGGTATGAGGTTGAACTTAGCCACCCCTCGATGGTGTTTGTCTATGTATTTTACTTCTTCTTTTTTATATGTATATATACTAAAAGATTGCTCTAAATTCTGATTTATAATAACAGTTTGTATATTATTAAGGGATAATAATTTATAAAGATAACAAACGTCTTTTTCGTTTACTCATTTTCTTTACTTTTGTATATATTATTTAACCATTGAACTATCTTTTTATGTGTTCAAAGAATATCATTACATATATAATTAAGAGAGAGAGGATGTCCTTAAGTACAATACATTTTAGGGGTTTTAGGTATTTGCCACATCTTTTTTAAAATGTTATCACTTTTGGTCCTTGTAATTATAGTTTTTGCTGTTTTGGCCGATTTACTTTTTTGAAAGTGGAGTTTGGCCGATTTGCTGTTTTGGCCGATTTATTTTTTTTGAAAGTGGAGTTTGGGCACGTGTTGTCTTTCTGTGTTCGTCTGACTTATTCATTCCTTCTTACTTCTCGAACCTTTCGCTTATTCCTCTAGTGCCTCATCTATTACTCCTTTATTCCAGATGAGTCCACAAAAACATCAATAACTACCATAGACGATCCATTCCACACATGCTTCAAATTCGTCGAAGTGCGCACGACTTTCTCCACCGCACCCCACAAAAGCATCAATCCACCTTTTCTCTTCTCATAAATATTCTTTGTATTTCTCTCGTCGGGTTTGAACCCCTCCCAAACCTCCGATGGTGTTTCATCGCCTTCAAACAAATCAGCGTCACCATTAAAGGAAGACAATATGTCGGTCTAGAATGAAATATGCTAAGATTGGCACTCTTTGGAGAAACAAGAGATATGGTGAAGTAACCAGGTTCGATTGAAGAAACGACAAATTGTTATAGGCTAGGTTCGATTGAAGAAGTGACAATGAGGAATCGTTACTGATTAAGGTTGGTGACTCAGATTTTACGTTAATTTCATTTGAGGTCTTGTCAGAAAGCTAATCGATCTTCTTAACTAGGACCATGTAAGTAAAATTCAACTAATGTTTGGGTGCAATTTGCAAAACAGTATAAAAACGTTTTTGTAGATGAACATCTCAATTGAAGGTTTGAAAGCTTTATTAATATTTATTTCCTTAATTTACAAATGGTGGAATATTTTCAGACCTTACCTTTGGCTTTGCTTGAGGCTTACTTATGTTTGGAAGACATCGGATAACACAATAAGCACACCCATATTCTATTCAAGTTTTGATTTTGTTCTAAATAATTTTTAGTTAGACTATAATTAGGGCTAAAAATCTACAAGCAACAGTTAATTTCAGGTTATAATTTCAGTTATATTTTAGGTTTTTTAGTTTATCTGTTGAAATCAAAGAATCACTATTATTGGTGAAATTTATTAATGATATACACTTCACATAACCATTTTGTGGTTCGGATAATGACAATTTTAAAGATTTATCATGCCCTTATCTTGCTACCTTCATGAAAATGACAAAAATTATAAATTTTATAATGATTCCACGGGTGCTCCATTTATTGGTATTATTTTTTATAAGTTTTTGTATTTCTATAAACAAGTTGAAATTTTTACCAGTGACCTAAATTTGGTTATTTGTTAACAAATTCACATATCTTCACCTAATGGAAGCTTTTATGTAGCTCCTTGGAAGGTCTCAGATGCTAGACTTGGGCTTGAATATGGATCCACTTCGAAGGCCAAATCATTTGTTGAAAGTATTTAACGCATCATTAAAAGCATGAGATACGGATGTATGAACATGTAAATAGATAGAAATCATGGATTGTTTTTTGACATTTACATGTCGAATAATACTATGTATTTATATATTGTAGGTATGACAAACCCACACATTGATGAAGAATTAATCAATGCTTCTTTGTGGTTTTGTAATTAGAAATTCGATTATCAGTTATGTTATATGATATGCATCATTCATGTACCAAGACTCTAGAGTGCAGATGCACATAATTACTTTATGACTATTTATCAAAAAAGAACATCATGGAATATGTATGTTTTGTTTTCAGTTTCATCTATGGAAGTCTGATCAGTGTCTTGATCACAAAAAATCAAAAATGGATGAAGAGGTATAGCTCTTGTCAGCCAACAGTTCAACAGGCTACCACCCTCATCCTTTCGCAAAAATCAACAATTTATCAAACCTCCTTCAACCGCAACTTCAATCCTCAGAATAATCACTCTCGATATCCAAAAACCCTCACCATCTCCACAACCGATAAACCCTCATCAAGCTAAGTAAATACCGCAACCTGCTAAACCCACTGGCTCTGGTCCCTCAACCGAAGTTGAAGAAGATGTCATCATTTTTCATAAGTGCAGCAAAGAGAATCATTTTGCTAAGGAATGTAAAAAGAAAATGTTGTGAAGGACAAAGCCTTTTATCTCCGAATGGCTCAAGATATGGATGAAAATGTTGAAACATAAAAGTGACCCTCTTAAACTTAAAGAGATCTGAAGCTGTCAACTAGATCCACAGTCAAGCTCAACACCACAACCAGCAACTGCATCCGCAATTGAAGTCATTTATCTTAGCTTAGTTTTATCTGTTTTATGTCGTTACATTTCTTTGTCCAGTGTGCCTTGCATGGCAACCCCTAGACAGATTTAACTTGAAATCTTCGAGTCTCTATAAATAGAGCTCTTTTATCCTGAATGAATACACCTCAATCGATCATTCTATCTCTATCTTGAAATATCATATTCTCTCTTAGCCTCTCATCTTAAAAGATCTTTAAATTCTAATATTAAGATCATTATCTCTTTGGAGCAAGTCATCTTGACTTAATCACTAAGTTTGATCTCATTTACTAACTTGGATTGTCTGCAACCCTTGTTAAGAATCAGCTTATAGTGTCTTCTTGATATAATACTTGTTTTCATTTACATTTCCTTATATTTCCGCACCTAATTATCTAGCAATCTAACTCTAACTTATTATTATTGTTGAGTTTTATGATCCACTGAGTTAAACTTCGTTCCACATTATTACTTGTTCTAATGTTTGTTCTAGCGTGTTACTCAAGTTTTTCTCTCAACAATTGGTATCAGAGCCAAAGTGGTTGCTTTTTAAATAAGAACTCTGATTTTAAAAGGCCTTCTATACCCCTGGAGCTTATTTCTAAAAAAACAACAAAAATCAAATCTTTTCAAAAATAAGGAAATATGGCACAAGCATTATCTCTAAATGTTTCCAACAATGATGGAGGTTCGAATAGAGCTCCAATACTGGTGGCAAACGAATATCATCACTGGTCTCAAAGAATGGAGAGGTATCTACGAAGACTTGGAAGAGATGTGTGGAGATCTATAGAAGAAGGACCTTATGTCCCTATTCTTACTCCCGTTCAGAATGATGGCACTCAAGCTAGACTGGGAGGAGGTCAACCAACCATGAATCGTCCCACCAAAGATAATCTTGATAAGATGGAAAACGATGTTTTTGCTTTTAATGAGATATCTTACAGAGTTGCTCCTGACAACTTCGACATCTTCATAAATTGCAAGTCAACCAAAGAAATCTGGGATGTTCTCAAGAACTTATATGAAGGTACAGAACAAGCTAAAGATAAGAAGCTTACAACCGCACTCAACGAATTCAACAACTTCAAAGCTCATGCTGGTGAAAGTCTAGAAGATTCCTTCAAGAGGTTCAACTTAATTGTCACAAAGTTATCTAATATTGGCACCATCCAAAGTAACCATGAGACTAATCTTCAGTTTCTCAATGGTTTGGGTAGACATTGGACTACGGCTAAGATGATAGTCCAAGGAGATAGGAAAATTCATTCTTTATCTCTTTACAAACTATATGGTGAACTACAAGCACAAGAATCAACCATACTCAAAGACTGTGATGACTTCGGTGGACCACTTGCTCTAGTAGCACAAGCACCTCACACTCAATCTTACTCACCCTCGTATGACAACCCTCCACAGTCATACGAAGCAGACTCGGAATATGATGATGAAGAAGAATTTAAAACGCTATTGCTCTAGTTAGTCAACTATTCAACAGACTACCACCTTCATCTTTCCGCAAAAATCAGCAGCTCACTAAACCTCCCTTCAACCGTAACTTCAATCCTCAAAACACTCACTCACGATATCCCAAAACTCCTCACCCAGCACCACAATCTCAAAATACTCAATCCAAAGAGGCACCGCAGCCTGTCAAGACAACTGACTCGGGTACCTCAGCAGAAGAAAAATATGATGTTGTAATTTGTCACAAGTGCAACAAGGAAAATCACTTTGCTAAAGATTGCAAAGAAAATGTAGTGAAAGACAGAGCATTCTATCTCAGAATGGCTCAAGAAATGGAAGAAAAAGAGAAATCAAGGGCATACGTAGCCCAAGTAAGAAGAGACCATCAAATGTGGTCATCCGGAGATGAGGATGAAGATATCAACAACATCAAGGGTAAAGGCAAAATCTGCATGATGGCTACTGCGGACGAGGATGGGTCAACCAAACTGGAAAAGAACTACTGCTACATGGCAAAGGATGGAACTCTAAGCATCATTGAGCAGGTAAAACTTATGATCCAAACTCTTAATTATAGCATGCATGATTGTCAACCTTAATGACACATGTGTTGCCGTCCTTTCAGACTATAACAAACCCTTAGATGAGAAGAACATTGCGTCCCAGGAAATGTTTCATGTTAAAGGACGATTAGAAGACAAAAGACGTAAAGTTTCCATGGTAGAAAAGGACTTGGAATTAGAAAAGGATGCAAGAATGTTATGTGAAACTCAATTAGGCATAACATTAGATCAGAGAGATTTAGCTCAAACTGAAATTGTACGTTTAATTCTTTTAATAGAAAAACTGTTCAATGAAAGTGTAGCTATTGAAAATCTTGTGAACAATGGAACCGTAGATAACACCTATAATTGGGGTTGGTCCAATGGGTATCCTACCGCAAAGGATTCCTCACCCCGGTTTAAAAAAGACCGACTTTATGTCCCTCCGGACTGAGAGTTCCATTTCCCAGTCAATGACAAAACCTTTCTCGAGGACATCAAAACTCATTTTGGTCGACTTCATAATCTGTGTAATAATTGTGTTATTGAGGAAATTCTTCCTGAAATTTCTGGTCACTCAAGTGATCAAATTCCTATATCTGGCATAATTTATCCCAATTCTCAGACTTCATCAGTTGTTGATGAAGAAATTCTTATGGAACCTGAAGTTCACATGAACTTCCCATCACTGACTTCAGACCGCGGTACCACTCACTGCAATTCTGAACCGCAGTTAGACCAATTGCCTCTGATCAAATGTCCCATAAAGAAAACATTTCAGACTTATGCTACGGTAGTCCAATCTTCCTTACCACAACCCACAGTTAAGAGTTCACTAGCCATTCAACCAATTCATCATGAATTGCCTATAGGGAATTTCGAGTTTGGTCAATGTTCCTAGAATCCTGAACTTTCTAGTTCAGATGAATCAAGTCCTCGTATTCAAAAGAAATCTAATGGATCTAAGAAACCGCAGTTGAATCTCATTGATTGCAGTTCTCCAAAAACTCAGACAAAAATGGCCTTCAAAGAGGAACTTCTATCTCGTGGTAAAAAGCAGGAAATCTTTTCAAAAAACAAAAGACAAACCAAAATTTCAAAACCCAAGAGTCCAGAAAAATTTGTTTTCTTAAATTACTTTTCCAAAAACTCTTCAGTCAAGAAAACAAATAAAAAGGGATGTGCAGTTTCTAAAACCTTTTCAAACCCCTTTGACATAATCCAAAAGAAAGTAAAGTCTTATCGAAGCAATGGTTTTCAGATCTATTCCTCAGATGATCCAAAATGGAAGAGGATTTTACCAACTCCAACACATTTAATCACCTCAGATTTTTAAGAATTCACACCCTAGGAAGTCTACACGTGCTCACACACACTCAAGTCATACTTTTTCAAATTCCAAGAGCACCATTGTCAGATCTCACCCTTCTCGGACTGGTCACACAAATGTTCCCACACCCTTCAGACTGCTGACCAAGCAGAATGTCAGGGTAAATGTCAAAAATGTTTCATGTAAATGTCATTGTCAAAATGGATTATCTCAAGTCAAATCCCTCACCTTTCAAGAACCTCGTAATTTTTCTAAACTTCACAACACGTCCAAAGTTCTCAAACATCCAGGACTAGGTCTCAAGATTGACGTAGAACCTGTCCCTACAACCTTGGTTCATGCATCTTTGAAAAACCCATCGGTCGCCTCGGGCTCCAAACTTGTTTGGGTGCCCAAACTAACCGTGTAATTTTCTGGCAATGTGCAAGGAGGATCAAGAAGAGGAGTGGTTAATTGATAATGCCTGCTCCTTGCACATGACCGGAAGGTTAGAGTATCTTCGGTGTTTCAGGCCTATTTGCAATGGTGGAAACGTCACATTCGGAAACAATGCGAATGGAATAATCTGAGGTTATGGTGTGCTTACTATAGGGAACTTCTCTATTCAAAAGGTAGCATATGCGGAAGGTCTTAAACACAATCTCATTAGTGGCCAACTATGTAAAGCAGGTCACAGGGTTGAATTTGACAATGAATACTACTACATAATGACAAGCGATAGAAGCATATGTTTGATCAAATCCAAGTCCAAAGGGACCATGTATCCTTTGGATGTTTCTCTGATCATTGGGAAACTGCAACTATGCGTTTTGTCCAAAGCAGTATCCGAAGTCAGCTGGCTATGGAACCATAAGCTAGCCCATCTTAATTTCAGGTATATCAATAATCTGGTCACCGGAAAACTCGTTCGAGGTCTTCCAATTCTCAAATTCAACAAAGACACCCCCTACTCAACCTGTGAATGTGGCAAACAATCAAAAGCAATCCATCCTATTGTGATTGATTCCACAATTTCTGAACCACTGGAACTCTTACACATTGATCTCTGCGGTCCATCTACTGTAGCCAGTCTCCACCACAAAAAAAATATACTGGTTATCGTTGATGACTTCACTCGTTTCACTTCGGTCTTCTTCCTAAGACTCAAATTAGAAACTCTGCAGGTGCTGATGAATTTTATCAAAGAAATCGAACTTCAAATCAAGTTACCAGTGTGCCGCATCCGAAGTGATAATGGAACCGAGTTCACTAATCATCATTTGAATATTTTCTTGGTTTCAAAAGGCATCAGTCACAATTTCTCAGCTCCTTACACTCCGCAGCAGAATGGAGTTGTAGAGCGAAGAAACCGAACTCTGGCAGAAGCAGCCAAATCTATGCTCAACTCCGCACATCTTCCTCTCTACTTCTGGGCCGAACAGTGGCCACAACATGCTTTGTTCAAAACCGAAGCATTTTCTGCAAGCGTCTCAACAAAACTCCATATGAGGGCCTTAACAACCGCAAGCCAAATATCAGATTCTTTCACATCATTAGGTGTAGATGTTTTGTGATCAACAACAAGGAGCATCTAAACAAATTTGCACCGAAGTCAGATGAAGGCATTTTCCTCGGCTACTCAACAAACAAGGTAGCCTATAGGGTTCTCATCAGACGCACGAGACTAATAGTTGAAAGCTTCGACATCAAATTCGATGACTATTACGTCCGCAGCATTGCTCCTTCAAATGAAACGAAATCAATCCTAGAAGGTGATATCCCAGCCTCTTCGGCTCCCATTAACATAGTTGAAATAAAATATGATGATCTTTTTGACCCCGTAGAGACTGCTCAACTCTCCAAAGTTCTTGTGTCTCCTGAAGCTCAACAGTAGCATGCCGAAGTTTTTGGTCCTACTCTATCTGATGATATGTCACTCAATACTTCCACCTTGCCGGTTGAAGGGGAAAGCTCCACTCCGGATCAAGTGACAACCATAGAGGTTCCAGTACCTGAGGAAGCAACTCCGGTACCTATCCGCTGAATTTCTCTTCCATCAAATGTCTCCTCAGACTCAGAAGATGAAGATATAGAGAACATTAACAGATAAACTGATCCAAGAGTTATCACTCTATCAAAAATCTAGGGGGAACCTACTCAGGTTCAAGGGGAACTCCCATCTGCAATCCAGGAGGAACCTCTCGTGCTTGCTCAAGATAATTCTAATCCCACTTTCCCAGTCCAAGACAATTCAACGTGTTGCTCATAAGTCCAGGGGGAACTGCCTTCTTCTGCCGCAGAGTCTTTAGATATTGAAGACATTCCATCCACCGCAACTGCTGATCATCTTCAACCTCGTCTATTTTGGGTTTTGAGCATTCTAACACTCCTATAGTTTACATGCAACCCTAAAAACCTTGGATCTATGTTTTACTAAGATACATGAAAATTTGCTTTTCCAAGGTTCTTAACCTAACTAGCATGGCATGGGGAACTATGAAACATAATAACCTAGTAGAGTTACATACCTTTTAGTAGTAGTTTATTGCTTGGTGTTTGAGAGCTTGGCACCAATAATGTGGATGCCTCAAATGGTAGTCACAAATCACCACAAACCTTGGAAACTTGAGAGAATAGTAGAACACTTCTAGGAATCGGCCACCCTTAGTTCTCACACAAAAACTAGTGCAATTTCAAGTGCCAAGGACTCCTTTATATAGTGTGGTGGATTAGGGTTACATCCATGTAAACCCTAATACCCATGACCTTTCATTTCCATGAGATCCATGGGTTAAAGCCCCATGGACTATCAATGGACTTACCATGCAAGCCTAGCCCATTCTAAATAAGCATTAGCCCACACTATATAAATACAAGAGTCCATATTTAATTAGTCACACTTTTAATCACCAAATTAATTCTAAATTAATTTTAGATCAATACTAATTAAATAATATGATTTCATATTAATATATTAGAACTTATAATATATTAATAAATCATAACTTATACTATTCTCAAAAGATTATCCATATAAATGGTTTGGGTAAAGTGCAGCCCAAATGGACCATGCCAGGTCGGGTCAAGTACATCTCAAATATAGTTATGGACTTAGACACCTTATCCAACAGTCTCCACTTGGATAAGTCTAATAACTATAGTTGCAATTACGACTTCAGGAACCGACCGACAATCGTAGCTCTTAAAACTCTGTTGAACTATGAAGTGCCATTTTAGATAAGGGATCATATAATCCTCTGTTCTAGATATCAGCTAGACAAATACATGGAACAATGTCTTACTTATTGTCTAGCAGTTTATTTCCCGATTTCCGATTTGTTTGACATATAACTTAATTGAACACATCAATTTAGTTCTGACCGGGCTCGGTACATGGGTCAACACAAAATCATCGAGTGGCCCAGATAGCGCTTCTAATCCAAGAAGGAACAAATAAACTTCAACTCATATGCTTATTCTACTACTTGTTGAATCATACACAAAGGCACGTTTTATAACATCGAGTTACCAATGCGTTTTCGTATAATCAATGTATAACCAAATCATAGTCAACAACTCATATCTCTAGGCTTGAAGACTTATATGATATTACCGTCTCACGATCACTCGAGATAAATTTCATGAAGTGATACAAGCAAGCATGGGTTGAATCCAATACTCAGAACTTATGAGCACTCATGAGTGTTGTAGCAACTCTTGCTATGTCCAACAACTTAGACATCTACAAGACAACTTCATGACAGTCTTGATTCATATCTACTTCCAACATATGACCGACTGTGGAGAATTTGAATAATATGATATACCATAACATAATTATTCTGGAAGTCAAATCATGCAAATTGAAATGATAGTAAACGATTGACAAAAGATAGCAACACTTTACTTATAAATAAACAACAGCTTTTATTTATCATCAAATGTCAATTACACTTTACTAATTTCAAATCTATCTAATTTCTAAAACTAATATCATCCTTTAGCCCTATGCGCCTTGTATGCTGAAGATGCTTAAACCTACTCAGTCCCTTCATGAGGGGATATGTTGGGTTCTCATCCGATGATACCCTCTTTGCCACGAGGATTCCTTCTTCTATTCGATGTATGATGAAGTGATATTTTCTGTCAATGTGTCTGGATCTGCCATGATCTCTCGATTCTTTGGCTAAGGCAACCGCACTATTGCTGTCAAAGAAAATCTCCATATGCTCCTTTATAGCTGGTACAACCCCAAGGTCTCCACTGAAATTCTTTAGCCATATAACCTCCTTTGCTACCTTGCTTGCTACTATATACTCTGATTCGAAAGTTGAATCAACCACTGTCTCCTGCTTGGAACTTTTCCAATAAATTTCTCCCCCGTTTAAGGTAAAGACCCAGCCTGACTGAGAGTGGAAATTATCCCTATCAGTCTGGAATCTAGCATCACTATACCCTACTACTCTCAAGTCATCACTCCTACCGAGGGTAAGGACCCAGTCCTTAGTCCTCCGCAAGGACTTGAGAATGTTCTTTACCGCAGTATAGTGATCCTTGTAAGGATTCCCCTGATATCTGCTGACCATGCTCAATGCAAAGGCCATATCTGGACGAGTACAAGTTATATCATACATGATCGAGCCTACAGCGGAAGCATACGAAACTCGACTCATCTCTGCTATCTCAGCCTCTGTACTCGGACTCGGGCTCTGAGTCTTATTCAGTCTGGCGTTACTCTGGATCAGTAAGTCACCTTTCTTGGAGTTCTGCATGTTGAACCTTTTCAACACTTTATCCATATAGGTGCTTTAACTAAGTCCAATTAGTCTCTTACTCTTGTCTCTCAAAGTCCTTATCCCTAGGATATAGGCAGCTTCACCAAGGTCCTTCATAGCGAAACACTTCCAAAGCCAGGACTTCACTTCCTGTAGAGTTGGGATGTCAGTTCCTATGAGTAGTATGTCATCCACATACAATACCAAAAAGCTAACAATACTCCCACTAGCCTTGATATATACACAAGATTCATCTTCGCTCCTCGAAAAGCCAAACTCTTTGACTTTCTCATCGAAACAAAGATTCCATCTGTGAGGTGCTTATTTCAATCCATAAATGGATTTCTCAAGCTTACACACTCTATTAGGGTGCTCTGTGCTGAAAGAACCCTCTGGCTGACTCATGTAAACATCCTCAGCCAACTTTCCATTAAGGAAAGCAGTTTTGACATCCATTTTCCATATTTCATACTCATGAAATGCAACAATTGCTAGCATAACCCTAATAGACTTAATCTTTGCTACCGGTGAAAAGGTCTCATCATAATCAACTCCCGGAGTTTGAGAAAAGCCCTTTGCAACTAGTCGCGCCTTATAAGTGTGCACATTATCATCCATGTCGGTCTTCTTCTTGAAGATCCATTTGCACCTGACTGTCTTACGACCTGGTACATTGTCAACCAAGTTCCAAACTTGATTTTCATACATGGACTGTATCTTGTTGTCCATAGCCTCTTTCTATTTAGCAGTCTCAGAGATTGCCATGGCTTCCATATAGCTGTTAGGTTCATCAAGACTTACCAATGTGTTATCACTAATAAGTATATCACCTTCCGCAGTAATATGGAAACCATAGTAATGCTCAGGTGCATTCCTAACTCTTGTGGAACGCCTCAGAGGTATAAACTCATATGTCGGATCAATAGGAGTTTCCTTCTCAGGTTGATTGCTAGGGTTTGAGGTTCCTTCACTACTTGACTCTTGAATTTCTTCAAGGTCAATTTTCCTCCTACTGTTTCCTTGGCTCATGAACTCTCTCTCGCGAAAGACTTCTCTCCTTGCTACAATGACCACATTATCACTGGGTCTGTAGAAGAGGTAACCAAAGGATCTTTGTGGGTAGTCGATGAAAATACACCTCTCACTTCGAGGTTCGAGCTTATCATGAGTCTCGCACCTCACAAAAGCCTCGCAACCCCAAATCTTGATGTGGTCTAGATTTGGAACTTTTCCAGTCCATGTCTTATGAGGTGTTTTGGTAACCTTTTTGGTAGGGACTAGAGTAAGGATATGGACGACAGTCTCTAAGGCATACCCCCAGAATGAGATTGGTAGCAAAGCTCAACTCATCATGGAACAAACCATATCCAACAAGGTTCGATTGCGCCGCTCAACCACACCATTAAATTGTGGTGTTCTGGGAGGTGTCAATTGTGAGACAATCCCACATTCCTTAAGATAGTCAAGGAACTCTGTACTAAGATACTCACCACATCGATCGGATCGAAGCATCTTATTGTTCCTGCCCAACTGATTCTCCACTTCCTGTTTAAACTCCTTGAACTTTTCAAAGGTTTCTGACTTATGCTTGATTAAGTAGACATATCCATATCTACTATAATCATCGGTAAAAGTCACATAGAAGCGATTAGCATCTCTTGTGGCGGTTATGAAGGGTCCACACACATCAATATGTATGAGGTCCAACAAAACCTCACCCCTAGCACAAGTACCCGTGAAGGGTGAGTTTTTCATTTTCCCAAGCAAACAAGATTCACAACTATCATCTGACTTTAGGTCAAATGACTCCAAGACTCCATCCTTTTGGAGTTGGTCTATGCGTTTCTTGCTTATATGTCCAAGACGACAATGCTATAATGATGCTTTATCCAAGCTAGTGGAAAAATCAATACACAATACATTATTTCCTAGGTTATCCACAACCGACACAGTTTCAAGACTCCATCCTTTTGGAGTTGGTCTATGCGTTTCTTGCTTATATGTCCAAGACGACAATGCTATAATGATGCTTTATCCAAGCTAGTGGAAAAATCAATACACAATACATTATTTCCTAGGTTATCCACAACCGACACAGTTTCATACACACCATCACAAGGTAATGCTTTAAAATAAATAACATTATTAAAGAAATCATTAATACCACCACATTCATTATCAAACGAAAAGGTAAAACCTTGTTTGTACAAACCATGAAAGGAAATAATATTTCTCGCCATTTCAGACGAGTAACAACACTTATTCAAATCTAACACTAACCCACTACTTAGAAACAAAGAATAAACTCCAAACTTGGTGACAGGTGAAGCTTTCCTACTACCCATGATCAAGTTTATCTTCCCATGCTCCACATTCTCAGTTCTTCTTAGTCCATGCAAATCAGAACATATGTGAATACCACAACCAATATCAAGGACCCAAGAATTAGAATGGGGTGAGCTATTAGACAATATAGTGTAAATACCTGCATGGTTGGGTTTTACTTTCCCATCCTTAACATCTTGCAGGTACGTTGGGCAGTTTCGCTTCTAGTGCAACTTTTCATGGCAATAGAAGCATTTAGCCTCTTTAGGGTTGGCATAAGGAGTGACAAAACCTTTTTTGGTTCCACTTGAACAGGAGCCATCAAGGGACTTTCCCTTGGTACCCTTCGAAGGGCTCTTCCTCTTCTTTCCTTTGCCTTACCCAATTCCCAAGACAAGGGTTGTGGTAGGAGTAGGAGTGGTAACAACCGATTTACCCTTAAGACCATTTTTGGCGGTCTTTAAGAGACTTGAAGTTCGCTGAGTGTTACTTCCTCCTTGTTCATGTGGTATGTCATTCGGAATTGATCATAACATGAAGGTAAAGAGTGCAAAATGATGTCAATGGCCAACTACTCGGGGAAGTTCACATTCAATTTCAGCAAACGGTCCACATACCTTTGCATTTTCTACATGTGGCCCATGATGGGTTCACCATCCTTCATCCGGGTTGTTATCATGGAGGAGATGATTTCATACCGCTCTTGACGAGCACTCTGATGGTAGCGTTCCATCAAGTCCTGGTGCATCTCAAAAGGTTAATAGTCCTCATAGGACTTTTGGAGCTCGACTATCATTGTGGCCAACATGATACATGCCACCTTAGTAGCATCTCTCTCATGTGTCTGGTATTCAGCTGTAACGCCCGTAGATCCGGGCTAGTCAATTTAAGGACAATAAGCGTCAAAAATGACTTTTTGATGGAAGATTATTTAGAAAGAGTAATCTTAACTAAGTTATAGTATATGTTACAAGGATTCCGTACATATAAAGAACGCAGAAATCTGAGTTATAGCGAAGAAGTTATGACATGTCGAAGTTTCGCGACAGAACCGACACGACGCTGAATGACGTAAAAAGTGAATTTACGTTACAGCGATATTTATCCTTAGCGATCTAAACGAAAGTCGTAGAGTTCATTAAACCGTGAGCGTGCATAAAAAGAACGTCCAAATCTGACTTCGTATGAGGAAGTTATGATTTTTCTAAGTTTCGACTTAGCGGTATGTAGCCCGAATACTCGATTTGAGATTGAGTGGTTTTTAGCCGAAACAATCTAAACAAGAATCGAAGATCTTATTGATAGTAGTGCAACGGTAAAAAGACAGACGAAAACGGACGTCGGATGAAGAAGTTATGAATTTATAACGGAGTTTTCTTGTCCCGACCTACTAAAAATAAATAATAAAAATAAAATCAAAATTAGCCGACAGAGTCCAAATGAAAGTTGTAGAGCGTAGTCACACCTACGCATGGATATAAATAACGTCGAAAACAGAGTTCTTATGAGGAAGATATGAATTTTTGAAGTTTATTATATAATTAAAATATTTAATTTAATTATAAATTTCGATATTATCCGAAGGGGGGGGGGGGGGGGGAAGTCAGCGACCTTATCCAGGTTACGCCCAGTGTAACTAGAGATTACGCCCAACGTAATCCTTCTTCCCGCACCCTATAAATAGTTGTTGAGGGCTGCCGAGTTTTGGTGCTCCATTCTTCCCTTTCTCTCGTGTTTTTACCTCGTTTTGAGTTCAAGAAATACCCTGAAGCCCCGGTATCATTACTGAGACCCAAAGCGAGTCCCGAGGCCCTGAATATCCCGAGAAGTGAAATTCCCGAGCCGAAGCTCTGCCCGTGAGAAGCCCGGTTTTTGTGAAGATCTCCCGATTGCACCGAAGAATACTACTTCTACAAGCCGCAACGCTGTCCGATCATCTTCTGATCAAGTGAGTGTATAGTCCCTTTCATAAACACAAATTTAATATAAGTATTGTTTGAATGTATTAAGTATATGTTTGGTGTGAGTGTATAGTTACTTTCTTCTAACACATAAGTATTAAGTATTTGTTACGAAAAACTTGTTATGTGTTTATATATTGTTGTTTATTTTATATAAGCGTGGAATGGATGTTTCATATAGGTTTTAAATGAGTTAAAATGTATATGTATGTTATATCTACAAATATGTTGGGTAGAACATGGGTAGACGAAATAGTTGGTGTGTGATGACAGATGAGTATGAGGATGAGACGAAAGACAAACGTTGGTAGCTATGGACTTAGTACCTACACTGGTAGCTATGGATTTAGTACTGTTAGATAAACGTTGGTAGCTATGGACTTAGTACCTACACTGGTAGCTATTGATTTAGTACCCGATGAATGAACCATAGCAGCTATGGAATTAGTGCTTTACGAAAGAACCTTGGCAGCTATTGTTTTAGTTCCTAATAAAGAATCGTGGCAGCTATTGTCTTAGTGCCTAATACGGAATAAACGAATACATGACTCTTAGGCTAGACCCTTAAGAGTAAGGAAGCTAATGGGGATGGGTAATTGGAATGATCGTTTGATGATTGAATATATATATATATATATATATATATATATATATATATATATATATATATATATATATATATATATATATATATATATATATATATAATATTGTGGGTTAAAAACCGTATATGCCCACCAGACTCCCAAGCCTGACCCACTTAGTTTTCTTTGCATTACAGGTAATGGCACAAGAGTATAAGTTGGTGGACTTGACGAGAGATTTTGGATTATAGATCAGTAGTTATAAATAACTGTTGTAAGGTCTATTTTATATCGTTTATGCTTTTGGTCTGTATTGGAACATGACATCCCGAGATTTTGTTATTTAATGAAAATACATTTCTTTAAAGAAATGTTTTGATAAATTCTTATCATATTTTGTTTTGGGAACGAATTTCGCAACTCTTTTAATCAAATACAGGATGCTGCGGATACCGATTTACTATGACTCAGAGAGTGCGATAGCAATTTCCCACAATCCTATTCATCACTCTAAGAGGAAGCATATTGAATTACGGTATCATTTCATCAAAGACCACATTCTGAAAGGTACCATTGAATTAATTTTTGTTAACACTCATGAAGAGATTGTTGATATGTTCACAAAAGCACTTAACTCTACAAAACTCAATAGTTTTTTACGAATGCTAGGAATGATGAATCCGGACTCGCAGTTCTTTTTGAACTGATAGGTACCACAGACCATCTCTGGTCCCCGATAGAGATGCACACAAAAACCGGTTTCGCTATTCAAAACCGGATCCAATCCAAAACCGGATTGGGTCAAAACCGGTTTTGACCAAACCGGATCGGATCGGATCTAAAACCGGATTTTCAATCGGATCCTAATCCTATATTCCAAATCGGATTTGATACCGGATCGTAAACCGGATTCGCTAAAAACCGGATCCAAATCTGCCCCAAAATCTGATTAAAACCCACTAAAATCGGTTTAAACCGGTTTCAAATCGGATTAGAATCGGATTCGGATTTTGGTTGGAACCGGATCGGATTTTGACCGGATTCAGATCGGATTTTGACCGGATCGGATTTTTGATGACTTAAGTGAAACCGGATCGGATTCGGATCCAGATCGGATCGGATCAGATCAGATTCGGGTTTTGTGCATCTCTAGTCCCCGATGCGGTCCTAAAAAAATATATCTATCATAAATGGTTTCAGCATACTTTGTGCACAATAGTATATATGGTGTACCGCAACCATATACCATACCAATATTTCTAAGGTCCTTATTGTTTGTTATTTCTGACCTTGTTCAACTGTTTATCTCAGTTCCTTCTACCGCGGTCTTTTATCATCCACCACAATCAAAAATCTTTAATGATCCTTGAATGAACTCTGACCAATCCACAGTCACAATGAATGAACTCTTAACAACTTAATAAATTCCAAAGGACGATGTGTGCTATTTAATGATCCTTCATTAAACTAGAAAAACATTCAGAAAAAAACACATTCTTTGTATAGCACATCAACGTTTCAGTTCTCCTTTTTTTCAAATTATCCTTTTGTCAGACCTATTTTGGGTTTGAAATCAAATAAAACAGTTTCCCAATAAAAGAAATCTTTAAGAAATCTTTTTCATTAAACTGTCTTATCTACCTTGCCCCAAGCTGTCAAATCCGTTCAAATTTCACCTTTATTCAACAGACTTAAGCCCCTCACCACACGATCCTCAAATGTGTGATAATGGGCCTGACACTTCATTAAATGCTACATTTTTAGAAAATTAAAACATTTAACTTTTTCCTTTTTTCAATTGTTTTTGTGGCTGAAATTAACCTTTTCGTAAAAAATAAAAACTCAAGGGTTTTTATCTTTAACCGCCACATATAGGGTAAAAACAATAAACTTTTGAAACCCGTCCTTATAAAACCTTTTTCCCTCATCCAAGAAAGCTTTACGTTTTCTGAACCGTCTTAGACGATCTTCATCTTCTTCTGTGACACCCGTAGAACCGGGCTAGTCAATTTAGAGATAATAGGGGTCGAAAACAACTTTTTGACAAAAGATTATTTAGAATAAATAATCTTAACCAAGTTTTAGAATATGTATCAAGGGTTCCGTACGTATAAAGAGGCCAAAATCCGAGTTATAACGAAGAAGTTATGACTTGTCGAAGTTTAGCGACGGAACCGACACGACACCGCGAAGACGTAAATAGTTAATTTATGATAGAGCGACTTTTAGCCTTAGTAATCTAAATGAAAGTCGTAGCATATGTTAACATGAGAGCATCCATAAAACGAACACTCAAATCTGAGTTCGTATGAGGAAGTTATGATTTTTCGAAGTTTCAGCTTAGCGGTGTACAGCCCGAAGTCGAGTATTAGATCGAGCGGTTTTTAGCCGACACAACCTAAATGAGAATCAAAGATCTCGTTATTAGTAGCATAACAATAAAAAGACAGACGAAAATGGACATCGGATGAAGAAGTTATGAGATTTTAACGGACCAATCCTGTCCCCTCCTGTTAAAAATATAACTTTAAAAATAAAGTCAAAATTAGCCGACGGAGTCTAAACGAAAGTTGTAGAGTACGTCTCCACCTACGCGTGGATATAAATAACGTCAAAAACGGAGTTCGTATGAACGAGTTATAAATTATAATAGCATATTTACGTACTAAAATAAAGTATAAATCATATATATGTATACATATATATACAAATGTATATATCATTAGAAAGGTATCGACGATGCGGTCATTATAAGACTAATGTTGAGCTCTTTCGACATTAGTTTAGTATAGATATCGTTAAATCTATTTAAAATAGTATTATAAAGGGATGTTTAGTTGTTTATATAACTATAAGGTCATTAAGTAATTATGGAGGGTAGTTTTTGAAAATTCAATTACAATAAATAAGAGGCTTGGGCTCTCACATTTCTTGCACCATTCTCTTGATTCAAGAGTCTTTCTCTTCTTATCACCCGAGCATTTCGGTCCCTCGTGATTCGACTTCTCTTTCAGTAGTTTTAGTATAGTAAGGTGAGCGCCGAAGCGCTGCACGAATCTTTCTTAGAAAGATTCAGCGACGAAGTTCTGCCCCTGCAGAGCCCAACTCCTAGCTAAAACCCCCTTGTAAGTAAGTTATACTTACCTTATTTTAATATAGCTTATATTTAAAATTAGTATTGTTATTATGAACTTATAATAAATATTTGAACTATTATTATATAAGTGTCGTTATAATATCTTTTTAACTACTCGCAGTACGGGGAATCTGGTTTAAAGGGTCGCATAGGGTTGTTGGATTTCAGAAGTGCTATATGCCAAAATGGTCCAGCCCTCCGGTGTTTTATGTCTGGCCCCTATCTGTACATAATGGTTGGAAAGTATTGCTTAAACACTTATATAATAATAATAAGACTAATAATTAGTCACGGTAAATATTAGACTAAAATCTAGTGGTAATAATACTAGGTTTCGTCAAAGGAAATTATTTTAAAGTAAACGAAGCGCTGTCCGAGTACCGAGTCACCACCTTCTTAGGTGAATGCATAGTTACTTTCATCTTACACATAGATATGAAGTATTTTATATAAACTATGTGTTATGTGTGCATATTATCTGAATACTTGCTGTCTATGCTGGATGAACGCTTTTTTATACATGTTTTAAATGATTTAAATTGTATACGTATTTTATATATACAAATATGTTGGGTATGACATAGGTAGATGAATGATGAGAGATAAAAGATGATGTGAGTAAACATAGGCAGCTACAGACTTAGTGCCTAATAAATAACATCAGGAGCTATGGACTTAGTGCCTATTGGACAAACACTGGTAGCTATGGATTTAGTACCTGTTAGGAATTGGTAGCTATGGACTTAGTACCTATTAGTTAAACACTGGTAGCTATGGACTTAGTACCTGTTATGAATTGGTAGCTATGGACTTAGTACCTATTAATTAAACATTGGTAGCTATGGACTTAGTACCTATTAGATAAACACTGGTAGCTATGGATTTAGTACCCGATGAATAAACTATAGCAGCTATGGAATTAGTGCTTTACGAACGAGCATTGGTAGCTATGGATTTAGTGCCAGTCCTATAACCCTGGAAGCAAGGGACCTCAGAATAAACAAATGCAAGATAGATGACTCTTAGGATAGACCCTTAAGAGTAAAGAAGATAATAGGGATGGGTAATTGGGCTGATTGCTTGATTGTTTAAACATAATAATTATATTATTGTGGGTTGAAAACCCTATGTACTCACCAGGTTTCCCAACCTGACCCACTCAGTTTATTTATGTCACAGGTGTTGTTATGATGTCACATTACACTGAGAGATTAAGGAGATGTAAATCACTAGTGATAATGAATGTAAGTTCTGTTTATGCTTATGTTTCTGTATTGACGATGACATCCCAAATGTTTTAAAATGAATAAAAATACATTTCTTCAGAAATGATTTGATAACGTATTTATCATGTTTTACTGGGAACAAATTCCGCAACATTTTTATTAAAAGAAGTACTCTGACTTTTTTATAAAGCATAAACAAAATCGGTCTTTTCTGGCAGTGAAAATTGGGGATGTCACATCTTCACCTTCTTGCACTCAAGTTTTCTACAAGTTCTACAAACTCTTTTCAAAAATGGTGAAGACTGGCATCTCAAAAGAAGCAATCCAAAGCTTCAGGTTCTGCTCAACCCACTGGTTCTGATTCCGCCACAAGGAAACAACCGCCATCCATTTCCTCAAGCAAATTTAGGGAAATCTTTGAAGATCATTCCTCCTACAATGAGTCTATTTGACTCATGATCAAGTTCATCACACATCACCCACTATTTGGACCCTTTGATTTCTTCACTGATGTGGTTCCAATGTCAACACTCTTCAAATGTGCATTCTCGGCGTACCGTCCCCTCAACAATCTGCAAGAAGTTCATCTGAACTTAATGGATGATTCTCTGGTCATCTAGACCAAAGACAAGTTTTTAACTGCAATCAATCTACTGGTTCATCCCTCTACTAAGTTCATCTCTCCTAATGTGACAGACATCATCTCCTCACTATACCAAATGGGTTACCAGAAAAAGCTTAGAGAAATATGAGAGTTCAAGAAAAACCAACTCCTTGCAGTATGGCAGTTCGTCTGTTAGTATGTCATCTGCAGTTTGTCAGGAAGAACCGGAGGCAATGATAACAGGGGACTCAAACTGCTGGAGCTAGTCTGGAGTATCTTCACAGGCCACGACGTCAACTACGGCCAGATCTTATTGGATGATTTCCTTTAGTACATCCCTAAGGAAACTCCGAGGGCAACTCCTACAGAAGTAACATTTGCAAGATTCTAGTTATTATGCATCTCAAACCTTCACCGCGATGCAAAGATCAGCACGGGCAGTGACATCAACTTCTTTGTCACCCATGATCTCAAAAGCTACCCTCGCTCTAAAGATCAATTTGTTTTTGGACCTTTACGCCCATCCATATCTTGACTACAATTGGACTTGAGACAAAAGAAGTCTTTGATCACATCGAGGCTACGGAAGGTATTGACCCATACCTTTCTACCCCGCCTCTACCCAATCAAAATGTACTAGTTTCTACCGCACCCCGTGATCCTGAACATACCACAACTCCATCTTCTACTACTCTCTCTAACCTTCCTTTAGCTCAAAGTCTCAAGAAGCTTTCTTCAAGAAAAACCTCATGAGGGAAGTCCAAGAAAAACACTCCATCCAAAGAAGTCGAACCATCCATGAAACGAAAACTCAGACACGTTGTCTCTTCTGATGAAGACTCTGACCCAATTCAGACACCAGTAGTCAATGTCGAAGATGAATCGATGATGATTCTGTTCCCATTCTAGTTCTCAAGAAATGCAAAACTAACCAAAGTTCTAGCCAAATGCGTGACCGGATTAATATTGAAGTCTCTCAAAAGACTCCAGTAATCCTTGGGGTCCACGCAAACCCATTTGCTTCAACCCTTCCTAGCCACCCAGACATAGTAAGTGTGTCTACTTCATCTAAACATGGAGACTCTCCTCCAGTTAAATCCCAAGAGGATTTAATTGGTTCTTCTCTCCCTAAGATCTCCAGGGCTTCCAAACTTCATTTCTTTCAGGAATAGGAGTTGCGCTCCATCCTTGATCTTGTACTCCAAACAATTGATACACTTCCCAACCGCAGGACAATTCTTCAGTCCTTGCCAAAACTGAACGGATGCCAAACTTGACTACGGGTCAAGGAGACCAAGAATTCTCAGGAAATCCTACTCTACTTATCTTACATACAGGTGGTTTAGTCACGGTGAGCACAAATGTGCAAGGATCTGTGAACCCGAGGGACACCTCGGTGCGTAATCAAGGAATTGACGGATATGAATTTGATGATACTTTCACTCGGGATCGTCCCACTACTGAGTCTGGTATCAAGAAATACGAAGATTTCCGCAGGGCATTTCAGGTCCGAAAAGATAGGCAAATGCAGCAGCTTTAACAAAAAGAAAAAGAAATTCAAATGGTGGCCACTATTCTCAAAGTACAAGAATGGATGACCGCAATGGCCGAAACTATCCACAAAGCTCAATCTATTCCAGATGGTGTAGGTCCATCCTGGCCCCCTCCAACTGAAAATGTTCAAGACTCTCAAGATGCTGGAACAACAATCGAAGTCAGCTCCGGACCCACGTTTGGATTTGATGACATTGACATAGAAGAAATCAATCAACCAGCACAATCAGATGATATGATGATGATTTTTGATGAGGAAGACGAATCAAGTGGTTCTCAACACTCCACTTCAAAGACTAAGGAAAAAAAGAAGAAAAAGAAACAGGTTGTTTCCAGGAAAGAGTTTCTAAGCCTGCAAAACAAGATTGATAAGATTTCAGCCGCATTGAAATCAAACCAACCGCAACCTGATGATATGCCTGGATCGCAATATCTTATTGACAGGATAGAGCGATTGGAAGCAAGAGAAAGATTTGCAGCTGAGAGAATCTCTCTCAATGTTGAAATGGGTATCCGAGCCCTAGATACAAGCCAGAAGGTGGATCACCAAGAATTTATCACCACTGCGGAGCGACTCATTTTCGAAGTGACCGCAATCAAAGATGAGCTTCAATCAGTCATTGCGGGTTACGTTGCTCATTCCAAGAAGCTTGTTGAGGAAACTCACAATGCTTATGAATCCGCTATTTCTGTCTTATAATCAACCATCAACAACCTCATACTCTCTCTATCCTCCAAATTCCATGGCCAGGAGATTCTCAGATTCACAAAGGAGATTCACATATTGCTTTTCAACACTGCAAACCCCACTAATCAGCAACTTAGTGAGGCCATCAAAGCTCAGTTCACTGAAGTTTGTGCCAAAATTGATGGTCTTAAGCAATGGCTTTAGGAGGAACCCGATATTCCTTCCTCAAGAGGGGGAAGTGAAGACCATGGCTCAGACCACATCTCACCTCAACATTCACATCCGCATCAACATTTACACTCTCCCATCCGCATTGGTTCCAGTCATCCGCAAACAATCATTCCTGAACTCATCATTCAACAAAAGGTTCCCACTCCGCAACCTTCTCCCAAAAAGAAGACTCTTGTGCCTTCTCTTCAACAAAGTCAAATTCATTCACATCATCAGCCTCCAGTTCGACAAGTCCAAGATGTTCAAAATCCTTCTTCCCAGCATCCGAAGACTCCACCTTATCTCAGAAATTTAGCCTCGGAGATGTCATCCGAAAACTCCTACGACTCTCCCAAAACCAAACAGAAGAAAGCTTACTAGAGAGCAGCTAAGTTAGCTGAAATGATTTGGAGAGATCATGGATTCGACATCACTATGGATAAATCCCTCATCCATTCTTGGGTCAATCCCATCTGAAGATTACTAAATGATGACTACAAGCCCTATATTAGTTTTGCGGAACCTCCATTAGACGGTTATTGGGACATTCCCATCTCTCCCAACACAAAGTTCTTTACTGTATTTTAATCGTTTGACTGCAACCTTCCAGATGATCAGAGGTTGCTACTGGAATTTGAAAGACTCAACAAATTCCATGCCAAGCATGGATCTGCAATCGAGAAAATCTGGTCGAATGACAGACCCACTGCAGTCAAGAACTACAAGCCCAGAAAATTCATGAAAGCTGAATTCATCCAGTATACTCTCTCCAGAAGAAATTCAGACTATATCTGAAGTCAAGCTAATCTTCCTTGCATGAACCCGGAGGAAATCTTCCTGATTGCAAAGGTATTTCAGAACAAGTGTGAGAAGCACCAAAAGATAAAGACTGTGTATGAAAGGGCCTGTACCTTTCTAAAAGAGACTATTTGTGACCTCGCAGAGATTGACGCGGACATCCACCTTGCACTTGCTTAGAAGTTCAACCTTCCTCCTCTTAACCCAGCTCCAGTGCTGACCGAAGGTTTTCAAGAGCACTCCCATGGAGCAACTAACTTCCCTGATCTTGGAGTCATTTTCAAACGAAAGAATGATGAAACCAAGTATTTCAACCCAATGAATGCCATGAATCGCTTAACCTGAACGCAACTGGAAGTTACTCAAACTGCAGTGAACAAGTCAAAACACACAACTGCAGAAGTTAAGTTTGAAATCTCCAAGAGCATAGTGTGGCTCAGTGAAGTCAGGAAGTTTTGGTGGATTCTCATCAAATTCCTTAGCCTTGACAAATCAAAGGAAAGTTGAAGAGGTCACTTAGGGGGAAATTGTTGAGACATAAAAGTGACCCTTTTAAACTTAAATAGATCTGAAGCTATCAACTAGATCCGCAGTCAAGCTCAACACCGCAACCAGCAACTGCATCCACAATGGAAGTCATCCATCTTAGCTTAGTTTTATCTGTTTTATGTCTTTACATCTCTTTGTCCAGTGTGCCTTGCATGGAAACCCCTAGACAGATTTAACTTGTAATCGTCGAGTCTCTATAAATAGAGCTCTTTTATCCTGAATGAATACACCTTAATCGATCATTCTATCTCTATCTTGGAATATCGTATTCTCTCTTAGTCTCTCATATTAAAAGATCTTCAAATTCTAATATTAAGATCGTTATCTCTTCGGATCAAGTTAGCTTGACTTAATCACTAAGCTTGATCTCATTTACTAACTTGGATTGTCTGCAATCCTTGTTAAGAATCAGCTTATAGTGTCTTCTAGATATAATACTTGTTGTCATTTACATTTCCTTATATTTCCGCACCTAATTATCTAATAATCTAACTCTAACTTATTATTATTGTTGAGCTTTATGATCCACTGAGTTAAACTTCATTCCGCATTATTACTTGTTCTAACATTTGTTCAAGTGTGTTACTCAAGTTTTTCTCTCAACAGAAAAAGAAAAGGGCAGGGCATATGTGGCCTGGGTGAAGAGAGATCATCAAGTGTGGTCTTCGGGTGATGAGGATGAATATTTCAACATCAAGGGCAAAGGGAAAATTTGCATGTTGAAAACTGCGGACGAGGATGAATTGACCAAGCTCGAAAAGAACTATTGCTATATGGCCAAGGACGGAACTCTGAGCATTGTCGAGAAGGTAAAACTTATGATTCAAACTCTCAATTATAGTTGTAACAACGTAAATTTACAAAAAAGAATTTCATTTTTAAAACATACTTTTATTCACAAGATAATATCAAAACATAATGTATCCAATGCCATCATAACAAAACATATCCCAGAACCTCAAAACATAAAACTCCATACGTGTGTACAGATCATGCCGGCGCCTTCCCGCTATCCTTGCTAGTACCTAAAACACATAACACAACCACTGTAAGCATAAATGCTTAGTGAGTTCCCCAAATTACCACATACAACACATACGCCTTTCAAGGCCATAACTCTGTGGGACCTTCGGTCCAAGTGTCTCAGGGGACTTCTGCCCCGAAATCCTGGTAGACCTCCGGTCCTACCCATCTCGACCTTCCGGCCCGTAACCTCCTGACCTTCCGGTCCATACCAACTTGATCTTCCGGTCCTTATCACTCATAACATACATAACACACACACACACACACACACACACATATATATATATATATATATATATATATATATATATATATATATATATATATCATATAACAGCATACAACACATACATATCATATCATATAAGACCTTCCGGTCACACATAGGTACCACTCTAGGTACAGTATAGTGGGAAGACTCACCTCGTACGAAATCGGATAAACTCTCGTGCTCGATGTCCCGACCTAGTCTCCTCCTATCAACCGAATAACATTCCTGATCAATACCCTCTCAAAGTCTCATCTCTAATGATGGTAGAAGACCATTCTACCCCTCCTAAAACTCCCTTGGACCAGCTTGACCAAAACCCTAAGGTCAACTGAAGTCAACGGTCAAACTTTGACCCGACTCGTCGAGTGCACATGGGCAACTCGGCGAGTCCATGTGGGTCCTCTGAATCCTTCTAGCCTCACTTGGCATGTTGAGTCATGCCTCCACTCGACGGGTTCCTCCTGTCACGAATCACGGGGTAACCCCGACTCGACTCGTCGAGTCCACTTATGAACTCGGCGAGTTGCATCCATGGCAACACTCAAATGACCTTCTGAGGTCAGATCTGCTTCTCTAACCTATAGATCTGGCGTTTCCATACCCACTAATCACGTAAAGGTGAAACCTTTACACTCATGCAACACATATATGGCTCCTTTAAAGGAAATAGCCTCAAAAATGGCAACCTAAGTTCATTCCTTCCATAACACTCCATAAAGCAAGATAGATAAGGCTCTCTGGACCTCTATGGGTCCAGATCTGAAGTCTAACACATAAAAGGGACCATAAACTCATCAATTCAAGCCATAAAAAGGGTGTAGAAAACCCTAGATTCATAGATCTTAACCAAGACAGAAGGAGAGTTCGATTTGCTACCTCAATACTGCAGATCTAAGATTGGAAACCACAAATTAGCAACCCTCTTGACCTCCTCTAGCTGGAAACACCTTCTTCTTTGCAAAATAACACCAAAAAGGATTAAAAAGGCTAGCTCTCACACACAACTCGCCCAAGCTCTCTAGGGTTTCTCTCTCTGGACTGGTAGCTGCAAATGAGGGCTATAAGGTCCTTTAAATAGGGACCAGACCCGCAGATTTAGGGTTTCTGACCTCAGCACGAACTCGTCGAGTCACCCTGCCGACTCGTTGAGTCCATTCATAAATCTAGTCAACGATTCGCGATCCTACTCGACGAGTGTAGGCGTTGACTCGTCGAGTCCTTCTCTCTAAAATAAAATAAATGAATAACATAGAATACCTGGGAATCCAGATGTTACAATAGCATGCATGTGTTGTCAACCATTCCTTGACAACCTTAATGACACATGTGTTGCCGTCCTTTCAAACTATAACAAAGCCCTAGATGAAAAGAACATAGCGTCCCAAGAAATGTTCCATGTTCGAGGACGACTAGAAGACAAAAGACTCAAAGTGACCATGCTATAAAAAGACTTAGGATTAGAGAAGGATGCAAAAATGTTATGTGAAACCCAATTAGGCATAACATTAGATCAGAGGGATTTAGCACAAAAGGAAATTATACGTTTGAACTTATTAATCGAAAAATTGTTTAATAAAAGCGAGGCCATTGAAAATCTTGTGAACAATGGAACAGTTGAAAATACGTACAATTGGGGTTGGTCCAATGGGTATTCCACTGCAAAGGATTCATCACCCCAATTTAACAAAGACTGTCCCTATGTCCCTCTGGATCGAGAGTTCCATTTCCCAGTCAATGACAAAACCTTTCCCGAAGACATTAGAGCTCACTTCGGACAACTTCATAAGATGAGTAATAATTGTGTTATTAAGGAAATTCTTCCTGAATTTCCAAGTCACTCAAGTGATCAAATACCTATTTTTAACACAATTTATCCCAACTCTCAGACTTCATTTGTTGTTTATGAAGAAATTCTTATGGAGGGTCCCGAAGTTCTTGTGAATTATCCATCTCTGCCTTCGAACCACAGTCTCTCTCACTGTAGTTCCAATTCACAACTGCCTTTTATTAAGTGTCCCATAAAAGAATCAACTTTGACTTACTCTGTGGTAGTTCAATCTTCCTTACCGCAGACTGCAGTCAAGAGCTCATCGACCATTCAGTCAATTCATCATGAGTTGCCCATAGAAAAATTCAAATACGACCAATGCTCTCAGAGTCCTGAACCTTCTATTTCAGACAACTCAAGTCCACATCTTCAAAAACAATAAAAGGTTTCCAAGAAACCGCAGTTAAATATCCATGACCGCGGTTCTCCAAAAACACAGGCAAAATTGGACCTCAAAGAAGAACTTATATATCGTAATAAAAAGTGGGAAACATTTTCAAAAAACAAAAGACAAACCAGAATTTCTAAACATAAGAGTCCAGAAAAACTTATTTTCTCAAATTACTTTTCGAAAAACTCTGCAGTTAAGAAATCAAACAAAAAGGAATGTACAGTTTCAATAACTTTTTCAAACTCTTCTGAAAAAACTCAAAAGCGTGTAAAGTCTTTTGAAAGTAATGGTTTTCAGATCTATTCCTTAGACAACCCAAAATGGAAAGGGATTTTACCAACTCCAACACATTTCAAGTCACCTGAATCTTTCAGAAAGACACAACCTAGAAAATTTGCACGTACTCACACTCTTTCAAACTGTACTTCTTCAAATCCCAAGGGTATCAATGTCAAATCTCAGTCTCGGACTGCTCATAAGACTCACCCTACACCCTCCGGACTGCTGACCAAGCACAATGTCTGGATGAATGAGAGAAATCTCTCATTTGGATCTTATCGTCAAAAAGGGTCATCTCAAGTCCAGTCTTGCACTTGTCAAAAACCTCGTAACTTTACAAAATTCCAAAACACTCTAAAGGTTCACAAACACCTAGGTCTAGGTCTCAGGATTGACATAAAACCTGTCCCTGCAACCTCGGTTCATGCATCTTTGAAAAACCCACCAGCCGCCTCGGGCTCCAAACTTGTTTGGGTGCCCAAACTAACCATGTAATTTCCAGGCAATATGCAAGGAGGATCAAGAAGATGAGTGGTTAATTGATAGTGCTTGCTCCTTGTACATGACCGGAAGGTTAGAATACCTTCGGGATTTTAGGTCTATATGCAATGGTGGAAGTGTCACATTCGGCAACAATGCGAATGGAATAATTTGAGGTTACGATGTGCTTACTATAGGGAACTTCTCTATCCAAAAGGCTGCTTACGTAGAACGTCTCAAACACAATCTCATCATTGTAGGCCAACTATGTAAAGCAGGCCATCGAGTTGAATTTGATAATGAATACTGCTTCATTATGACAAATGATAGAAGAACCTGTTTGATCAAATCTAAGTCCGAAGGTACCATGTATCCATTGGACGTCTCTCTGATCATTGGGAAACCGCAATTGTGTTTTCTGTGCAAAGCAGTATCCGAAGTCAGCTGGTTATGGCATCGAACTTGCTCATCTGAACTTCCGATATATCAACAACCTTGTCAGCGGAGAACTCGTCTGAGGTATCCCCTATATGAAGTACAAAAACGACACTCTATGCCCAGCCTGTGAGTGTGGAAAACAGTCTAAAAGAAGCCATCCTATGGTGATTGACTCATCCATTTATGAACCCTTAGAACTCTTACATATTGATCTCTGCGGTCCATCTACCGTAGCCAGTCTCCATAACAAAAATACATACTGGTTATACTTGATGACTTCACTCGTTTCACTTGGGTCTTCTTCTGAGACTCAAATTGGAAGCACCGCAGGTTCTAATCAACTTCATCAAAGAGATTGAACTTCAAATCAAATTACCAGGGTGACGAATCCGAAGTGATAATGGCACTGCATTCATGAATCATCTCTTAAACAACTTCCTAGTGTCAAAAGGTATTAGTCACAACTTCTCCGCTCCTTACAGACTGTTGTATAATGGAGTAGTAGAGCGAAGAAATCGTACTCTGGTTGAAGCAGCCAGATCTATGCTCAACTTCGCAAACCTTCCTCTCTACTTTTGGGTCGAAGCAGTGACAACTGCATGCTTTATCCAAAACCGAAGCATCATTTGCAAGCGTCTAAACAAAACTCCGTATGAAGGACTTAAAACCGCAAACCAAATATCATATTCTTTCACATCTTCGGGTGTAGATGTTTTGTGATCAATAACAAGGATCATCTTAACAAGTTTTCACCGAAGTTAGACAAAGGCATTTTTCTTGGCTACTCAACAAACAAAGTGGCCTATATAGTCCTCATCAGACGCACCAGACTAATAGTCGAAAGCTTCGATGTCAAATTCGATGACTATTACGTCCGTAACACTGCTCCATCAAATGAAACCACAACAATCCTGGAAAGTGATATCCCAGCCTCTTCGGGTCCCTTAATGTAACGCCTGTGTTTCTGGGCTTGTCATTAATGTTGATATAATAGTCTAGGTTAACCTTTGTAACCCGTTTTGAAATAATAGAAGTGTATTATTTGAGTATTATGTGTTTTGTGCTTAATTGCTTAATTATGTGGTTGGGTTAATTAAAAATAAAAATAAGCGTCAAAATTTAAATGTAAAATAAACTTAATATCTTTGGATAATGTTGTAGTAGTTGAAACGAGGTTTCCGAGTATATAAAGAATGCCCAAATCTGACTTCATATGAGGAAGTTACGATTTTCTGAAGTTTCGACTTAGCGGTATGCAGCCTGAAATACTCGATTTGAGATCGAGCAGTTTTTAGCCGAAACAATCTAAACGAGAATCGAAGATCTCGTTGTTGGTATCAAAGCGATGAAAAGTTAGGCGAGAACGGACGTCAAACGAAGAAGTTATGAATTTATAACGAAGTTTTTCTGTCCCGACCTATTAAAAATAAATAATAAAAATAAAGTCAAAATTAGCCGACAGAGTCTAAACAAAAGTTGTAGAGCGTAGTCTCACCTACGCGTGGATATAAAGAACGTCGAAAACGGAGTTCGTATGAAGAAGATATGAATTTCCGAAGTTTATTAAATATTTTGTATTTAAATTTAATCTTTAATTCGGATGATTATCCGAAGGAGTCACCGATCTGATCCGAAGTACGCCCCACGTACTTGTGTACGCCCCGCGTACAGTGAAGCATGACGCACCTCGCACTCGAGTTCTTCGGATGACGAACGCCATGACGTTTCGGAGCAGTACGCCCCGCGTACTCCGAGGCTCCAGCCTCCTATAAATAGGATGCGAGGGCAGCCGATTCCTTTGCTATTTTTCTCTCTTCTCTCTACCGTTTTGCATCGATTTGCGTGCCAGAAATACCCCGAAGCCCCGGTATTATTCTCGAGCCCCGAAGCAAGTCCCGAGATCCCGAAGATCCCGAGAAGTGCGGTTCCCGAGCCGAAGCTCTGCCCGCGAGAAGTTCGATTTTTGTGAAGATCTTCCAGATCTGCTAAAGAATACTACTTCTACAAGCCGTAGTGTTGTTTGATCGTCTTCTGATCAAGTGAGTGTATAGTACCTTTCATAAACACGATAATAATACAAGTATGGTTTGAGTGTATTAAGTATATTGTTGTTTATGTGTATAATTTTGTTGTTATATGTGTGAATGTATATTCATTCTCTTCTATCTCATAGATCTGATCTATTTCCTATGAAATATGTGTTATGTGGGTGTGCCTCATCTGTTATGTGGAATATGTATTGAATGAAAATGATATACAGGTTTTAAACTATGTATGAAAATATATATTTTTATCTACTAATATGTTGGGTAGAACATGGGTAGATAGTTGGTGTGTAATAAACAGATGAGAGGCCTCGATCTTGTTGTTGTTGTTGATCTAGTTATTCAGCGGAGTATGGATAATGACCACAGACTCTTTCTAGACAGTCCAGTGGAACGCTAGCAGGTTCATAACCTGTAGGTGTTGTGAACGATGTGTTCACCGGTGTACTCTATCCCCCTCATGGTTGCCTTTAAGATATCTATTGTTGAGGAAACCCCTTAGCAGTAATGTCCGTCCCGATGAAAATCCTAGATTAGGTCCCTTGAGATAGATGTTATTTTAGGGACGTAAAGTGAGGATAACGGGAATGGGTAATCGGGATAGTGATTGGTTGGTGAAATTAAATATAATTTATTTATTGTGGGTTGAAAACCCTATATGCTCACCAGGCTCCCAAGCCTGACCCACTCAGTTTTATTTGTATTACAGGAAGTGGCGCAAGGGCGTAAGATGGATGAATCATCGAGTTGTTTTGTTTACAAGTCTGTATATGTATATATTTGTTGAATGACTTGTAATGTTATCGTTTATGCTTTATGGTCTGTATCGGAACATGACATCCCGAGTTTTGATTATATAATGAAAATGCATCTCTTGATGAAATGCTTTGATAAATATTATTTTATCATGTTTTATTTAGGGAACAAATTCCGCAACACTTTTAAATCAAAAGGATTTACTCTGAAATTATTTTAAAAAGCATAAATGAAATCGGTCTTTTCTGGCCGAGATTTTGGGGATGTCGCACTTAAACATAGTTGAAATAAACTATGATGACATTTTCGACCCAGTAGAGACTGCTCAACTCTCCGAAATTCTTGTGTTCCCGGAAGCTCAACAGCAGCATGCCGAAGTCTGTGGTCCGACTCTATCCGATGATGTGTCACTCAATACTTCCACCTCATCGGTTGAGGGGGGGAGTTCAACTCCTGATCAGATGACAACCATTGAGGTTCCAGTTCCTGAGGAAGCAGATCCAGTTCCTACCCGCAGAGTCACTCTCCCATCAATGGTTTCCTCAACCTTTGACGACGAAGATATAGAGAACATTGACACAAGAAATGGTCCAAGGATTATCACTCTCTCAACAATCCAGGTGGAACCATCTCAGGTTCAAGGGGAACTCCCATCCGCAATCCAGGGGGAACCTCTCTTAATTGCTTAAGTAAATGCTGATCTCACTCCCACAGTCCAAGACAGTTCTGCAGGTTGCTCATAAGCCCAGGGGAAAGTGCCCTCTTCTGCTGCAGAGTCTTAAGATATTGAAGACATTCCCTCCACTGCAACCGCTAATGATCTGCAACCTCGTCTATATGTCTGGACGAAGGACCACCCACCATGTCAAATCATCGGAAATCCATCCGTAGTTATTGAAACTCGATCCTCTAAAGATTTAACTGATCACTATCACTTTGTAGTGTTTATGTCCCCAGTTGAGCCCTGAACCATCAAAGAAGCTTTATTGGAACCCGACTGGATATCTGCAATGCAAGAGGACCTGGCGGATTTTGAAAGAAACAAAGTGCGACAACTTGTTCCGAAGCCAAAAGGTCACACTATTGTTGGTACAAGATGGGTATTCAATAACAAATTAGATGAATCCGGTGCAGTTGTTAGAAACAAAGCAAGACTAGTTGCTAAGGGCTATAGTCAACTTGAAGGTGTTGATTATGATGAAACTTATGCCCTTGTAGCCAGGATGGAAGCCATACGCATTTTCCTAGTGTATGTTGCACACAAAAATATCAAAGTACATCAAATGGATGTAAAGAGTGCCTTTCATGAATGGTGAAATGAAAGAAGAGGTCTATCTCCAACATCCTCCAGGCATCGATTGTCAAGATTTCCCAGATTACTGCTACAAGCTTAAGAAAGCAGTTTATGGTGTTAAGCAAGCACCAAGGGCATGGTACGAGACTCTCTTAGAGTTTCTTGTCACGTCCGGATACAAAAGAGGAGTGATTGATCCCACATTATTTAGAAAGGAAAACAGTAATCACCTTATGCTTGTACAAATCTATGTGGATGATATCATTTTCGGATCAACAAATCAGAGGATGGTGGATGAATTTGCAAAGCTCATGAACAACAAGTTCCAAATGAGCATGAATAGAGAGATCAACTTCTTTCTAGGACTTCAAGTCAAACAAGTCCATCAAGGGATATTCATCCATCAGGAAAAATACACATCTGAACTATTGAAGAAATACACAATGGACAATTGTTCCTCTGCCAAGGTCCCTATGGCCTTTGGATATAAGATTTATGCTGATCCTTCCAGAGAATCAGTAGACCACAAACTTATAGAGGAATGATTGGTTCTTTGATGTACCTCGCTGTAAGCAGGCCATACATTGTCTTCACAACAGGCTTATGCGCAAGATACCAAGACGATCTGAAAGTATCCCACATGACCGCAGTTAAGCAAATTCTTAGATACTTGAATGGAAGCAAATCCTTAGGCCTCTGGTATCCCGCAGGGAATGACTTCAGCCTTCAAGCATTCACTGATGTTGATCATGCCGATTGCAAATTGGATAGGAAAAGCACTTCCAGTGGTTGTCAATTTCTTGGAGGAAGACTGGTTAGCGGGTCCTCACAGAAACAAAATTGTGTTTCTTTGTCTAGCGCATAATCCGAGTACATGGTCGCAGCGACCTGTTGTTCTCAAGTCTTGTGGATGAAAACCCAACTTATGGACTACGGATACAGAATGTTGCGGATACTGATATATTGTGATTCTGAGAGTGCTATAGCGATTTCTCATAATCCTATTCACCATTCAAAGATGAAGCACATAAAACTTCGGTATCACTTTATCAAAGATCACATTCTCAAAAGTAACATTGAATTGATTTTTGTTAACACTCATGAAGCGATTGCGGATGTGTTTACAAAAGCACTTGACACAACAAAACGCAATAGTTTTCTTCAAATGTTAGGGATGATGAATCTGGATCCTCAATTCTTTTTGAATTTATAAGTACCGCAGACCAATTCTGGTCTCTTCATTGTGGTCCTAACTGAATATACTTATCATACATGGTTTCAGTATACTTTGTGTACCGCAACCATATATCATATTTATATTTCTTGGGTCCTTATTACTTGTTATTTATGATATCTTTTCAAGTGTTCCTCAGTTTGTATTACCGCAGTCACATGCTCATCCACCGCAGTGGAGAATCAATCCGCAGTCAAACTTAATGATTTTCAACCACTTCTTCCTAAATTAAAAAAACAACATTGTGTGCTATTTAATGTTTCAAATTAAATGAAAATTCTTCCATATTAAATCCAAACATTCGTTTTGTAGCATACAACGTTTCAGTCTCTTTTCAAATAAACTTTTGGTGTCAGATCTATTTTAGGTTAGGTGACAAATAAATTGTTTTTCCCATAAAATAAATCCTTTAAGAAATCTTTTACCTTTTTATGTCACATCTCCATACCCAATACATCTAATCTGTTTCAACTTCTACTTTATCCAATGAATTTTCAACCCTCTCCACACGATCCTTGATTGTGGGCTGACATGCAATAAATGTTTTATCTTCTCAAAATATAAAAAGAAAACAAAAAAATATTTTCTTTTATGAATGGCTGATAATGGATTAAACCCAAGGGTTTTTACCATTAATACCTGTTAATAAATTAAATAACATAAACATTTGAAATCCGAAACTATAAAAACCCTTTTTCCCTCCAAAGAAAGCTTTACGCTTTCTGAACTCTCAAAGATGATCTTTCTCTTCTTCACCTTCTTGCATAATAGTTTTTCTGCAAGTTCCTAAGTTTTTCAACAATGGTGAAATCCAAGATGTCAAAGAAGCAATCCAAGGCTTCAGCCTCAGTTCAACCAACTGGTTCCGATTCAAAAATGAAGAACCAGTCTCTAACAATTGCCTCAAGCAATTTCAGGGTTGTGTTTGAAGATCATCAGTCCTACAATGACTTAATCTGTCTGATGATCAAGTTCTTGTTAACCCACCCTCTATTTGGAGCCTTCAATTCTTTCACTGATGTTGTACCGTTATCGACTCTCTTCAAATGCGCATTCTCTGCATTCCGCTCACTCAACAATCTACAAGAGGTTCATGTAAACCTAATTGATGATTCCTTGGTCATCTTGATCAAGGAAAAGTTCCTGAACGCTATCAACCTTAGGGTTCTTCCCACTACAAGAGTCTACTCCCCAAGCATGAATGACATCACCTCAACCCTGTACCAGATGGGTTACGAGAAAAGAATCAAAGGGATTGGAGAATTTAAGAAGAATCAATTGCCTGCGGTTTGGCAATATGTCTGTCACTTTATCATCCGTAGTCTCTCTGGCAGAACCGAAGGCACAGATAATATGGGATTGAACTTATTAGAGTTATTGTGGAGCATCTTTACTGGAAATGCTGTCAACTACGAATAGATTCTATGGGATGATTTTCTTCAATACATCCTTATGGAGAATCCAAGAGAAGACCCAACCGAACTCACGTGTGCACGCTTTTGGTCACTCTGCATTTCTGACCTTCACAAGGATGTGAAGCTCAACATGGGAGATGACATCAACTTTTTTGTCACCCTAAAATTTCAAAAGGTACACTATTTCCAAAGATCAATCTATTTTTGGACCTTTTGGAAGACTACCTGCGCATATTCTCAAAACTATTGGACTAGAAACCCAAGAGGTTACTGATCACCTTGAGGCTACAGATAGTATTGACCCATACCATTCTTCCCCGCTTCACCCCAGTCAACCTATTGTAGCCACTACCGCAACCCAAGGCCCCTCTCAATCTGTACCAACTATCCCAATAACAACTCCTCATTCAAAACCATAGTTAACAAAACCGAAACCCAAACGTACCAAACAAAAAGTATTTTCCAAGAAAGCTTCAGGGTCTAAGTACAAGAAAGGAGAAAGCTCATCCAAGAAATGCTAGTCTAGAACCATTGAATATTCGGATGATGCTCCGGTTCCTCCCTCCTACTCTCAAGAAGATGTTGTAGTCAACATTGAAGAAGATTCAGATGATGATGATTCCACTCATATTCTCCATCTTAAAAGGAGAAAACCCAACCCAAGCCCTTGCCAAATGCGTGACTGGACCAATACCGAAGTGTCTCAAAAGACTCTGGTAGTCCTTGCGGCTCCTGCAGGCCGACTCACTTCAACCCTCTCTAGCTACTCAGACACAGCAAGTGTGTCTGCTTCATCTAATAATGGAGACTCAACCCAAGTTGAATCCCAAGAGGATTTAGTTGGATCTAAACTCCCTAAGGTCTCCAGGGATTCCTACCTTCATTTCTTTGAGGAACAGGAGTTGCTCTCCATTCTTGATTCTGCCATCCAAACACTTCAAGCACCTGACCAAACGCATGGCGATTCTTTAGCACTAGCCAGAACTGAGCTGAGGCCACACTTGACTATGGGTCAAGGAGACCGAGGAATCTTAGGAAATCCTACTCTCCTTACCTTACAATCAGGTGGTTTAGGCATGGTGAGCACCAATATGCAAGGATCCATGAACCCGAGGGACACCTCGTTGTGAAATCAAGGATTTGACAATTACAATTCGGATGATACTTGGACTTAGGAACATCCCACTACCGAGTCCGGTATCAGAAAATAAGAGGCTTTCCGTAGGGCTTTTCAGGAAAGAAAGGATCAACAAACCAAGCAAATATAACAGAAAGAAAGAGAAATTCAAATAGTTGCCAAATATTGGGCATATGCAATCAACAATACCAACACAGTTGCAACCATCCTAAAGATTCAAGACGGGATGACCACTATGTCTGAAACCATCCGCCATGCTCAAAACATTCCTGATGGTACAGGTCCATCCAAACCCCCGACAACTGCTTCTGCTTGTGAATCCAATAAAGACGGAACCGTAATCGAAGTCAGCTCTAGACCAACTTTTGGTTTTGATGACTTTGATGTTAAAGAAGTAAACAAACCGGAGCAATCAGATGACTTGATTATGGTGTTTGAAGAAGAAGACGAGTACAGTTGATCTCAACATTCTACTTCCAAACCCAAGGAGAAAAAGAAGAAGAAGAAACTGGTTGTTACATGTACAAAATTCCTCAGCCTCCAAGACAAAGTCGATCAGATTTTGGCTGCAGTGAAGTCAAGCCAACCGCAGTTTGAAGATCTTCCCTATCCGCAATCTCTAGTGGAAAGGATAGAACGCTTAGAAACAAGTGAATGACTTGCAGCTGAGAGAATCTCTCTCAAAGTAGAGATGGGTATTCGAGCCCTGGATACTAACAAGAAAGCTAATTACCAAGAGTTCATGACAACTGTTGAACATCTCATCAATGAAGTTTCCACAATCAAAGTTGAACTTCAATCCACCATTGTGGGTCAAGTTGGTCATTCAAAGAAGCTTGTTGAGGAGACTCACAATGCTTATGAGTCAACAATTGCGGTCCTACAATCCACGATCAACAGTTTAAGGTGCTCCTTATCTTCCAACTTTCACGGCCAAGAAATTCAGAATCTCACCAAGGAAATCCACAATCTACTCTTCAACACCACAATCCCCAACAATCAGCAGCTCAATGACGTTCTTAAGTCATAGTTTAACGACGTCTTTTCAAAAATAGACGGTCTTAAACACTGGATTGAGGAACAACAGGAAGTTCCTTCCTCAAAAGGGGGAAGTGAAGACCGTGGTTCAGATCACATATCTCCTCAACACTCTCAGCACTCTCATCCGCATCAACATTTGAACTCTCCCATCAGATTTGACCCAAGTCATCCGCAAACAATAGTTCAACATCCCATCGTTCAATAAGCAGTTCTCATTCCGCAACCATCACCTCAAAAGAAGACTCATGTGCCTTCCCCTCATCAAAGCCCAATTCACTCTCCTCGTTAGTCTCCACCACAACAAGTTCAAGAAGTTCAACATAAATCTCCTTGGCGACCGGAGGCTCCTCCACACTTCAAAAATATAGCTCCAACCATGTCATCCGAAAACTCTGATGACTCCCCCGCAACCCTACAAAGAAAAGCTGACTGGAAAGCAGCTAAGTTCGCAGAGTTGATTTGGAGGGAACATGATTTTGACATCACTATGGATGAATCCCTCATCAACTCTTGGATCAACCCCACCAGAAGATTACAATATTAAGACTAGAAACCTTATCTCACCTTTGCGGAACCTACCTCTGACGGCTATTGGGACATTCCCATCTTCGCCAATGCAAAGTTTTTTGTTATGTTTGAACCATTTGAACGCAGCCTCCTTGATGATCAGAGGTTGCACCTTGAGTTTGAAAGACTTAAAAGATTCCATGCCAAGCATGGATCCAATATCGAAAGCATCTGGTCAAATGACAAACCTACCGCAGTCAAGAACTACAAGCCTAGGAATTTATGAAGTCAGATTTCATTCAATACATGCTCACAAGAAGAAGTCAAGACTATGTCCAAAACCAAGCAGACTTTCCTTGCATAAATTCGGAGGAAATTTTCCTGATTGCGAAACCATTTCAGAAAAAGTCTGAGAAGCATCCGATGATGAAGACCGCTTATGGAAGGGCTTGTATGTTTCTGAAAGAAACAGTCTGTGATTTTGCAAAAATCAATGCGGATATTCACCCAGTTCTTGCTCAGAAGTTCAACCTTCCTCCTCTTGATCCAGCTCCGGTGCTGACTATAGGTTATCAAGAAAGATCTCTTGGAGCAACTAACTTCCCAGATCTCGGAGTCATTTTCAAGCGTAAAGACAATAAAACAAAATATTTCATTCCAATGACTTCCATGCATCGTCTGACCCGAAAGCAACTGGAGATCACTCAAACCGCAGTTCAGAAATCAAAACATGCTACTGCTGAAGTGAAGTTTGAAATATCTAGGAGAATTATTTGGCTAGGAGAAGTCAGGAAGTTTTGTTGGATTATCATCAAATTCCTAAAGCTCAATAAATTAAAGGAAGTTCAAGAGGTCACTTATGGGGGAAATGTTGCAGCAAGAAAGTGACCCTCTTAAACTTAACCAATCCAAAGCCATCACCTGATCGCACTCATCTTCTCATCTACATTCAATGACCGCATCCGTAGTATCTTCATCAAATGTTAACTTAGCTTTAACAGTTATCTTTTACTTTATGTTGTTTTATCCAGTGTGCCTTGCATGGACACTTAGACAGATTTAGAATTATTTTGTCTTATTGTAATCTTCGAGACTCTATATATAGAGCTCTCATGTTTTGATCAAACATATCTCAAATAAACATCTCTTTCTTCACATCTATCTTATATCTTATATCTAGTCTCATTACTCTCTCAAGTTCTTAAAACTCTAAATGTAAAGATCATAATCACTCCTTCGGAGCAAGTCATTCTTGACTTCTTCACTTTAGCTGATCACTCTTACTGACTTGTGTTTGATTGAAAACCTTGTCACGAACAATCTTAGTGTTTACTTGATATACAACTTGCTGTCATTTACATTTCATAACTTTTCAGTATTTACATTTCCGCACCTAAAAATCTAACAACTCTAACTTCTAATTATTGTTGAGCTTTATGATACTTTGAGTTAAACTTATTCCGCGATATAACTTGTTCTAACGTTTGTTCAAGTATGTTTCTCAAGTTTTTCTCTCAACAATGTCATCGTCCATTCGTAAATATTTATGTGTTCGTCTGGGTTCGTTGTACTACTGTATTTGGGTATATTTGGGATCGTTGCTAAGTGGTGTATCTCATACTGCAAGAGCTCTGGGCAGAATGCAGAGTCGGCACTTAGTGCTGGTTCGTCCATAGAGGCAAAACAACTATATTGCATGATATGTTGAGTGTAGTACAGACTGTTGTATCCTTGGTCATATCCATAGTTACACCCTTGATTGTACCATGCCGTCTGTAGAACATATGATGGTTGCGTCGTGCTTGTGTACGTAAACTGTTGGGATAGTGAGTTAGTGACACGTTGCCCTAGCATGCATGAGTTTTCCCCACACTCTAGTGTTGTATTGGTATTTTTTCCTTGTGACTGTGGTCATTAAGGGGGGACTCTTCAAAAGTGATGAAAGTAGGGGTTGAACATTAGCTGTTGTGCGAAGAGTGGAATGTGTGCCATGTTTGCCATAGGAGAAAATTGGTGGGTCGCCGCTTGTTGCGGGGGAGGTAGTATGATTGTGCTTGGAGACCAGGTATTTTTCTTCACTCTCCGTGGTGGTGGTTGCATTCTATTATCAACTAGTTGTGACTGGTGAGTGACTATCGTTTGTGGTGTTGTGTTGGTTGTTGTAACCAGGTGTTTTGCTGTGATGGGCGGTGGATGCCATAGATTGGCTATGGATTTTGCCAATGGTGTTTGTGTAGGTTGTTTCCCACCTGGTGCAGATGAACCAGTGCCGTTGGGGGACAACATTTTTCTGATCAGGCTGGCTTCTCCACCTTCCGTTAGCGCGGGTCGTTTATCTGCCATTTCCGATAGCTTAAGGTTGTTTTATAGGTTGTACAGCTCTAAGTACACGCCCGAATAACACCAGATGTTGTGATATATTCCCCGGACTTAACGGCATCTTTCGTTATCTCAATGGAGTTAATCCTGAGAATCACAACACAAAGAAAAAGGATGCCAGTCATCGTCCGGATGGGCTCCCATAACGAAGCTTTGGCGGTCAAGTTAGTGACTGGTTGAGAGAGTATGGGTTTAGTTGAAGAGTGAGTGAGTGGTGATCCCCTCTCCTGAAAGAGAGGGCTTTTATTTATACTTTTAATAGCAGGGACAAGATCCTGACATTACCTTTTGGTCCCTGTCGGGCCGACAGGACATGGATGCGTCCTATTGGCGGATCGTCCTCCACTATTTGTTAGTTGTCATTGCTGCAGAATTCTCAGGAGATGTGGCCCTGAGCATTACACTTGCCGCTCTGGGAGATGTCTGGTATTGTTTTGTCTTTGAGTTGGCCTCAGTTCTTGGGCACGAAGGAATAATCATGAGATCATGAGGACGAGGGCATGGTCTCAGCGCTAGGCATACATCGAATCATTACTACCACGTTTGTCAGACGTGAGCTCCGTTACATTTGACGTATTCTTAGTGGGATACATCAACTCCAAGAGATACGATGCCTTGGCTATTAGAGCCGCACTAGGAACTAGATCAATCTGAAACTTGACCTGCCTCTCGAGAGGCACTCCTGGAAAATCCTCAGGAAATACATCGAGAAAATCCCGAATAATGGGCACCCCACTCAACTTCGTCATGACCTTAAATCGAGTGTCTGTGACATAAGCTAGGAACCCAGAACAACCCTGCTGAAGTTATCTTCTGTCCCTCGCAGCTGAACAGAGAGTCGGCCCATGCAAGGATCCCTCGCCATGTATAACTAGTTCTCCCCCACTTGGGATTCGAAGTCTCACTAGTTGTCACTTACAGTCAATCATGGACCCATTGGGGCCTAACTCATCCATCCTGATTATAACCTGCGATCCTCTCAAAGGAATCGACACCAAATTAATATAATATATATCACTAAATAGATTCAGGACACACCCGTGATGAACCCTCAAAGCACTCACGGTAAAGTCATCTAAAATCTCAACCTCCAATGGAAAATCCAGAGTCCTCAGAGCATCACAAAACTTCTTGCTAAGTGCAAGAGATACAAAGGATCGGGTAGCACCCGAATCAAATAGAACATGAGCAGTCATACCATTTACCAAAAAGGTCCCTATACAAGATCAAATATAATCATATGAATAAATAAGGAGAGTAATAAAAGATAGAAATGATGTACATACTCGTAACAACATCTGGTACTGCAGGGGCATCATTGGTGGTCAGCTAAAATGCCCTGCTCTTCACCACAGGTGCCTCCGCCTTGCCCAAGCAGCCATCAAAAATCCTCAAGGCACTGCTCCTCCTGACAATCTCATTCAATCGGCCTTTTTATGGTCGGTCTGATTGCAATGGAAGCAAATCAGAGCAGCCCTAAGGCACTCCCTACTCATGTGGCCCGGCTGACCACAACTGAAACATCATGAACCTGTCGCTTGACAAGCCGCACTGTGCGGCTTTCCGCACTTCCCACAACGTCCTTGGCCATGCTGGCCTCTGGTTCCGGAATCGGAGGTCTTGGGCCTCTTATCGTGGCCCACTAATTTCTGCACCTGCTCTGACTTGCGCTTCATACAAATCTTCTAGTTAATCTCCCGCTCACAGGCCCTATCGATCATATCATTAAGGGTCTTGCACCCCGAGAATCTCACAAACTCTCTGATATCATCTCTCAGCAGGTCATGATACCTCGTCTTCTTCATCTCCTCATCTGCATCATACAACGGGACCAACAAAGCCCTCTCCCTGAATTTGGCAGTAATCTCTGCCACAGTCGCCGTAGTCTGGAGAAGGTTTTTGAAATCCCTCTCTAGCTATTGCACTTCAATAGTTAGTGCAAACTCCCTCTGAAAACTCGAAATGAAATCTTCCCAGGTCATGACTGCCACTGCCGCTGACCCTACAGCTCAGCTAACCTCCTCCCACCAGTCTCATGCTCGGTCCCTCAGCATGCAGGATGCAAATCCCACCTTTCCCCCTCAGGGCAAAAACTCGTCCATTGAGTATTCTCCATGTTAGTGATCCAACGTCAGCTAGCCATAGGTTCCTTAGCCCCAAAGAACTCAGGATCTCTACACGCCTTAAATTCCCAAAATGAGGGAGTTCGAGCTCCTATCTAACCCGCATCAATCTCAACATGAAAAGACATGAGCCTCTCATCCATCAGCTACATAATCCCCTTCTTGATGGTACCAAACCTCACATGAGTATCCAAGATATCGTGAGTAACCTCAGCCGAAATGAACTCGCACAACCTCTTATCAATTAGGTCTACGCTTGAGCTTGAACTAGAACCAGAACCAGATCCAGAATGTCCTCGAGTGTTCATCACCATACTCAAACTAAAACACAAACATATAAATAATCAATATATAACTCGAGGAAATCCTCACTATACAGACCTCCTTAGAGTTTCTAGATCAACACTTTTCTCAGGTACAGATCCTGTGCTTTCAGTAATACGAGCCCAATACCACCTTTAACACGTACATGTACCTTCCTCAAGGGTAGTCCTGATTCCTCTAATTCACCACACTAAAACCATATACCAACCCCATGCTAAACAACATACATATCCTAGGCTCTCTTAGAAAGTCTCAGCTCTCACCACTAGCAATACCAAGAACCTCAATCAACATCGTTGGTTGCGTTATGCATGCAGGTTATACACAAAATGGGATCACATAGACTATCAAATGATGATTCTACCATAAACCCACAACCAAACAAGGAACATGAAATGAGACCAAATCGATCATTCTAGGGTTATATAATCCTAATCGTATACTACTTTGAAAGCATACATTTAGCAATTAACTGAGCTGATATCAATTCCATGTAATACATAGGATCCAATCCTCCTAGGCTTTAAGGCATCACATAGATCAGGTAATTCTATCATATGATCCTAAAGGTATCCTTATCCCTAATCTAGCATGTAATTCTCATATAAAGCATACTACTCATAATACATATGTATGGGTAATCTTGGGAACCACTTACTTGAGTTTGGCTGATTGCACGCATCGCACCCCTTTTCTTAGTAAAAATCTTTTTAAAATTTCAATTTCATTTTTCTTTAAAAAATATTATCATTTCCCTAGTTTGAGTTTTGACACACCTGAAAATGTGCCCAAATCCCTCAAACCAGGGCTTTGATACCAACTTGTAACAACCCAAAAACAACAATAATTTTTTTATGGTCTACCATATAATTCATCAATTGTTTCAAATCCAACACCAAATCATAATATTCAAAACATCATAGTATGATTATTCAAATTGTAGAAATCATGTGGGAGGATGCCTTTCGAATCGGAAGTACTTGAAACCATACACATAAACTGTAAGCACAGAGCTTAGTGATGTAACATTCCGTTTAGAATAGAATAATTAAATTATAAACTTGGAACCCCAAGATGTTATTCTTCTGATAATTTATGTTATTATAGCCAAAATCAAATAATAATTAGCAGGGTGTTGGTTTCGGGGAGCCAAATGATAAAATTGTATCCCTGGGGGTTAAAATGTAATTTCTGAATTTATTTTGCAAAGGATTTTAGAAGTCAGTGGGTGTTTGGTATCATTTGTACTTAATATAAAAGGATTTTGGATGGCTTGGGCTGAAAGCGTAAATTATATACCTAAGTTAAAAAGGTTTTGTAGAGGAGAGGCCATTTGGTAACAATTGGATTTAATTTGAAAGAAAAAGGAGAATGAGGGACTAAAGATGTCATTATGGGATAATGTCTTTTGGGGCGGTGTATAAATCCGTCAACCCCCCCCCCCCCCCCCCCCCGGTAAACCTAACCCAAGTAGCAGTCGCCACCTTATGCCTTCCTTCACACCAGCCACCACCCTTTTTCCCCCGATCTCCGATGCTGCTACACCTCCTGTTGTCGAGTCGCAAACCACCATTGAAGCTCCAGCTGTCGGCGACGAGGACCATCGGGAACCAAATTTGAGGTTGTCGTTGCCGCCGTTTTTCTAGTTAGACTGCATTTTAGTCGTCACTGCCAACTCCTCCCACTGTTGCATTACCACCGCCGCTGTGCCCAATTGTTGAAGACAAATCCGCTGCTAACGCTGGCGGTCAGCTTGATGTTGTTCGCTGTGGACTCGGCCGACTGTCCTCATTTCCTTCCAACCCGTAGCTGATGTCGTTGTGATAGCTGCCGACGAAGACGAAAACCGCCACCCGTCATCGTTTCAACCTTGGAGATCAATGGCCGATGACAGCAAAGGCCGTTGTGGTTGTGGTTAAGTCTTTATCTCGTCGCTATTCTCCTGCCGCCGTTAACCAATGTTGCTGTCGCCAAGCTCAGCCCACTGCCATCATCGTACGCCACTAGGTGGGTGGTGGTGTTACTGTTCTGGGCACGCGTGTTTCAGTGAAGGTCGTCTGGGTATGTGTTTGTTTGGCCGGAATTCGCAAGAGAGCCACCACCACCACCGTGAGGTGGTGGCTAGCACCTCCGACCACCGCCTGCCGCCACAAGGCGGTTGTGTGTGTGTGTGTGTGTGTTTCTTCGAATATTTCGATGTAAAATGTATTGTATTGCCGAAATAATCAAAGAAAAAACCCGTCACCACCGTGAGGTGGTTGTTTCCACCTCACGCCACCATTCGGCCGCCACCGGCTGTGAGTATTCCATCATGAGGATGATTGGACTCGTAGTATGTGGGCATTCCAACCCGATCGTTGTGGGCCTTGGGTATTCCATCCCGAGGATGACTGGACCCATAGTATGTTGGCATTCCAACCTGATGGTTGAGGGCCTGGGGTATTCCAACCCGATGGTTGACTGGATCCATAGTATGATGTATGTGATTATATGTGTATTTTTGTGTGTATGGGTATTTTGGGGGAACTCACTAAGATTTGCGCTTACGGTTTCAATTTGTCGTTTCAGCTGCTTCAGATGTCTCGGCAAGGCAAATGTGTGATCGTACACATCCTCGCATTTTGTACTTATGGTTTCTGGGATACTCTGATATGAAAACACTTTGTAATAACTAATGGCTTTTGGATGTTTGAAAAAGTTTTAAATTGGCTTGATTTTTATGGGTGTTACAAATTGGTATTAGAGCCTTGGTTTGAGTGAATTGGAGGAACACTTGTGTGAATCCAGTCTCAAATTAAGGAAAAGATTTTCAAAATGATTTTTTAATGGTTTTCAAAATACTAAAGGAGGATGCAGAGTGTACGATCAGCCGGAGCCAGTAAGTAGACCCCACAATACCATATAGTTATTTGATATTGAGATATGTCAGGACAACATGCTAGTACTAGGCTATGGATCTTCAGGAATTGCATGATAAAATTGCATGATTATATGATGCCTGATAGCATAGGGTTTTCCTTATATGAAATTGACATCGTTACTTTAGTTGCTCAGTGTATGCGTCATAGGTTGTACATAATTAAGATCTTATAGCTTGGGAATATTTGGTTTAGCTTTATTTCTTGTTCCTTGTCTGGTTGCGGGCTTAGAGTAGGACCGAGTATTAGAATGTCTATAGGGTCCAACGTTATGTATGGCTAGTATACACTAGCACTGCAAGGTTAGTGGAAGTTTCATCGACGGGTGAGCTATGCGGGGTCAGTAGGCCAGTTATGAGATAGTTAGCTTGCATCTATGAGTGAGGATTGAGCGATCACCATGCATAAGTATATTGTTAGGGTGCTATGAAGATACTTTAGAAAAATATGCGTAGGTGTGGAAGGTAGTATGGGACCGTACTACTGAAAGCACATGACCCATACGTGTAGCAAGGAAGTCACAACCCCTAGGGTTTAGTTGGGAGTTGGTTCCCTATTATTATATGGATTATCTGAGATCTCTCTGGTGTATTATCAGAATGGTGGTTACAAGACGTTTTGAGACCGGATTCGGATCAGGATCAGGAGCTGGCAGCCAGGGCGGGCCAACAGCAGTGACAGGTACTACTGGTGAGATGAGACCAGAGGATTTGGATGCTAGGATTCGGGAGATCCTGAATGATGAGGTTGCTGCTCTTTTCAGGCATAGTTGTTGGATATGTTTGGGTCTATCAAGACCAGAAGAGCTGGTTGAGCTTTCTCGTGTCGAGACTTGTTACTTGGACATATTATGATTAGCAGAGGGATGTAGTTACTTGGGATCAGGGAGATGTTCCGTACTCATTACATTCCGCAGGTTGAGCAGGAGAGGCTGGCACAGGAATTTCTAGATTTGAGGCTTCGTGGGTTTTGCTCGAGGCCAGGGTGCGAGTCGCGGGGATCAGGAAAGGATTGATGATTATGCTCTGCTCGAGTTTTGCATCTGGAAGTAGAATGGTTGATTGATAGATTGGAATGTTGTTTTTGAGGGCAAGGGTTGTGCCCTTTGAGTTTTCCGAGTTCAAAGAAGTGAGCAGGCTTGTGACCCCTAGGTCAGGTTGTATTTCTAGCTTGGGATCAGTTGGTCGCAGGGGTTGGTGACAATATTCCAACATTGGTGAGCGCGGGTGGGTCGATGTGCCATGAGTATCTGGTGAGGCATATGCGATTACGGTCCCTACCCATAAGAGCTAAGATCTGATTCACCTTGGTTCTCTTGTATCGGGTGGTAAGGATTGGTTATGCGATCTGTTGCACTTTTGGGATTGGAGACTAAGGATGAAAGTGTGTCCAAACTTGGACCGGATGGATCTGGACCCGGAAAACCCGGAACCGCTTAACGCGATTTTATAGAACCGGAAACTGGACCGGTATATAGGAACCAGTTCTGGTTCGGTTCCGGGTACGATACCGGGTAAAGTGGGTCTAGAACCGGAAAACCCGGAAACATCAAAGTGGGTAGGTTGGATCCGGATAAAATGGGTTTAGAACCGGAAAACCCGAAAACATCAAAGTGGGTAGGTTGTAACCGGATAAAGCGGGTTTAGAACCGGAAAACCCGAAAAAACTGGAATTTTTTTTGTAATTATTTACTATTTAGTGGGTTAAACTTTGAAAATTTTCATATTCATATCCCGACATTGAGAGACTGTAACTCATTGAATATGAAACAAAAACTGACAAAATTATAGTCTAAAATCATGTATAAATTCTAAACTACACTCGAGAAAAAACCAAATGTCAATCCGACTTTAAACGAATGAGATATGCATGTATTAACATTTTCACAGAATACAAAGTAAAAAAACAAATAGCTGAAAAGTTGAAAATTTTTAGTTTTGATATTCCGACTTCGGGGGACTGTAAATCATTGAATATTAAACCAAAAATGACAAAATTATAATCTAAACTCATGTACAAACTATAAACTACAAGTTGGAAAAAAACCCCATGTCAATCCGACTTCAAACGAATTAGATATGCATGTTTTAAAACTTTCACAGAATACAAAAAAACTGAAAAACTAAAAACTTTCAGCTTTGATATATTGACTATGGGGGACTGTAAGTCAATGGATATAAAACTAAAAATGGCAAATTTATAGTCTAAAATCATGTACAAACTCTAAACTAAACATTGGAAAAACCACATGTAAATCGGAGTTGAAATGAATGAGATATGCATCTTTTAAACGTTTTACAAAAATCGGTTCCGACCGTAAAAGTGATTCCGGTTCCTAACACTGGTTTCGGTTTTTAGACCCGGTTTACCCGGACCCGATGAACCCAAACCCGGATTACCCAGAACCCGGATAAAGCCAATTTTTAAACCCGAAACCAGAACCGGTTCTATATATTCCGGTTCCGGTCCGATTTTGGTTCCTGATGTGCACAAAAGTACTCACTAATTTTAATATTTATAACCTAACAAACTTAACTATCTATGCACTTATAGGCAGTGTACCTAGTCAGATTATAGTATAGTTTGGGTAAGTCGGGTGTCGATCACAGGGAACGGTGTTCTAATTAATTTACTTACTATTAAATTAACCTAATCATTAACAAGTTTAAAAGGGGTTTTATCTGATTTTACAAGATCAGATGAACTTAAATCAAATTCAATAAGTAAAAACACACTCTTGTTTAGTTTGAATCCACTTCTTCCTTATGGATAGCTAATGATTACGGATTATTAAGTTGGTGTTTAGTTATATTAGTAATTTAGTTCTAACTTTACCAATAATTAACTAATTCATGTCAAACCATGTATGTTCACACATAATTAAACACCGAACTAATTATGAATGTAAATATGCTATGTAAGATTTGTAACATAAACGCAATTATGGTCACAATACACGTTGTCTAGCACAACTAAGCTTAATTACTCTAATTACTAACTAAGATTGGTCAATCCTAGCTCTAACAATTTAATGTTCACTAAATCATTAGGTAAACAAATTCATGCAGTTAATGGTCACTAAGCTACACAGAACATGCAATCAAGCAATTAGAGAAACAAACAATAGCATGCTAGGTTATACAAATCAAACACAAACAATTTTTACCAACTAAACTTAATCCATAAACATTGAACTATTCAAAAGTTTGAAGCTTCATCTAGCTAAACAAGAGTAGCTAGATTTAGCTACTCATCCTAGCAACTAATAAACCAACACAACTTAAAGTAATAAAAGACATGCTCTTATTTAACTAAAATATAAACCTTTATTCTTTTTGGTGTTGAAAACCTTCTTCCAGAACCCTTCTTTCGCTCTGAATCGTCTCCTGGAACTCTTTCCTTCAGCCAAAAGGTTCTCCTTTCGTAACAATCAGGAGCACTTAAATAATCTCCAAAAACCCGCGCCACGTCGTGGCTATCCAGGCCACGTCGTGGGCTTCAAGCTATCCGTACCGTACAAGGAATCATCCGAATCATGATGTTTATCTTCTAGAATCTTCATGCCATGTCGTGAATTCAGTATCTATCGTGGATTTATTCTTTTCTTGTCTTTCAAGTCTCCCATGTTCTCCATACTGTCACTTTTGGTCCCTCTCTTTGAAAATCCCTTTAATTGACTGAAAAGAACAATTTAAAGTCATAAGTACCATTATTCTAAACATATTATAAACTTATTAATAAAAATGTACTTAAATATTGCCTAAAAATAGGTATAAATATGGCAATATCAAAATACCCCACACTTAGGCTTTGCTTGCCCTCAAGTAAATTTAAACTTAACTTCTAATTACTAAGACCACATTGAACAATCCGACTCTAGCTCAGCCATTATACCAAGACCTCAACGCATGCATTTGTGTCTAAAATTTTCCTAAAGTACCCCCATACTTTAAATACTCACAATCTTCATAAACACTCGCCCACTTTTTCCGAACAATGCTCATTTTATGCAACCCTCCGAATCCATCTGCAGAAAACCTCCTTATCCTCATGGTATTTTTAGTTGAGCAACCTAAGCATACATAATCTAGAATTATAATCTATGATACCACTATGGAGCTCTTTTGGAATTCTTCACTTCTTTGACATTTGATCTTTGATTTCTTTGAATTCACCACCTTATTTGATTCGATCTTTTGGTATCTTCAACTTTTTGAATTTCTCGGAATTTTGATCTTTTGATCTTCACTTTATTTGCTCCAAAATTCTTCAAACTTTACTCGTAATTCTCTCTTTTTTTTCACATGTACCTCTCTTTTTTCACTCAAAACCTACATGCTTAACTAGAGGCACTCAACCTCAACCTTTATCGGTTAATGATAATAATTTTTCTGGATACATTTCAGGTTTAGGTTGCTAAACATATTGCATCCCTCAAATCAAGCGGGGTTATGTTTTTGTTCCATGATTTCACTAAAATAAGGGAGGCCACAAATGCACTATAACGTGTATTGGCTCAACTAAACATTTGAACTTTCATCGGATCATCCCACATAACATTAGCAATTATAATTCAAATTATTATCACTAGATTCAATTATTAAAAATTTCAATTTTCAAAATTTCAATTTTTACTATCAAATTCTATGATTATCTAGCAATTTACTTTTTCTACCCCTACCCCACACTTATTTCATACAATGCCCTCATTGTATGCATAAAAATAAATCAAAATTAAAGAAAAGGGAGAAAAAGGAACAGACTCCCCTGGGATAGTGGCGTGAGCATCTCCAAAAGTGTGGAAAACGTGCATCCGGAATATGGACCTCCAAAAATAGAAACTCGGTGTAGAACTGGGTGAATACGTAAATAAACCACGAACATGACTCGAAACTTCAATTCTTCTAAGCGGGTGCTAGTAAGTAGAAATGTGGGAAAGGAAAAACTGATACGCGTCGTGGCAGGTATCTGGCCACGTCGTGATATGAGATGAAAGCGCGAACAACAGGATGCTTTATTTCTTCAAAGTTCATGAGCGCCACGATGTGGCGTAAGGATCCCATGTCGTGGAAACTGGACATCAGCAGAAAATGCCTTATTTCTTTCATGCACTTTAGCAACTTGACCAATGTCTAAATGGTTTAAGACGCTTCTATGTAAATACACTTCCCAACTGTAACCTCTCTCCTACTAACGTACCCCACACTTATCTTGAATTGTGGGTTCCAACTCACAACTCTAAGCTTCCTTGAATAGACAAACACGACTCTAGAGTTAACCTTATATGCTCCTTAGAATTCCAATGCTAATCTGAAAAATGGAACAACCCAAAAGAAATAAAAGAGTAACATCATAGTTCAAGAAAGGTTTACACTACAAACCAAATTAAAAAAAAAAACTACTTAAAACAAAACAAAAGAAAAGGAAAGGAAATCAATCATCATCTCCTTGGTCCTGCGCTCCACTTGGTCCTGCCCCGTCATTCTGCAGACGCCATAGCTCCTCCCATGTCTGAAAATAAGGATACTGTGGTGGCATAGAAGGTGGTCGGGTCACACCCAAATGCGAATAAATACCCTCAGTAAGTTGGGTATGATAAATGGCATGCCCCCAGAGATTATCCAAATAAGTTCCCTCCTGACTCTGAAAAGGGTCGGTGGGCACTCCCTGTACATACTGTGAAGTAGCACGCTCTCTCTCGACCTCACCTCTAGCTCGCACATTCCGACGCCGCAGTCTGGCTGGTGGTTGCTGCCCTGGCTGCGCCTCCTCTTGCTCGTCATCTATCGACGGTATAACAAAATGACCCCCAACATTCACCACTGCCCGCATAACTCCCAAGACTTGAATGGTCAAATCTGTGTCTGGGAATCGAGTAAGATTCCTCACAAAGTCATGGGTCAAAATATGATATGACCTAGCCAGGCGAGTAACCAAATGCCCCCTCCCCTCGTAATCAGGCTCCCGGGCATAGAATTGGCCGCTTTCTTCCCCATGAACCTCGCCAACATATACGATAAATCACAACAAACTCCCGGGGTAATAAGAGTCCATAAATAAAACAAATTCTGAATGGGGACTTTATCACCATGATGCTTCTGATTTATTGAAAAAGTGATCAGACGATGTAAAAATCGGAAAACAGGATTCCAAATTTGTGACTCACTCGAGTCACGAGTATTGTGATCATGGCTAGAAATACCCCTCCAGAACTGAACATCCAACACCGGGATTAAAATCCCGAATGCATCCAAGCAAGAACGGTATGAAAAACAGAGACTGAGTCTCCACTTTGGTATAAAGCCCCATACGCCAAGCGAATTCCCGAAGACTACACTCGCTATAAACACCACCCAAACGAAACACAAGTGCCCGGTTGTAGGTAAAACCAATAGTGCGTTCCTCGAAACATACGGTAGAGAAAAACTCCACCAATAATTCCCGGTATACGGGTTCTTGGATGGCAAACAAATTCCTCCACCCATGACAAGTGAAAGAAAACTGATCTCCTTCGTATGTTTTCGACAAATAGCGTCCCAACTCAGCAACCATTCCCACACCACCAAGCCATCCCCAATCGATAATTGGGGCTATCGCAAATTCCCTATTGTACAACCATCCCAGCCGATTCTCGTAAGTAGTTAACAATGGTCGGGGAATATTTTGAGGAAAATGATATAAGGGATGTATACTCGCCACATCAATCAGGTTTTCCTCCTGAGGAATAGCTCTTCGTGGTCCCATTTCTGCATACACAATCAAACCAAAGCATCAAAAAATCCAAAACATTAAAACAATTTAATCTGTCTGCCAGAAGTCACGACGTGGCCAGGCTCGCCACGTCGTGGACCGCAGTCGCACCCTGTATGTGGATCGGTCTTTTTATATGCGATTTCCACCAAAATTAATGCTCGGGGTTTGTTCCTATGGACATTTAAGGGACATGCAACCTAGAATCAACAACTAGTTTCAACCAATTTCGTGAATCACACAAACCCTAACCATGAAAATCTAAAATTGTAAGAACTAACTACAATTAATGAATAGAACACATACCAAGTAGAGTTAATTGACAAGAACTTGCAAGGAAATTGGAAGTAGATTAAGAAATTGGTTGTGGGGTATTTGGTTCCCGTTCGTGCGGCAGTATCAAATGGGAATGGGGATTATTGGTCAAAGGGTTTTAAGGAAATGGTCCCCCCTGACTTTTTAAAGGCCACGTCGTGTCTGGCTATGCCCACGTCGTGGACTTCGAAACTGTTCTCTGGTCCCGTGTTTTCATTTTTACCACGACGTGGCTGTATCAGCCCACGTCGTGGAAACTGCCTGATTGCAAAATTTTATAAAATCTCACATTTTAACTAATTACTTTGCATCTCATTTATTAATTAAAGTTCCCCACAGCTAATTCTTTACTAAGTATCAATTATTGGATGATGAGTTGATATCTTCCTAATTAAAACAAAAAAAATTAAAAGAAAAGAAAATGCAAACCAAGCTCGGGTTGCCTCCCGATAAGCGCTTCTTTTTCTTGGAGTCTTGAGCTGGACTCCGTGCCTTCTACGTTGAATCTTCTGAAGAGTCCACCACTAAGCTCTTTTGTTCCTTGAATCGCCTCTTGTAAGCTTGAACTCGCCTTTTATATGCCTTCTTTGAATTCTCCTTTTTAGCTTTGCCCTCTTCTTCAAGCTTGCATTTTGTGCCCTTAGTTTGTTCCTTGCACTCCATAACATCCTCCTCCTCTTTCACCACCGGCTTTGTCACTCTTGAAGTGACCTCCTCTTCATCACTTGTCATCTCCTCATCCTCTTTGCTCACCCAAGAAGGCGGACTCTTGTAAGCTATGACTTCAATCAAATATGGAACAGATGCCCTTGGTTTTGTTCTTTTGACTTGATGAACTGCCTTGATCTCTTCTTCCATAAGCTTTTCTAGTTCTTCTAGTTCATTGTCTTCATTAATTGTGAACACCTCTTCTTGAACTTGATCCTCTTGGAAGTCATCTTGTATTCCAAAAACTTCTTGTTCATCTCCAACCCTCAAAGTGAGCTTAGACTCGCGAATATCAACAAGAGCTCCAACAGTGTTAAGCAATGGACGACCAAGGATTATTGGAACATCGGGATCTTCCTTCATATCCAAAACTACAAAGTCTATTGGAATTTTCTTTTCCAATTTTCACCAAAATATCCTCCACGATGCCCCGGGGTTGTGTCACTGAACGATTCACCATGTGAATCTTCGTTTTTGTAGCCTTCATCTTCTGAATTTCTAATTTTTGATAAAATGAAAAGGGCATCAAGTTAATACTAGCCCCAGAATCAGCTAAAGCATTAACCTTCATTTTATTACCAAACTCACACGGAAGAGTAAGGCGTAGAGGATCCCCCATCTTTTCTGGTGTCTCTCCCAACACGGGTTTCGAGGTTTGTTCACTTAGAACCACCTTTGACTGCTTCTTTAATTGCCTGCAAGTGTCTATCAAATCTTGCAGTATTTTCTGGTTCTCGGGAGTTTTGGATAAGGATTCGACAAAGGGGGTATTAATCGGGATCCCCTTCACATGCTTTACAAACTCTAAATGTTCCTTCTCCAGTAGACTAAGTGCATCTCGGGTTGGAAATGGCAAAGGTGGCTGATAAGCTTGGACGGGTTCAAAGAATTTTTGATCAGTCATGCGCCATGTCGTGGCCAGAGGAGTGCCACGTCGTGGCGAAGCTGGTTCAACAACTTTTTCACTTCCAAACTTTGACTTCTTAGGTTTTGGATCGGGCTGCTGTGGTTCTTCTTCCAATGCCTCCAGGAACTCAGAGATTGCATCTTCTTCAGTATCGATGGCCATTACGTGAGATTAGGTCTTTACTTCGGGATTCTTCGGGGACAATTTTTCATGAACCAGAGTGGCTAGTTGACCAAATTGTACTTCAAGGTTATGGATGGAGGCTTGCTGATTCATTATCAAAGTTTGTTGTTCCATAAGCAGTATCAGTGACATCGTGTCTCTTTTCCGAAGCTTCCACAAATTTCATCAAGATGGTCTCTAGATCGGGTTTCTTCTCGGCTGGTGGCTGCTCCTTTTGATAAAAGCCTCGACCTGTCTGCCTATACTTCTCTTCTTTTTGCTTCTTATACTCTTCATATGGCAGCCACTCCTTCTTCGGTTTCCTCCAGTCCTCATCAAACTTATCCCCACTAGAGTAGCACACTTGAGCTTTTCTGTTCCCAAACTCATCTACATTGCAGTCCTTGGTCAAGTGTGGACCACTACATCTCTCGCAACCCACTCTTATGGCATGTATCGACTGGTCCATTTGTGTTATTCTTCGATCCATATTATTCAGCATGGCCATGACAGCTGCTATTTCTTCAGTTTGGGCCCCTCCACCGCCTTTGATTCCATCTTGCCTAGGGTTGTGATATTCGCGAGAATGCTTCGCGAATTCTTCAATTAGCTCCTTGACCTCCCTTGGATTTTTCTTTGTCAAAGGTCCTTGAGAATCAAGGAGTTGTCTTGTCATAACGTTGACCCCATCATAAAAGATTTACATCTCTTGGTGCACATTTAGATCATGCTGAGGGCAATTTCTGAGCAAGCCCTTGTACCGCTCCCATGCTTCGTATAATGACTCCCCCAGCTGTTGCTCAAAGTTGGCTATTGCCTTTTTGAGTTTGGCTATCTTGGATGGCGGGCAAAACTGGTCCAGGAATTGCTCACGCATTTGAGCCCAAGTGGTAAATGTACCCGGTGGGAGTGCTTTTAACCACTCCTTAGCAGCTCCTTTGAAAGTGATGGGAAGCATCCTAAGCAAGACTGTGTTTCTGTTGACATTTGGGACATTGAAGTAATCCGCAATGTCGTTGACTTCATCTAGATGCTTAAAAGCATCCTCATGATATTTCCCGAAAAATGGGATGTCCTTCAGTGCAGTCAATATGTGCCCCTTCAACTCGAATGTGGCAGTGGCAGGTATTGCGGGTTGGACTAAACTGGGACCCACATCTTCTCGGATCCGCTTCTTGTAAGCTCCCATGGACATTTCTTCAATTGCTTCCATCTCATTCCTTGGCTCGTTCTCGGGTTCGCTCGTGTGTTCTTCAAATTCCGGTTCGGTATCGCTTCAGACTCGGTTTGGACGGGCGTATGATCCAAATACTCAAGATTGCTCTTGTGCCTCGCGGATGAACTTGACTCTCCTGTCTTCTTTCCCGACTTCCTAGAAAAAGCTGACTTCAATTCTTGTAAGGGCGTCTTTTTCTTGTGAATTGCAGACTCGGGATCTTCAAGTGGTGGCACCAAGGGTGTGTTTGAGCTTTTGGTCATGAACTCCTGCAACTTGCTAAACTAAAAACGTAAAATTGAACTAAAATAAGAAAAATAACTAACAACCAAAAATTTAGTTTTTTTAATAGTACACATCGTGGCAGGTATCTGGCCACGTTGTGGACTCTGTGACTGACAGAAAAAATTTTATTTTGCTGAAAAATTAATTTTTTTTGTGGTTTTTACTCCACAAAAAGCACAGGACCCATACATGTAGCAAGGAAGTCACAACCCCTAGGGTTTAGTTGGGATTCGGTTCCCTGTTATTAAATGGATTATCTGAGATCTCTCTGGTGTATTATCAGAATGGTGGTTACAAGACGTTTTGAGACCGGATCCGGATCAGGATCAGGAGCTGGCAGCCAAGGCGGGCCAACAGCAGTGACAGGGACTACTGGTGAGATGAGACCAGATGATTTGGATGCTAGGATTCGGGAGATCCTGCATGATGAGGTTGCTGCTCTTTTTCGGGCATAGTTGTTGGATATGTTTGGGTCTATCAAGACCGGAAGAGCTGGTTGAGCTTTCTCGTGTCAAGACTTGTTACTGGGACATATTCTGATTAGCAGAGGGATGTAGTTACTTGGGATCAGGGAGATTTTCCGTACTCATTACATTCCGCAGGTTGAGCAGGAGAGACTGGCACAGGAATTTCTAGATTTGAGGCTTCGTCGGTTTTTCTCGAGGCCAGGGTGCGAGTCGCGGGGATCAGGAAGCGATTGATGATTATGCTCTGCTCGAGTTTTGCATCTGGAAGTAGAATGGTTGATTGATATATTGGAATGTTGTTTTCGAGGGCAAGGGTTGTGCCCTTTGAGTTTTCCGAGTTCAAAGGAGTGAGCAGGCTTGTGACCCCTGGGTCAGGTTGTATTTCTAGCTCGGGGTCAGTTGGTCGTAGGGGTTGGTGACAATATTCCAACATTGGTGAGCGCGGGTGGGTCGATGTGCCATGAGTATCTGGTGAGGCGTATGCGATTACGGTCCCTACCCATAAGAGCTAAGATCTGATTCACCTTGGTTCTCTTGTATCGGGTGGTAAGGATTGATTATGCGATCTGTTGCACTTTTAGGATTGGAGACTAAGGATGAAAGTGGGTCCAAACCTGGAACCGAAAAACCCGGAACCGCTTAACGGGATTTTATAGAACCGGAAACTGGACCGGTATATAGGAATCAGTTCTGGTTCGGTTCCGGGTACGATATCGGGTAAAGTGGGTCTAGAACCGGAAAACCCGGAAACATCAAAGTGGGTAGGTTGGATCCGGATAAAATGGGTTTAGAACCGGAAAACCCGAAAACATCAAAGTGGGTAGGTTGTAACCGGATAAAGCGGGTTTAGAACCGGAAAACCCGAAAAAACTGGAAATTTTTTGGTAATTATTTACTATTTAGTGGGTTAAACTTTGAAAATTTTCATATTCATATCCCGACATTGAGAGACTGTAACTCATTGAATATGAAACAAAAACTGACAAAATTATAGTCTAAAATCATGTATAAATTCTAAACTACACTCTAGAAAAAACCGAATGTCAATCCGACTTTAAACGAATGAGATATGCATGTATTAACATTTTCACAGAATACAAAGTAAAAAAACAAATAGCTGAAAAGTTGAAAATTTTTAGTTTTGATATTCCGACTTCGGGGGACTGTAAATCATTGAATATTAAACCAAAAATGACAAAATTATAATCTAAACTCATGTACAAACTATAAACTACAAGTTGGAAAAAAAACCCCATGTCAATCCGACTTCAAACGAATTAGATATGCATGTTTTAAAACTTTCACAGAATACAAAAAAACTGAAAAACTAAAAACTTTCAGCTTTGATATATTGACTATGGGGGACTGTAAGTCAATGGATATAAAACTAAAAATGGCAAATTTATAGTCTAAAATCATGTACAAACTCTAAACTAAACATTGGAAAAACCACATGTAAATCGGAGTTGAAATGAATGAGATATGCATCTTTTAAACGTTTTACAAAAATCGGTTCCGACCGTAAAAGTGATTCCGGTTCCTAACACTGGTTTCGGTTTTTAGACCCGGTTTACCCGGACCCGATGAACCCAAACCCGGATTACCCAGAACCCGGATAAAGCCAATTTTTAAACCCGAAACCAGAACCGGTTCTATATATTCCGGTTCCGGTCCGATTTTGGTTCCTGATGTGCACAAAAGTACTCACTAATTTTAATATTTATAACCTAACAAACTTAACTATCTATGCACTTATAGGCAGTGTACCTAGTCAGATTATAGTATAGTTTGGGTAAGTCGGGTGTCGATCACAGGGAACGGTGTTCTAATTAATTTACTTACTATTAAATTAACCTAATCATTAACAAGTTTAAAAGGGGTTTTATCTGATTTTACAAGATCAGATGAACTTAAATCAAATTCAATAAGTAAAAACACACTCTTGTTTAGTTTGAATCCACTTCTTCCTTATGGATAGCTAATGATTACGGATTATTAAGTTGGTGTTTAGTTATATTAGTAATTTAGTTCTAACTTTACCAATAATTAACTAATTCATGTCAAACCATGTATGTTCACACATAATTAAACACCGAACTAATTATGAATGTAAATATGCTATGTAAGATTTGTAACATAAACGCAATTATGGTCACAATACACGTTGTCTAGCACAACTAAGCTTAATTACTCTAATTACTAACTAAGATTGGTCAATCCTAGCTCTAACAATTTAATGTTCACTAAATCATTAGGTAAACAAATTCATGCAGTTAATGGTCACTAAGCTACACAGAACATGCAATCAAGCAATTAGAGAAACAAACAATAGCATGCTAGGTTATACAAATCAAACACAAACAATTTTTACCAACTAAACTTAATCCATAAACATTGACCTATTCAAAAGTTTGAAGCTTCATCTAGCTAAACAAGAGTAGCTAGATTTAGCTACTCATCCTAGCAACTAATAAACCATCACAACTTAAAGTAATAAAAGACATGTTCTTATTTAACTAAAATAAAAACCTTTATTCTTTTTGGTGTTGAAAACCTTCTTCCAGAACCCTTCTTTCGCTCTGAATCGTCTCCTGGAACTCTTTCCTTCAGCCAAAAGGTTCTCCTTTTCGTAACAATCAGGAGCACTTAAATAATCTCCAAAAACCCGCGCCACGTCGTGGCTATCCAGGCCACGTCATGGGCTTCAAGCTATCCGTACCGTACAAGGAATCCTCCGAATCGCGATGTTTATCTTCTAGAATCTTCATGCCACGTCGTGGCCGACTTTGCCACGTCGTGAATTCAATGTCTATCGTGGATTTATTCTTTTCTTGTCTTTCAAGTCTCCCATGTTCTCCATATTGTCACTTTTGGTCCCTCTCTTCGAAAATCCCTTTAATTGACTGAAAATAACAATTTAAAGTCATAAGTACCATTATTCTAAACATATTATCAACTTATTAATAAAAATGTACTTAAATATTGCCTAAAAATAGGTATAAATATGGCAATATCAGTTCCAATCTGGTTTTCCGGTTCTAAATCTCATCCCTATTGGAGACTATTCTTGGAAGTAGTTTGTAGCCCGATTTAGGGCAAAGGTTGCTTCAGCTACTGCAGTTCAGTTGTGGACGACTAAGCTGGTGAGTGAGTCATGGTGCGAGACCCTGAATGATATGATTTCTAGAACCTGAGAGTGGGAGATTTGTTTGGAGCACCTTTGGAAGAGGGATATTATGTGGGAGGTCTGCGAACAGGGTCCCACAGGATGGTTATTCAGCATTGTCAAGATTCAGTGGTTTTAGTAACCGTTATTGGTTGGCGGATGAAAACGCCAAGGGAAGTAGCTCGTTGTTAAGGTATTGGTTGGAGCATCTATATTTTGGTCTTCAAGATTTGAGTGTGGTATCATTCAAGCATTAGGGACTGTCGATTTCAATGGGATTCAGGAAGTGTTCATCTAGTTCTTAGAATTGTGTGATCATTTGGGATTGGCTAGTAATGGAGCACTAGTTGGAAAGAGTTGGTTGTCATTGGATCGATCGTTGGAATGTGATAAGGATTGGGAATTCTCCAATTTTCATGTATTGTGAAGACTTAGTCCAATCTAAGTAGGGGCGAAGCATCCCGGAATACAGAAGCAGGAACGGTTTTGAAACTGGGATAAGTTTCGCATCGTTGTCAGGAAGGAAGACAACCCAAGTGGCTATTTAGTTTGGGGGTTGTGTGAGTTGGGAGTTCAGTAAAACTCCCCAGCATGTGAATCTTATCTTCTCGGTGCTTGATAGAAGAATTTAGGGAATCAGGTTGGGGTTCCAGTCGTAAATTTTGTACAGTTCGGGTATTATGTCAAGTGTGTGCTCGACTCTGAGGGTTTTTGGATTGATTGATTAAGGGTAACGTATCGGTCTGTGGTTGTGTTAGGGAAAAGTGTTGTAAGACTGCGAGGATAATCGTAGCATTCACAGATTCTTTCAGATGATTAGGCCAGGGTGGACCAGTTCATAAGATTGTGGGTAGACCACGACATGATTGGAATCAGGAAACGGTAGGTCGTTGGGGACCGAGCATGATGTAAGACAACAATTATTCTAGTAGCATTCATTTATCGTATTTGATTCGATGGCGACAGGTTGTCAGGATATTAGGATCAGATGGACCAGAAGGATTGATGGAGCCACGAGTGGAGATATAGCAAGGACAATTATTGCTAGTCGAAGTATCATTCAGGAATCGTGTGGGATGACTGTGAGATTTCTCTTGGCTCAACAACCAGATAGGTTTTCAGTATTCCAGATCAGTTTGGACCAGGGAGGTCTCAGTGGATTTCGGAAGCAACCAGAAGGCAGCCTACTGTTTCGGACAGTTTCCGCATTTAGGGCAATATTGGCGAATTGGGTTTTTAGGTGTATGAGAAGTATCTGGATGTTGTAACCTCCCCAGTTATCAGAAGTTGAATAGTTAGTTGAGAGATAAGCAGACTGGGTTCAACAATAATGATTAGGTATGAGTGGTCTGTCAGGGAGTCAGACCATATCGAGACTACATATTTCACATTGAGTAAATGTGGTCATATTGCAAATAATTCATTTATCTTTAGGTTTTAGAACCCTGCGATGGTTGGTTATGGTTTCCTTGGAGAGGCTAGGGTACTCTTGAAGTTGTGGCCGTGCTACTCAAGTTATTTGACGTGTCAGGAACGGTAAGGAATGATTTCGAGGATGAAATCCAATTTAAGTGGGGGAGAGTTGTAACATTCCGTTTAGAATAGAATAATTAAATAATAAACCTGAAACCCCGAGATGTAATTTTTATTATTATTTTATATTATTATAGCCAAAATCAAATAATAATTAGTGGGGTGTTGGTTTCGGGGAACCAAATGACAAAAATTGAATCTCCGGGGGTTAAAGTCTAATTTCGGGATTTTTTTTCAAAGGATTTTAGAAGTCAGGGGGTGTTTGGTATCATTTAGACTAAATATGAAAGGATTTTGGATGGCTGGGGCTAAAAGGGTAAATTATGTACCTAAGTTGAAAAGGTTTTGTAGAGGAGGGGCCATTTGGTAACAATTGGAATTAATTTGAATGAAAAAGGAGAATGAGGGACTAAAGATGTCACTATGGGATAAAGTATTATGGGGCGGGGTAAATATTCGTCAACACCCCCCCCCCCCCCCGCTCGTAATCCTAACCCTAGTAGCAGCCACCACCTTATGCCTCCCTTCACACCAGCCGTCACCCTTTTTCCTCCAATCTTCGACGCTGCTACGCCCCTGCTGTCGAGTCGTAAACCACCGTTGAAGCTCCTACTTCCGGCGATGAGGACCATCGGGAACCAAAGTTGAGGTTGTCGTTGCCGTTGTTTACTAGTTAGACTGCATTTCAGTTGTCGCTACCACCTCCTCCCATTGTTTCATTACCACCGCCGTTGTGCCCAGTTGTTGAAGACAAAGTCGCTGCTAATGCCATCGGTCAGCTTGATGTTGTTCGTTGTGAACTCGGCCGACTGCCGTCGTTTCCTTCCGATGACAGCGAAGGCCGTTATGGTTGTGGTTGAGTCTCCCTCTCGTCCCTATTCTCCCGCCGCCATTAACCGATGTTGCTGCCGCCAAGCTCATCCCACTACCACCGTCGTACGTCACTAGGTGGGTGGTGGTGTTATTGTTTCTGGCACGTGTGTGTGTATCTTTGGGCATATTTCAGTCAAGGTCATTTGGGTATGTGTTTGTTTGGCCGGAATTCGCAAGAGAACCACCACCACCACTATTAGGTGGTGGCTAGAACCTCTGACCATTGCTTTCCGCCACAAGGTGGCTGTGTGTGTGTTATTTTATGTGTGTATGTGTGTTTATTCGGATATTTCGATGTAAAATGTATTGTATGACCAGAATAATCAAAGAAAACAACTCGTCACCACCATGAGGTGGTGGTTGCCACCTCACGCCGCCATTCTACCGCCACCTTGGATGGTTGTGTGCTTTTGTGTGTGTGATTGTTATTTTGGGATGCTTGGATATTTTTAGCTAAAAGTCATAACCACCACCATGAGGTGGTGGCTTCCGTTGACCGCCACTACCCGAGGTGGTAGTGGGTGGTGCCCGACTTATTAAACCCTACTTGACCTAATGAAGCCCTAATTGACCTAAAACCTAACCTTTTGACTAGTGGGCACACGATTGGGTTGGAAACCCTAATTAGAGTTTAGAAAACCCTAATTTTGGATATGCTAGTTTTGGAACTATCGGGATCTGCATTTTGGACATTGAATTGGAATTTTGAATTAAGCCCGATCATATTGTATGTTTGGCCTAGTGGATTGATGGACTTAATGGATTAATTCTTTAATGGGTTAAGTAAGAATTAAGAAACACTTAACCCTAATCGTCATTTTATGTGAAAACCCTAATTTCGCTTGGGCCTTGAGTTGGACCTTTCTATTGAGCTTTGGTATTTGGGCTATTGTTGGGCTATCTAAGAACAAGTAAATGGACTAAAATATTTGGATAGGCTTTAGGGTAAGGCCCATGTGAGGGACTTGGGCCCATTTTGGAAAATTAGGCCATAGATGGGCCATAATTGGGCCCTGATGATTTTGAGATATTCGACCATCCGAATGCCAAGTTTTCGGATGAGAATAAATCGTTGGACCTTAAGATGATACCATGAAGAGGTTTGGGCCCAATTTTGAAAATTAGGCCATATGTTGGGCTTTGGTCCATTGTTTGACTTTTAGGCCTTTGGAGTGTGAGTTGGACCTTGAGCTTGAATCAAGCTAGGTTAGGGGTAAAGTAGTCTTTTACCCTAAGCATGGACTTATGATTCTGTATTGGAACCTAATTATTAATTGGATGTTGTTTGATGTTGACAGTTTGGGAATCTGTCATCCAGCAGCTAGGGTTTTTGCCCGCAGAACATCAGCAGTGTGAGGTGAGTTTTCCTCACTATACTCAACGGTCTAAGGCGCCAAGGCCGACCCTTTTGGATGGTTATCCTGATATTTTATGATAGTACGACCTGTTAGATTAGTATCCTGGTAGATAGGCTGTTATTATGTTGTTATGATCTGTTAGATCGGTTTGTCTGTCTATAGACTGTTATGTGATTATCTGATATATGTGACCATGTTTGATTGGTGGTTGAGATTTATCTACTTTGTGCGAGGGCCAACAGACCTGGGCTTTCCAACCCGATGGTTGTGGGCCATGAGTATTCCATCCCGAGGATGATTGGACTCGTAGTATGTGAGCATTCCAACCTGATGGTTGTGGGCCTGTGGTATTCCATCCCGAGGATGATTGGACCCATAGTATGTTGGCATTACAACCTGACGGTTGAGGATCTGGGGTATTCCAACCCGATGGTTGACTGGACCCATAGTATGTTGTATGTGATTATTTGTGTATTGTTGTGTGTATGTGTATTTTGGGGGAAATCACTAAGCTTTGCACTTACGGTTTCAATTTATTGTTTCAGGTGCTTCAAATGTCTTGACAAGGCGAAGGCGTGATCGTAAACATCCTCGCGTTTTGGACTTATGGTTTCTGGGATACTCTGATATGAAAACATTTTGTAATAACTAATGGCTTTTGGATGTTTGAAAAAGTTTTAAATTGACTTGATTTTTATAGGTGTTACAAGTTGGTATCAAAGCCTTGGTTTGAGTGAATTGGAGGAACACTCGTGTGAATCTAGTATCAAATCAAGGAAAAGATTTTTAAATGGTTTTTAAAATTCTAAAGGAGGATGCAGAGTGTACGATCAACCGGAACCAATAAGTAGACCCCAAAATACCATATAGTTATTCGATATTGAGATATGTTAGAACAACATGCTAGTATTAGGCTAGGGATCTTCAGAAATTGCACGAGAGAATTTCCTGATTATATGATGCCTGATAGCGTAGGATAAGGCCCATATGGGGGTTGCGCCCAATATGGAAAATTGGGCCATTAGTGGTCCTTTGTGGATCTTTTGGTTTTGGGCTTTTTGGTAATTTAGATTTGGGCCTGGGTTTTGGTTCAAGTTAGGCCAAGGGTAAAATGGTCATTTACCCCAAGTATGGATTTTGGACCATAGATGGCAACCCAATTTCCAATTGGGTGCTATTTTGTTCTAAAAGCTCGGCAAGGCGTCATGGCAGCAGCTAGGGATTTCTTTCAGTGAGATTCAGCATTCGAGGTGAGTCTCCTTACTATTCTATGGGTCGAAGGCACCAATTCCGGCCCATTTGGTTTATGTATTATAGGAAGACCCGGGGTACCCATTGGCATTTTGTATCAAAGACTAGGAGACGACTCCTGGAAAACTGTATGCAAGACCAGGGTCTGAACTCTGGCAGTTAATTAGTTAAGTAGTGTAGATTGTATGCTTGTTGTCTTTGTGATGCTTGCATGGAAGACCAGGAGATGGATCCTGGCACTTGTTTATAAGACCTAGGGTATTGGCCCCAGGCTTGGCAAGGAAGGACATGATACGACTCGTGGCATAATGGCAAGACTATGGTTGGCACATAGCACTTTTACTGATTGTTAATTGGATATGTATGATATATATGGCTTGTTTAATATGTATGGTATATGGTATTTGGGTTACTCACTAGGCTTTGTGCTTACAGTTTGTGGTTTATGGTTTCAGGTACTTCCGGTTTGAAAGGGAAGGGTCCGACTTGATCGCAGTGCTTACACCCATGTTTTTCGTAATACATGATTTTGGGAATGAACTCTGATAATTGTTTTATTTTGAAATGCTTTTAATTGTTGGCATAAAAGTTACATGAGTGTTTTCATTATAATGAAAATGAAATATTTACCCTATGATTTTCGGGATGTTACAAGTTGGTATCAGAGCCTTGGTTTGAGGGATTCGAGCATACTTTCTGGTGTGCCTGAACTCAAACTGAGGGTTGGTGAATTTTTTTATAAAATAAACATTTAATTAAAAAGAAATTTTAATCTAAGAAAGGGGGTGATGCGTGTAATCGGTCGAGCTCAAGTAAGTGGTTCCCAAAATACCAATACAAGTTTATTATAATATTTGATATAAACATGAGAATTACATGATAGATTAAGGATAAGGATCTGCACAGTATTACATGACAGGAGAGATGCCTTTATATGTCTGATTTTATGAGCTTTAAAATTGCATGCTAGTATGGATTCTAGATAAGTGGATGAAATGGCTTGATTAGTGTATGTTGGTTAGATTTTCCGTTGCCTGAATGTTGCCTGCTTTGTGCTTTGTGGGACTTTTAGTGATGTGAATTGACTACTAAGTGAATATGCTAAGTCACATGTGGCACATGCTAAATAATCTTAGAGTGGTGTATTTGACCCTATTTTGCAGGTCTTGTTTAAGTCCAACCATTCTAGGGTTGAGTCTTCTATTCGAAGGATTATCCGACCTCTGTTGCATGTAAATATATTCATGAGGAAGCTAGTTGACACTGGTGGGAGTCCTTCAGCAGCTGAGGGTTGGGTGAGGTCGGGAACCTAGAAGATCCTAGGATATGCTTCATTGGGTTTAGTGGTGCGGTTTAGTGAGTTTTGGTGCATTGTTTTGAGAAGGCAACTTAGAGGATTCAGGATGATCCATGAAGAAGGTATGGATAGGTTTAGAAGGTAGTATTGGGCCCGTACTACTGAAAGCACATGATCCATACTCTAATCAGGGAGAGTCTTGGAGAATCTAAGAAGCTTATGGGAGGAGGATTCTTGGGTATGTTTTGATTTTTGACATGTAGTTTGAAGATGAGCACTCAGGGAGGTGGTTTTGGTTCTAGTTTTTTTTTCTGTTTCGGGTTCCAGATCATGTTCAGGTACTAAGCCGATTAGCGAGCAGATGCGGGAGTTCATCTCATCGGAGATTACTCGAGGTATTCTGGAGCAGACTCCTATGATCTTTGGTTCGGTCAAGGAGAAGATATTGGAGATCTTGGATGAGCGCCTGGGTGCATTCCGTGCCGAGGTTATGGCTATCATCAAAGCTCGCACTCTTTCTTTTCATGAGTTTCGTGCGTGCGGAGCTCCTGCGTTCCATGAGGAGAGGGACCCTATTGCCAGTAGGAGGTGGTTAGCGGATATGGCTAACGCGTTCAGGACGAGTTTCTTCCCCGAGGAGGCGAAGGTTAGATATGCTTCCTGTCTATTGAAGGATAGGGCACATGATTGGTGGGAAGAGGTTGGTAATGAGATGGGTGATGATGTTGTTGATGCTATTGTTGGATTAGGTGTCTAAGCCCATAACTATTTTGGAATGTACTTGACCCGATTATGAGCATGGTCCTTTTGGGTTGCCTTCACCGTAGCAACTGATAAGATGAATTAAGGAAAAAGAGGATTAATTATGATATATTAATATATTATATGAATAATATATTAAAAGAGATATCATACTATTTAATTAATATTGATCAAGAATTAATTTAGAATTAATTTTGTAATTAAACTTAGGGGACTAGAATTGAAATTAGAAGATAATTGGTTTTGGGTTGTAGAACACTTAGGAATAAGGTGGAAGAATTCAAGGTGGAAGCCCACTTAGAAATCGTTCACGCCTTGATTCTGGAAGGATCTAAAGGGCTGCTAGGTGGCTAAGCAATCCAATTAGGGTTTTGACTGAAACCCTAGCGGCTCACCTATAAAAGGAACCCTAAGGTTCCCAAAATTCGGCCCTATGCTTCTCAAGAGTGCCTTGGACGAATTTTGTGCCTCCACCTCACTCTCCTAAGTCATCTTGTTGCTTATGGTGTTTGTGACTCCATTAGAGGTGCAACACTTGAGGCACTAAGCTTTCAAGAGTCAAGATCAAGAAGGTTCGTGATTGTTATTGCTACATAACAATCAAGGTAAGATCTAAACCCTAATTACATTTTAATTTCGATTATAGTATGCTAGATCTAGGGTTTATGAGCTTTGGATGATTATTACATGTACAATTAGAAAAACTAGATCCAAAGTTTTAGGGTTTGCATATGCACCATTGGATTGATGTTATGCTCAAAAACCCATCAGTTGTATCAGAGCCTAGGCTGTTTATCTAATGTATTTGATGCTAATGTGAATTGTTCAAAGTTGAAAATTTTTCGTTTTTGCTTTCTGCCTGTTCACCACGAGGTGGTGGGCCATCACGAGGTGGTAAAAGTCACCACGACGTGGGGTCGAGTCAGATGGCAGATTTTTTGGATTTTTGGCCTTAATTAGGTTAGGATAATTACCATAAGTTTTTTTAATTGATTAAAATTGTTTTTTTTAATATGTTAATGAATATCCTCATCTAATTGAAGGATAATTGTCAAAATTAAGATAATTACTTATTTTATAAGATAAAGATTAATCATTTGTAGTTTTGATTTGAATTATCTTGTAAGGAAATTGAATTAGGTCAAATTTAGATAATCACCAATTATTTGATTATTGAATTATTTGTAATTTGGTCTATAAGGTTTTGAAAAGTTTCAAAACTTGTCCTCAAGTTTTGAAATTTAAAATTTAATTAAAAAGTCTTAATTTTGAAATATTAAATTCTAAAACCTTAGTATTTTGAGAAGTTCGAATTACACCATTATAGTTTTATTAAATTAATTAAGTGTGTAACTAAAAGAGAGTTGATAAATCCATAATGTAATTGTTTATATTTAATAAAAATAAAGGTATAATTTATTAGATTAAACCACCTAGTATTTTAAAAGTGTAAAATACACTCTTATACTATATAAAATTAAAAGTCTAATATTATATATGTATGAGTAAAGAGTCGGTCTTACCGTTAGTAGGACTCATTCACGAAGCTGGTCTATAAGGGGTGTTTAAGGAAGTGACATGTAATGCACTCTTACCGACCACACTCTTGACTAGTGGAATGTCATTAGCCGAACGGGTAGGATAGGACACAGACTTCCAATATAAGTATAAAGTAATACAAGTAACTAAACCTTTTATAAATTCCCAAATCTTAGTTACTTAGGAAAAATGTGAATTTGATGCTAACCCATGAAATTACACTTTGCACCTTGCCGAGACGTTAGTGGAGCATGTGTGGTTAACCGGCACACTAATTTGGGACTGGAAAGGATGGCAGAGGGTGACTCGATGTTTGTCATAAATCAATGGAGTGTGTGTGTTTAACCGGCATATTGATTAGGTGATAGTGACATTGAGGATACCAAGTATATTTGCATGGTTATTCACACCTTGTTTGTGATCCTCGACATCCCAGTCACAAATTTGAAGGGCATAATCGAGATTAAACATTCCATTGAAAAGTTCAATGAATCTCAAAAGATATAGGAGTCTCATTTCATCTAAAACCTAAATTCTTTTTTCGTTTTTCATGGGGGAAATTGGTAAATCGTCATTTACCTACTTTCAAATATTCTGCAACTGGATTACAGAATCACTCTTCCAAGTTGTAGAATATTGTGTTGGGTCCTAACCTTAATATCTCATTTGGGTGTTTTATTAAGGACTCAATCAACTAACTTGAATTTTCTCCCCTTTTAGATGTCTAGTTATGAAAACTATGGTCTTCCTAAATCCCAAGGAAAAGGTTTTCCACATGAAGATGATGTTCCACGATTGGATTGTGGAAATGGAAATCATGCTTCACTTCCTCCACCTCCTCCAATTATTCTCCCTGACCCACAAGTTCGAAGACTTGAAAAGTTCAAGATCACTCAAGCCCTATTGGAAAAAAGACATGAAAATGGAAAGTCTGTATATGCTCATGTCTTGGAAATGAGGTTGCATTTTGACAAATCGGGAAAGTTAGGTGTCAAAGTCTCAAGGAAGTTGGTTGTTGACTGGGTTCTTCAATCACTTCCTGACTCATATAGTGAGTTGATTAGAGAGTACTCTATGATGGACCATGAAATGACCCTCGTTGATTTGACTTATTTGCTTATTGCTGCTGAATCAACGATAATTTGACGCACTGGTCAAGCAAATCTGTCTGGTAAATCAATGTCCCAAACTTCCATGGACATTAACAATGGCAATATTGGAAGTCCAGAAAGTTTTTCTCTAGGAAAGAGAAAGGCTAAGTCTGAGATTTTCCCGTGTACCATTCCAAAAGAGTCCATTTGTTTCTATTGCCAAGAGAAGGGGCATTGGATGCGAAGCTGCCAGATTTACCTGAGAGATCGCGGATATGGGAGAGTCAAGATGTATGGCTATGCTTCAGGTAAAATCCACTATCTAACTCTATTAAGTTTTCTGTTTTAGATTCTTAACACATGATGTGATAAGATTTCATTTTGATGTGTTGTAGGATCGAAGAAAAGAAAAGGAAGCTTAAAGGAAAAAGTGAGCTGAGTCCGATCGCGAAGAAATGGATTTCGATCACATTATTCGATGATCGGATTTTTGAGCTACTGCTTAGAGTTATGATAGATTGATTAGGAATATGTAATATCATAGTTTTCATTTGAATTTGCGTTGTGAGGACAAGTTTTCCGCACATTTTTTATAAATAAAATAAATTTGGAGTTCTGTCTTATTTATATCTCCTTGCAATGTCATTTATGAAAATTGACGCGTGTGTGTTTCTATTATAAGCAATATTAAGTGGATGTGATTCTTAGTTATGTTATTTATGGTGGTGTCGTAATTTTCTAATTAAGGAAAGATTCCCATCGCCCAAGTTTCAATTGAACAGAAGCTTGGAATCATATGATTTGAGTCATGTGATTTATGGAAATCTTGGTACTTAGGAAATTTAGACTAATTCCTTGTTCACATAGGTATGTGAGTCAAGTGAAAGACTAGGAGATCTGGTATGCAATGTTGTGCACTGGTCAAGTCCACCACAAATAACAATAAGATTATTCGTCATGATTTACTAAAAGTCTAGTAAATATGGTTATGCTTGCAAGATTAAGTGTAATTATGAATCATTGAAAAGTTTCAATGAATGGCAGAACGAATAAGAAGAATCAATTGGGCAAGAAGATAAAAGTTTCTTCAATCTGAAAAGATGGGAGAGTACTTTAGTACCATGTTTTATGATCGTCTCATTGATTATGAAACCATATCATAATTGATCCTTTAAGTAAATCTTAATGCACTAGTATGGATAAGAAGAGGAATCAGGAATCGTTAAAGTGGTTGAATCAAAAATAGAATCATACTTCGTTCCAAAATCAAGTCTTAGAATCGTACTCCAGGATTGTGATATTGAGTGATATGCCTTCAGTAAGTTTAAAACACTCATCAAGTGTGGAGTAGGAAAGGTTTTCTTATTCCTACACATTTGAAACTGGTAAGTTGTGATGTTTTGGATAAGACAAAGACCGAAGTACTAAGACCAATTGTATGAAGTGTTGTCTTGATAAGAATCCGCACTAACTCTTGAGTATTTGTTTGTCAAGAAATGTTTCTTGACAAGGGAATCTTATATGTCAAGAGGTCAGTGGGAGTCTTAATGATCTTGAAAAGCTTCAAGATTTGATCAATCACTAGTTGACATATTCTTGTTTTTTGTGCCATTCCAGTTAAGTCAACTATGCATGTGAGTTCTATGAGTTCTCATTTGAATGCATGGAGGCAAAGCACCTTGATTAATGAAAGTTCATTGATCTGTATAGGTGAGTTACTCAACAACTTAGAAGCAATGGTGGGCGGTAGTGCTGCCATGAGGCAAGAAATTTGATGGGTTTTATGCATAAGAACAATCCTATGTGCTCATACAAACCCTAATGCTTGGATCTAGGTTACTCTATTGTACATGCTTTGAATCCAAGACTAATAAACTTAGATCTAACATATTATAAACTGAATTAGGGTTTAGAGAATTACCTTTGATTGTTATATAGCAATAACAATCAATTCCTTGCTTGGATTGGCTTCAAAAGCTTAGTGCCTCAAGTGCTGCACCTCTAATGGAGTCACAAACACCATATACAACTTGGATGAAGAGGAGAAGAAGAGAGGCTGCCCAAAAACGGCTGGAAACCCTAATGGAAGACTTGTCCACGTTTTTGGGGCATAGGGGCCCTTTATATACATGTAGGCTATTAGGGTTTACAACTAGGAAACCCTAATTTGACTGCTTAGGCCCTAAGCAGCCCATGGACTCCTTAAACATATCCCTTGGACGATTTCTAATGGGCTTCCCATAGAATTCGTCCAACCTATATATTATTAGGTGATCCATAGCCCAATTATAATTATCTTATAATTACAACTTCAGTCCCCTAAGTTTAATTAATCTCTTTTAGCCACAAAATTAATTAACAATTAATTCTTGACTAATATTAATTAAACAATATGATTTCTCCTTTAATATATTATTCTCATAATATATTAATAAATCATATTTAAACCTTTCTCTCCTTAAATCATCCTACATATTGCTATGGTGAAGGCAACCCAAAAGGACCATGCTCATAATCGGGTCAAGTACATACCAAAATAGTTATGGACTTAGACACTAATCCAACAAAATTAAGATTGAACAAGTTCATTCCATATGAGTTTGGATTTGTCACAAACATTATCTTATGAATATGGTTCTGACATTTCACATGGATAGGAGCACATACGCCATAAAATCTAAGTGTCATAAGTTTTCTCTCCGTATCATGAAAATGATTGTGAGGAAACGCTTTCACTAGGAAGATTTTAAGGAGTTAGTTGTTGTGTAAATTGCATTCTCAAATTCGATTATGATTATGACATCCCTCTTCATAGTTCGAATTATGAGAAATGGCAATAAGTCTGAACATTCGGGAATTGTTGTTGTAGGTTCTGAAATAGTTTAGACACACATGTGAGCTATCTAAGGAAAGGTGTATAAGTTTGAGAAGATTATATAAAGGCTTATCAAAGCATCTCATATCAGAAACATGAATTTTGGTTAAGAAAGTCAATAAGTATTGTTTTCTAGAAGTTCATCTAATTTCTAAATACATGTCAAAGGTAGTGGGAGCATAAGTGTTATGTTGGTAAGGACATAATTATCATGTTAGTGGGAGCATGATTATTATGTTTCAAGTTAGCAATATTAATTATAGAGAAACAAAAGGTTCAACTCGCAAAGTTGCAGAGGTTGAAAAGTTGTTTTTCTATAATTAAGGGAGAGGAACTTATACTTCATTTCAAATCTAAATGCTTAGATCGAGAAATTTTAATCAATATAAATGGTATGTTGAAAATATTCAATATAAGGGAATTATATATATATAGCAATATTATAGCAAGAAACGGGTAAAGTATCATGTCTTTTTGTAAGACGTTATGATTCGTTTCCCTTACGCTTCGGGTATAGGATCGATTGCATATGCTGTAATATTCGATTGTTCTGATTAAATGCCTAGGGCATTAAGAGGGAAAAAGGACCAGAACTGGATATGACTAAAATTAATTAAACAACTGTCAAGGACAATCTAAGGTTCGCCAAGGACTGGTCACTTGTGGGCAGTTGGAAGTGTTGTAATGGACGCACCAGTAACTTGGTGTTATAAAACATATTGTTGTGTGTGATTTGATGAGTAGATACAAGCGAGCATTTGAGTCAAAGTTTATCCGTTACTTTTACCCAAATTGGGATAAAAACGATATATGTGGCCCCCTCGATGATTTAGTGATGACACCCTAAGCGCTTGGCCAAGTCGGGACTAAGTTGATGTGTTTAATTGTACTCTGTTGTTAGTCATCATAAATCAGAAATTAGGAAACAACACATAGATTGAGAGAATGATTATAATCCATGTTTCATGTCTATACGATATCTAGAATGGAGGAATATGTGATCCCTTATCTAAAGGACGCATTACTGATAAGATCAGAGTTGACAGCGGCTTTTGAAAGCTATGATTGCTGACCAGGTTCTGAAGTCGTACTTGCAAAAGAGTTATTAGACTTATCCAAGTGGGAGACTGTTGGGCGGCTAGGTGGCTAAGCAATCCAATTAGGGTTTTGACTGAAACCCTAGCAGCCCACCTATAAAAGGAACCCTAAGGCTCCCAAAATTCGGCCCTATGCTTCTCAAGAGTGCCTTGGATGACTTTTGTGCCTCTTCCTCCCTCTCCTAAGTCATCTTGTTGCTTATGGTGTTTGTGACTGCATTATAGGTGCAACACTTGGGGCACTAAGCTTTCAAGAGTCAAGATCAAGAAGGTTTGTGATTGTTATTGCTACATAACAATCAAGGTAATATCTAAACCCTAATTACATGTTAATTTCGATTATAGTATGCTAGATCTAGGGTTTAGGAGCTTTGGATGATTATTGCATGTACAATTAGAAAAACTAGATCCAAGGCTTTAGAGTTTGCATGTGCACCGTAGGATTGATGTTATGCTGAAAACCCATAAGCTATGTCATGGGATGACTTTTCGACTAGGTTCCAAGTTGAGTTTGCGCCGGTGATTGAGGTGCAGCAGTTGGCACGAGAGTTTCGGGATCTTCGCCAAACTACTGAAACTCTGGCAGAGATCAATGCCAAGTTCCGGGAGAGGGCTTTATTGGATCCGCAGTATGCAGCAGATGAGGCAATAAAGAAGGTGAGGTATCATGATATGCTTTAGGATGATATCAGGAAGTTTGTGAGTATTTCAGGGTGCAAGACCCAGAATGATATGATTTATAGGGCATGAGAGCGGGAGATCGATTTAGAGCACATTGGCAAGAAGGGTCCAGATTAGGTGCATATAGTGGATGGTCCCGGGAAGATACCCAAGACTTCTAATTAGCGTTTGAGGGGCTAGTAGGGCCGGAGTCAGTGCAACACATGTGCGAAACTGCACAACGGATTTTGTTGTTCCAAAGGTATGGGCTGCTATAAGTGTGGCAGGGTTGGTTACGTCAGCATGGATTGTCCTCAGGAGGCAAGCGCATTATGTTTTCACTGCGACGAGGTGGGCCACAATAAGGCCGACTATGTAATGTTATGAGAACCCAAAACTTCTATCATTAAGTCAACCAAATCCATTAAAAGTTCAGCTTTGTTTCTGCTATCTTCCAGCTGTGTTAAGGGTCATACATTGGATTTTAAGCCTTGTACACTTAAGGCTTGAGTGTTATGAAGTATTAGCTCAAGATCAGAAGGTTGCACCCAAACCAGAAAACCCAACATATGAGGTTCACGGCCGCAAACCCTGTTCACGGCCGTGAACACTCTTCTGGCCGTGATCTCTCCAATATATATAAGAGATTGCTTCATTTTTTCTTCATTTCTCCAAGCTCCAGCCATGAACTACCCATTCTCTCTCAAGTATCATCAAGTGAAGTCTCACTTTTCACTCTAAAACGTAAGCATCTCATCCCATTACATTCATATAGTGATCTTCTCACATAAAAGGTAATGTAAACCATTTTCTAGTAATGATAGTCATATACTTGGGAAAAACATTCACTTTTACTGAAAAAACAAACATACAAAACAGTCGGGTCTTGGTAGAAGACTACTTTTCATGTTAGTAGAAAATATTGGATTTTCTAGGAAGTATACAAACTTTTCCGTCAAAACACTTACAAACTTTTCCATCAAAACTCTTACAAACATTTGACACTAAAATACTTATGAACTCACCAGCTTATATGCTGATCTACTCTTTCAAAATAACTTGTATTCTCAGGTCACCAGTAGACAGGTACACTGGACCATGTTTTGAGAAGACGGGGTATGTTTAAGACTTGTCTTTTATTTTGATATATATATTTTTGGTGTCTTACCCTTACATTCAGAACACACTTGTATTAACTATATTATTGATGTAATGGATGATGTTGTTGCTTGTTTTACTATTGTGCATTGTTATGATACTGAACATGACGTCCTCCACCCTCGAACGTTTCCGCCGTTCTGGTTTGGAGGTGTGACAGATTGGTATCAGATCTTTGTTTTTAGTGAGTTGAGTATATCAACCCATAAAAGATATACAACTATAAACACAACGAGATTAAAATACTCTGACCGAGAGTTAATACTTTTAAAAATAATAAAATATTTTAGTAAAGTATTCATACATGCATTCATACTAGGATCAGTGTCATACTAGAACAGAATAAAAGTATTTGGATGTTGGACACTACAGTTAAACCTAGACAGTTATGTAATCATATCTGGGATCAATATAGCCTGATCAACTATATTTATTTGAGATATGACCAACATATGTTTGGGAGTGATTGTAGTATTGCAACAAGTCTAAAACTTACCTAAGTACTAGAAGAATTCTAGAATCAAACATAAAGTTTAAAATACTATAGGAGTATTTTAGGATACTATAACAACAACGCCAAAAAATTATCAACTTCATATATATAGAAGTATTTTAGGTGCCATAAATAACTTAATGGGATTGTTATAAATACATTTTTGTGGTAGGTCTATAATTACTAAGTGTATGCTTTAAGGTTATATATAGATGAGATTTTATAGACTTAGAATAGGTGATTTTCACTTTACCTCCTGTTCCTTGTTTGGTTGTGGTTTTAGAGTAGAATCACTTATTCGAAGGACTGTTTGATATGGATTATATATAATCTGTACACACTTTGTGATTATAGAAAGACCAGAAAGGATCATCCTCATAAAGAATTAAGTTTTATTAATCTCATAGATTCTTTGGACATTTTGTCACACCCCAAAACCGAGAACGGCGGAATACGTTCTGGGCTGGAGGACGTCATGTCAAGTATCACAACATATGCAGTATAGTAATCAAAGTACAACAACCATTGCATTAATAGTAATAATTTTACATAGGTTACATTTCACCGCAATATCAAATTAAATTCAGAGAGTAATATAGATGCAACTTGGTACTAGGCTGACTTCGCAAAAGCTCTCGGGATGTACCTGTCTATCGACGACCTGAGAATACAAGTTATTTTGAAAGCGAGTATCAGCATTTTTATAATGCTGGTCAATTCATAAGTATTTAATGTCATTAGTATAAACACACATTTTTATTCAAAATAACCTCATGAAAGGTGGTGGTTTAGAATCTACAAAGTATTAGAATCCTTTCCAGAAAATCCTATATTTTCTAAATAAAAGCAGTCTTCTACCAAGACCCGATTGTTTTATGTTTAAAGAGTAATTTTCCCAAAGACACTATCATTATCAAAATACAGTTTTTACTTTAAAGGAGTTGTGAGAAAAGCCTCAAGTAAAAGTAATAGGGAAAATAATATTTTACCTCAGCAGTAACGCTGCTGGATAAAAGTAAATAAAACCTAGACTCCAGGCTGAACGCCTCGCAAAGCTTAAAGGTAAATAAATCATAGACTTCAGGCGGGACACCTTGCAAAGTCTAAAAAAACGAATAAAACATAGACTCCCAGGAGGGTATCAAATGAACAATACACCTGGCTCAGTCTAAAACAAGGAAACACAAACTCCAGACAGTATCGAATGAACGATACAGCTAGCAAAGTCTAAAACAGAGAAGTACAGACTCCAGACAGTATCGAATGAACGACACAGCTAGCAAAGTCTAATACAAAGAAGTACAGACTCCAGACACTATCGAATGAACGACACAACTAGCAAATTCTAAAACAGAGAAGTACAGACTCCATACAGTATCGAATGAACGACACAGCTAGCAAAGTCTAAAACAAAGAAGTACAGACTTTAGACAGTACCGAATGAACGACACAACTAGCAAAGTCTAAATCAGAGAAGTACAGACTCCAGACAGTATCGAATGGACGATATAGCTAGCAAAGTCTAAAACAAGGAATGGATAATAAAAGGGTTGAATGTGAACTCGTATGTAACCATGCTGATTGACGATCAAATCCTTGATGACCCTCCAGCTCATGCGATGTATAGTAACATATGTCACCCATGGGCCTTACCGGCTCGGACTGTAGCTAGCAGTCAGGATGTAGGAGTGTCTATCCCGTATAGATCTATACACATGATGTCCGCTCTCCCTCCAGGAGACTCTGGTTACATGGCGATGGCGCTAAGAAGCGTCATATTGGGAAATAGTACGTCACATTCTATTTAAAGTATTTAAGTACTACTATAGACTCACGAATGAACTAACTCTTGTGGAATTCTTCATACTAGAAAGAGTAAATAGAATCTGCTAACTATTCCTTTAATAGTTACTAGTATTTCCGGTATATGAACAATGAATTGTAGGATGCCTTTGCTACCCAAAGGAGATGAACCGGCTGATGGATACCTTTATGACTATACATGTATACAATATATATAACTAATAATTAAACGACCTTCGGACGGATAACCGATACCCTAGAACCACATCCAAACAAGGAAAAGGAGGTAGGGCGAGCTAGCCTTCCTAAGTTCTTTAAACATTACTTATACATTTATACATATATAGGCATGCATTTAACAATATAAAAGCATAGAAGAAACTTTGGTAAAACCTTTGGAAAACTTTACAAATATGGATTTATGACTTGGTGTCAGTTTAGAAAACAAGCTTTGGAAACCTATGAAAAGCCTTTGAAAAACCTTTAGAAATCTTTTGGAAAACCTTTGATAATCTAAAAGAGAAATTCATACTTTAAAACAAGACTTGAAAACCTTTTGTTGGATAAAGTAATTTGACAAGCAAAAATCTATTTTGCTATACAGTTATTAATCCCATGTGATTGATATAATAACTCTATAGTTCAACTTGTATTCCCCCCCCCCCCCCATAAAACATTTAAAATAATTTAAAAGGTTAATTCAGGGGTATGAACTCACCTGAAGTGAATGACTCGGATGAAAGACCGATATAGGATCGTTAGGTGTCGAATGAAGTCGTGAGCACAAACGGAAGACTTTCGAGAATATGGATACTTGGTTCTCTCTAGTGAAATAGGCTAGCCCTTCATAGTGTACCCACACTAGTGCCAATTTCACCAACCAATGACATATTTATATAGTATGGAGAATAGGGTTAAACCCATGACCTTTCATTTCATATGATCCATGGGTTAACACTCCATGGACTATCCATGAATGCTTAGCCCAACCTAAATGAACTTGGCCCATTCATATATATAAGAGTCCATATTTAATTAGTTCATTTTGATCACTTAATTAATTATAAATTAATTCTTGATCAATACTAATTAAATAATATGATTCCATATTAGTATATTAGAACTTATAATATATTAATATAAATCATAAATACACTATTCTCAAAAGACTATCCATGTAAATTGTGTCGGTGAAGTGCAACCCAAACGGACCATGCCGGGTCGGGTCAAGTACATACCAAATATAGTTATGGACTTAGACATTAATCCAACAGTCTCCCACTTGGATAAGTCTAAAACTATTATTGAGTATGACTTCAAAACCTAACTGGCAATCGTAGCTCTTAAAGTTGTTGTCGAACTCTGATCTTTGTCTACGAACTTGTCCATTAGATAAGGGATCATATATTCCTCCATTCTAGATATCATATGGACTGAGACATGGATTATAATCATTCTCTCTGTCCATTTGTTGTTTCCCGATTTCCGATTCATGACGACTGACTGATTGAACAAATCAAATCAATCCTGGGTTGGCCAAGCACTCACATGTGTCATCATTAAATCGAGGGGCCCAAAGATATCGCTTTTATCCTGAAGGTAAAAGGAATGGATAAACTTCGACTCATATGGCTTGTTCTACTACTTGTTGAGTCATACACAAAGGCACGTTTTATAACACCGAGTTACCGAATGCGTTTTCGTGCAATCAATGTACAACCAACTCATAGTAACAACTCATATCTCTAGGTTTGAAGAATATAAGATATTATCGTCTCATGATCACTCATGATAAAATCCATGAAGTGATTCCAATGAGCGCGGGTTAAATCCAATACTCAGAACTTATGAGCACTCATGAGTGTTGTAGCCCTTTGTCCACCAACTTGGACCTCTACAAGCCAACCCATGACAATCTTGATTCATATCTACTTCCAACATATGACCGACTGTGGATGGTTTGAATAGCTTAGTCATTCCGGAAGAATAACCTAGTTTATTCTGAAAGTCAAAACATGCAAAGTGAAACACAAGAATAAATGAATCAAATATGGTATCAAACCCTATGAATATAAATAAACACTTTTATTTATCACCATACTGATTACTCATTATTCATTGTTTCGGTTTTATCAACTTTATACTTGAATTAAAACACTAGTTGTACCATGCTCCAAGCATGTACACTATATTTTTCTAAACACTAGTCATGCCACACACCAAGTATGCGTACTATGTTTGTCTATGATCTTTACTTTGCGAAATAGACCAGTTGAACATAACTCCAATGATTCTCATTTCATAGTCCTAATTCCTTACTACAAACGCAAGAATTCCAAATTCATGTCATTTACTGAAATCTGTTAGATTCTAAACTTATATGCATTGATCCACTTGTACTGATTATGCACAAATTCACAAAGACTTGGCAACAATCATTATAGTGTATTCCAAAGGAGATCAACTCCTTGGAAACATCCTTCTTGCATTAAGTTTCCTAATCTTACAGATTGATTACTTTCTAACTTTGAAACATTTCCATATTCCATTTTGACTATCACTTATGAACAGGAGTTGCCTCCTTACAGATTATGTCAATATGGTCCTTCCAGAATTAATACTATACTTCTAACTGTCCTTGAGCAACCAATCTTTGGTAAACCTTAGATTGCTTAATCATTTCAGTCATATCCAATTCTAGACCTTTTCCCTTCTTAATGCCCCAGGCATTTGGAAAATTTTAGAAAGGATGAATATAGCACATGTAATCGATCCTATATCCGAAACATATGGGACACGATTCATGATGTCTCACATAAAGACTAAACCAGTCTTTTGCTATAATATTTCCATTCCTATTTGCCAAGTTCTCATAATTCAGATTATGAAAAGGGATGGCATAATCATAATCGAGTTTTAGAACGCAAATAATGAACCCATATATAGAATTTCCTTATGTTGAGCCATTCCAACATGAAATTCATATATATTCTTGACTAAATACGATTAAGACCTCAATCTAAGCTTTTAGATTTGAGATGAAGTATAATATCCTCTCCCTTAATTATAGCAAAACAACTTTTTCCCAATTGAGACCTTTTGTTTTTCTATAATTAACATTGCTAACTTGCAACCTTTATCATAATTATCATGCTCCCACTAACATGATGATTAATAGCATAACACTTATGCTCCCACTAGCTTTGACATGTACCCATAAATCAACTGGACTTCTAGAAATCAATAGTTTATTGACTTTCTTACCAAAGTTCAGATTTCTGATACTAGATTGCCTTGATAATACTTTATCAAAATCATACACCTCTCTTAGATAGCTCACAAGTGTGTCTAAACAATTTCAAAACTATGAAAAGGGATGTCGTAATCATAGTCTCAATTGTTTAGACTTTTTGCCATTTCCACAATTGCTATCTACTCAAAATCTACTTAGTGAAAGAGTTTCCTTACCATCATTTTCATGAATCGAAGAGAAACCTTATGACACTTAGATTTTATGGTGTAAGTGTTCCTATCCATGTGAATTTGTCAAAACCATAATCACAAGACTAGGTTAGTAACAAATCCTAACTCATATGGATTGAACTCGTGTAATCTTAACTTTTTGCCACATGGCAGCTCAAGGGCCTGCCATTGCTTCCAAGTAGCTATCCAAACAATTGAGAACAGGTAGAACTCAAATGTATAACCAATTTAACTGGAATGGCACATAAATGTCAACACGATAGGTTATAAACCTCTAGTTGTGCGCTAGTGATGAAATAGAGGTTTTTATTCTTGATTACTTCTTGAAACCCTTTCAGGATCTTTTAGACTCCCACTTTCTCCTTGACCTATAAGACTTTCTTGCCAAATATTCAAGAGATAGTGTGGATTCTAATCAAGACAGACACTTAACACAATTAGCCTAAGTTGGTCTTTGTTTTATCCAAAACATCACAACTTACCAATTTCAAATGTACAAGAGTAGAAAACTTTTCTCTTACATTTGACAAGTGTTTTAAACCTTCTTTAAGACATGTCACTCAAGTTACAATGTTAGAGTATAACTCTATGAATTGTTTTGGAATGAAGTATGAATCATCTTCTTGATTTAACCACTTCAACAATTCATAACTCCTCTTCTTAACTATTAGAATGTACTTAGAGGATGAATTGTGATAAGGTCTCAAAATCATTAAGATGATCTTAAAACATGATACTAAAGTACTCTCCCATCTTTTCAGATTTGAGAAACTTTTATCCTTCTGCCTAATTTGATTCTTCTTATTCGTTCTGTCATACATTGAAATTTTCCAATGCTTCAGAATTATACTTAAGCTTGTAAGTATAATCATATTTACTAAACCTTAGTAAATCATGACGAATAGTCTTATCCATCTTTTGTGGTGGACTTTGACAAGTGCACAAGAAAGTGTACTTGATCCCTTAGCCATTCTCTTGACTCACACATCCATGTGAACAAGCAGTTAGTCTTAATTTTCCAATGCTCGAAAGTTCTCATTCATCATACTATACAACTTGCATGATTCCAAGTTTCTATCCAACTGAAAACTTGGGTGATGAGAATCTTTCCTTATTTGGTAAATTTAGACACTACCACAAATGAAAGAATCAAATTCATATTTCCAATATTGCTATCAATGGAATCATATAAGCAACATCTTTTCCTTTTTCTACAAATGCCATTGTAAGGATATTTTAAAATAAATAAAATTAAAAACTTTTCTTTTTATTTTAAAACTTTGTGGAAAAACTAATCCTTACGATGCAAATGTATATGAAAACTTGTTGTCATCTATTCCTAAGCAATCTATCATAACTCTTAAACACATGCTCAAAATCCTGATCACCGAACCATGCGATCCATCTTCGCGATCAGAATCAACATATACTTCCTTCAAGTTTCTTTACTTTTCTTTGATTCTTAAAACATCAACATCTGACCTAGCCACATCATGTAATAAGAATCTCCAAGTACGAACTTAATAGAGTTAGACAATGGAATTTACCTGAAATAAAGTCAAACTTATTGACTTTACCATCCTTAGGTAAGTTTGGCAGCTTCATAACCAAATCCCCTTCCTTTGGCAATAGAAATATATGGACCCTTAGGTAATAGTACATGGGACTATCTCAGACTTAGCCTTTCTCTTTACCATTTGGTCAACCAAGTTGACTATGGCCAATCCCTTTCCATTGGGAAGAGAATGCATTTCTGGATTTCCTGTGTCACTATTGTCCTTGTCCATAAAGTTTTGGGAAGTTGATCTCCTAATCAAATTTGCATTACTAGTACACTAAATCATTTCTGATTAAGCAGCACCAAGCAAATAGATAAGATCATTAAGGGTCTTGTCATAGTCTATTTCATAGGAGTCCCAAAGGAACTCACTATGTGACTTAGAAAGTGATTGAACCACTAACTTTCTCAAGACTTTGACACCCAACTCTCCCGGCTTGTCAGCATGTGACTTCATCTCCAAGATGTGATCACACCTAGACCTTGCCTTGCCAATAGGGCTTGAGTGACCTTGAACTTGTGGGTTAGGGAGAATAATTGGAGGAGGTGGAGGAAGTGAAGTTCCAAGATATTTGGGAAGATCATAGATGTCTGAACTTGACATCTCTTGGGAGATATTCAAGATAGTTGATTTAAAGTCCTTAATATAACACCCAATATGAAATATTAAGGCTAGGACCCAACAAACTATTTTATAACTTGGAAGAGGGATGTCGTAATCCAAGCTATAGAATATTTGAAGGTAGGTGAATGACGATTCACCAATTTCTACCATGAAAAACGAAATAATTAATTAGGTTTTAATTGGATTTGAAATTCCTAGATCTTTGAGATTCATTGAACTTTCAATGGCATATTTCAATCTCGAGTGTGCCCATCAGGTTTTGTGACTGGGATGCCGATGATCACAAAACAAGGTGTGAAGTAACCATGCAAATTACTTGGTACCCTTAAGTGTTTACCCCTCAATCGACGTGCCGGTTAACCACACACGCTCCATCGATACTATGATAAACATTAAGTTACCCTTTTCCTACCTTGTTCAATACAAGTTAGTGTGCCGGTTAACCACACACACTCCACTAACCGACTTAAAAAAAAGTGCAAAGTGTAATTTAATGGATTAGCACTTTATTCACATTTTCCTAAGTAACTAAGATTGGGTATTTATAAAAGGTTTAGTTACTTAGTATTTATCATTAATACTTTTAATGAAGGGAGAATTTATAGTCTTTATCCTACCCGTTCGGCTAACGACCCTCCACCAGTCAAGGAAGCGGTGGGTGAGAGTGGACATCCATTAAACTGTCATTTTATAGGCAGTAACCTTATACCCCCTTATAGACCGTGTTGGGTCAAAATATGGTTTATACTTTACTTTTCTGGGCATTGTATTTTTTCTGTAATATTTGTGGAATTTATGGTCTAGTTTACGGCTGAGTTTACAGCCGTAAACACCTTACGACCGTAAACTCATTTACGGCCCATGTGTGTCCGGCCCATATTCAAGTATAAATAGAGGTGTTAGGGTGAGGAGTAAAGATTGATGAACAGTGAAGTAGTTTACGGCCAGAGAGAGAAATTGTGTGTGTGAATCTTTTGTATCCGGATCATAATTCTAATCAATTCATACATAGATTCATCATATTCTTCTTCTTCTTCTCTTCTATTTTTATCTAACATCATCCGTTTGATTGGGATTCTGCACCATCAAACGGATCTGACTGATACACGGGCAAATTAGGGACTTACAATTGGTATCAGAGCCAAGTTGTATCAGTCAAAAGGTTTATTGTTTCATCCAAATATCGAATATTCTGTGTTTACGGTCCAAGCTTACGGCCGTAAACACCGAGTTCTTGGGTCGTAAACTCTATTTGGAGCATTATTTGATCTTATTTTCGAAATATTCTTGCGTTTTTGGATAGATCTCGCAAAAATAAGGGGGGTTTGTTCTTTGTGTTTTTCATAAAAAGGGGTTTTTGATCGAGTTTTGGAGCTTCAAAGTCGAAAAATCGCTATTTTTCACGTAATTGTTGAAGGGTTTTCGGCCGGAGCTTACTGCCGGAAACAGTTCACGGCCGGCAGCGGCGTTTGCATTTACGGCTAGGGTTTCCGGAGTTTGCAGCTCGGCTCGGCAGATCGGCTCGGACGTGGCGGCTCGGATTGGAAGTATACGACTCGGCTAGGGAAGCCAGCTAAGCAGCAGCTCGCATCGAACTTCATTAAAAAAAGAAGGGGAGGAGCAAAATCGTCGACGCCTGGGATCGAACCCGGGTCTCCTGGCAGCTAAACCTCGCGCCTTTCCAACTCAACTAGAAGGCTCTTTGTTTCTCTCCTTCGGAATTTAATTCATAAGGCGTCTTTTTCGCTTCAAGTTTTGATTTTTGACACTTTTAACCCAAAAACTCAATTTCTATTAACTTTAAATTCCTTTTTCATCCAAAAATTAAAATAAAATAAAATAATATTAATAATAATAAATTGTTTTTATTTATTCCTTTATTTTTGACTTTTTATTTCAAATTTTGATTTTGACTTTCATGACCTTTGACTTTAAAAACTTTGACTTTCTCGTTTAACTTTTAAAATTTCAAATTTAGCTTTTCGGTTTGATTTTTAAGTTTGACTTTTGAGTATGATTTTTTAAGGTTGACTTAAAAAAAAGGCATTTTAAATTTGACGTTTAATTTTTATTTTAGCTTCTAGTTTTTTTTTATTATTGATTTTAAGGTCTACGAGGGAGTTGAAAACATGAAAGAAAGTCGTCAGGATATGTTAAGACAAAATTTCAACTTTTTCGATTATGTCCCTGGAGAAACGCTCGAAACTCAGTTGCAGCGGTTTACTACACTCACTACTGAGATGAATATAGTCGGGATCTTCTTGTCTAAATCTGAGACAAACAAAAAGCTATTGAATTCACTTCCAAAATCGTGGGATATGGACGTGGCTGACATCAAGAAGATAAAAGATCTCAATCGTCTTAGTCTGGCGGATATAATTGAAGAACTTAACGCTTTGAATTGTCGAAAAACAATGAGTTCAGCAAACCTTCCGGTCAATGAAGTGTCGTGTTCTCATTCATGTGAAGTTTCATGTTCTCAATCATGTGAAGATACGATTAAATTTCTTCGGGAACAAATTGATTTATTTAAAAGAGAAGTTGAGGACCTGAGATATGAAGGATATCAACTCAGGAAACGACAGAAACCCCTGAAGGCTGAGTTAGAAGCTAAAACCAAGGACTTTAGGAAACTTCAGGAAGAGTACAGCAACAAGTGTGAAAATTATGATTATGTTAAGAGTCAACTTGCTGCTGTAACTGAAGAACTTGACGCCTTAAAAATTAAGTGTAGAAAAACTGATGTCAGTTTCAAAAATTATACTGCGTCAAGTCAGACAGTCGAGTGCTTATATGAGACCCAATTAAAATTCAAAGAAAATCAAAGCAAGGGTCTAGGGTATGATAGTGTTCCTCCTCCTTTCAATCATAACTACACATCCATCCCCATGACAAAGAAAGAAATTGACAGGGAGGCACATCTTCAATATGGAAAACGAGCTGGATTTGTGTCAGGAGGAGTTATTAATATTGAAGATACTAATGTTGCTACTTCTTGTGCAGACAAAGTAACAGAGGATGAGAACAAGGAGAGTTCTTTTGAACAAACAAACGACCCCTTGAACTCTAAATTTGTTGCTTCTAATCAACCTGCCGTTGGTAAATACAGTCCACCATTTCAAGCTAAACAGAGTGCCTGTTGCAACTGTGCGTGTGGGAAAAGCAAGAGACAAGGCAAGGATACGCCACCAGGGGCAGGAAGAGATAACTTCACAGTGAAGAAAAAGACTTCTTTCACTATGGAACACCTGGACACATTGCCCGAAACTGCCCAAATCGCGCATACGTTCCCTACCATGCTCAAGGATGGCAGAACGTGCCAAGAGGGAGATACTCCAAAAGAAACCCCTCAAGGTCACGATCAGACATTGACAACTGGAATGCCAAGAAGGCCAAGAATTCAACTCCCAAGGCCAAGAATCTGAATCCCAAGGGAAAGAAGGGAATGTCGGCCAAAAAGTCAAATCCAAGAGATGCTCCCTTGAAGCCAAAATCAAAGTCATCTCGAAGATCGGCTTCAAGTGCCAAATCAAGTACTGAGCCACCCATAGGATCGAAAAAGAAATGGGTTAAACCCAACTACAAATGGGTTCTGAAGGCTCAATCTCCCAAATCAACTAACGATTCTAATATTTCTATGTCTTCTGTTTGTGATAAGCAGGACATGTCATGGGAGAGAGTACCGTGCAAGGATGACAAAGGTCGACCCAGTTTCAAAATGGACTGGGTTCCAAAGACCAACTAATCCCGCTATGTGTCGGAGCAGCTATGGAGGCATATCATCAGACTTCGATTTGTTGGTAGTGGTTGTTCCAGGCACATGATAAGAGGCATCTCTCATCTGTACAGCACTCAAAACATTGCTTGGGAGAATGTGTCCTCTACGGGAAGGGAAGAAAAGAAGTGATCACTCACGGGGTTAGTGCTTAATGACATGAAGAATTTCCGGATCTGTTCTGAGATTACGCGTGCTGTTCTCAGACCTTCTGGATGGAAATTCAATCGGTGACTTACGGTTTGCGTTTTCTTCTCTAATACTCCTAAGTTTTTTTCTTAACCTGATTCGCTTTAAAGACTAATTTTTGTTTTAGGATAGTTTAAATTTGCGCATTTACTTTCGTTTCTCTCCTATGCACAAATTTAGGGGGAGAAATATAAAAACAAAACAAAAATTAGAAAACTTTCAAAAATCCAAAAACATTAGAAAATCAGAAAATCAAAAATAGGTCTGTAATGATATGTGATTGAGGGTGATATTTTGGGAAGTGATATTATCAAGTGATAACAGGCAACCTGAGTCTGCGTAACGTACCCGAAGTTGAAGGGTCTATGCTCTGACTTGATGCGTCGGTAGGCACGAAAAATTTTAAATGGACTTGACTAGGGAGATTTGAACTTAGGAAATTTATAGACTTGACAAATCTTGACCTAGTTAGATATGTTCAGCTTGACAATACGACGCTCGGATAGGTTGAGCAGGGAGATATATATGGGAATCTACTCGTCACATTAATTGAACCCGTACTTGGAATCGTGGTTTAACTTTTCCTCGATGTGCGGATTCTGTCCTTAATTCCGGTTGGATGGGACGACTGGTAAATTCCGATAAATTAGGTTTGTAGAAAATCGTTTTCTTTCTTTCCGTCTGTTAGTCATATGTTGTCTCCTTTGCGTGACCTCCAATCCAACCTGGTACACAACATATGCAACTCTATTTCTCTGCAGGATATATATATATATATATATATATATATATATATATATATATATATATATATATATATGTGTGTGTGTGTGTGTGTGTGTGAAATACTTCTCATCTGTTAGCCATATGTTGTCTCCTTTGCGCGACTTCTAATCCGACCTGGTACACAGCATATGCAACCTTCTTCTTCTCAACCCCTCTGAAGTAGTTAGCAATAGAATTCTGAATCTCTTCTCTCTCTGAATGGTTCTCTGCTCACCCGGTGTAAGGAGTACTCTGGAAGTTCTTCATGGCTAGGGCATATCAGGAAGCGGGAAACACGTTCCAGTACAATTAAAATTGAACTCATACAGATTGTCTATAGATCTCGCTGCTCAATTTAGGTGGACAACAATATCCCTGGTCGTCGTCAGATGAATGGACCTTAAGATATAGTATCTAAGAAATTAGGATCAGATATAAATTTTAGGTTTTTAAGTTCATCATGTCTTGTAACAAATAGTATGTCCTAAATCTGTCACAATTTTTCGTGTTTAAGTGGACAACAATATCGACGATCGACCAGACAAAGATGTGAATATGAAAGGTACCGACAAGTGGATAAAGGTTGTCTAAAAACTTTGATCCTAAATCACTCTTAAAGTTAGATATCATTTTTATTTTGTTAAATTTGTCATAGTTTCTTCTAATTTAAATATTAGGAGAGAATTAAAAATTAAAAATAATAAAAAAAATTCAAAAATCAAAGAAAAATCAAAAAAATTAAAAATCCAAAAATAGTGTTAATTCTGTTTTATTTCTTGTTCAGAAAAATCAAAAATCCAAAAAATATTTTTGTTTCTATTTTATTTTGTGTGCTAAGTTTTCTTTTAGTTTTGTTTTTGTCTTAAATAGTGATTTCAGGTATAGATAAGACTCATGGACTTTGTGTTGAAGATTTCTGAGCCAAAGGCTTCGTCCGTGAGCATCGAAGAATTCTCATTTGAAGGAGCAAGAAATGAAGATCATTCTTTCGACATTCAATCTTTCAACCCCAGAAGCAAGGTGAAGCTGAAATTGAAGAATATGTGACGGATTGCTTTGAAGTCTCCTCAATTAGTCTGCTGCTATCTTTATACCTGCTGAAGTGATCTAGAAGTTTAGTTCTCTCTGATGTTCTCTCTGAAGATTCTCAAGCTGAAAGCGCCATCTTTCAAGAATTAGTACGTCAAGCCTCCTCACCCAATGTGCGTTCAATGCCAAATTCTGAAGAAAACATCAAGTGCTCAAGATGAAGTCATTCATTGAAGATTCATATGTTCATCCTGATGTTGTGAAGAAATTGAAGATAAATGCTGAAGCCAAGCTCTCATTGAAGATTATCAAGAAAGCCAGCTACTTTTTAGGGGGAGCTTGTTGGGTCAATTAAGAAAAGAAAGCTATAAACCAAGGGGGAGATTGTTGGGTCAAAATATGGTTTATACTTTACTTTTCTGGGCATTGTATTTTTTCTGTAATATTTGTGGAATTTATGGTCTAGTTTACGGCTGAGTTTACGGCCGTAAACTCATTTACGGCCCATGTGTGTCCGGCCCATATTCAAGTATAAATAGAGGTGTTAGGGTGAGGAGTAAAGATTGATGAACAGTGAAGTAGTTTACGGCCAGAGAGAGAAATTGTGTGTGTGAATCTTTTGTATCCGGATCATAATTCTAATCAATTCATACATAGATTCATCATATTCTTCTTCTTCTCTTCTATTTTTATCTAACATCATCCGTTTGATTGGGATTCCGCACCATCAAACGGATCTGACTGATACACGGGCAAATTAGGGACTTACAGACCCGCTTCGTGAATGAGGCCTACTAACGGTAAGATTGACTTGCTCTTATACATCTATATATTATTAACTTATAATATTATAAAGTATAAGGGTTGAATTTTAACTTTTAAATTCTAAGGGCTAACTTGGAATTAAAGTATTCATAAGAGAAAACTTTTCAAATTCCAAAACTTGAGGGCAAGTTTTGTAACTTTCAAAACTTTTTCTATTCCATAATTTATGTGTTTAATAGTTTTAATTAAAAAAACTCTTCAAGTTCCATAACTTGAGGACAAGTTATGGAAGACTTTAAACTAATAAAAGAATTAACTTTTCTTTATTTTATAACTTATGAAATTAATTAAGGTTACACATTTTATTACTTAATGAAGTGACTCTTGAACTTCCATAACTTGAGGACAAGTTATGGAGTCATAAAACCATTCAATGAGACAAGACTCTTCATATTTGTAACCATTGCATACTTTTATGAGTTTTAAGAAACTTTAATGTGACTTTTCATGTAACTTGAGGACAAGTTACACAAACACATTTTAGAATCAATTCTTAGATTAAAATGAATCAAAGACACATAATCAATCAACCTTTTCTATTAATCTAAGCAACTCATATGAACATGATAATTGGAATCAAACTTTTTCATGTAATTAGCATAACACTCAAACTAATACAAAACATGAATCTATTGACAATTATCTTTGAAATTGGATTAGCATGAACATTACCACATCAAAAATAAGTTTATAAGTCCAGAAACAGCTTAGGGTAATGTTCCTAGTCCATTTCTAGCCAAAAATCTCGAAAATATGTTGTCTGGGGCTCCTACTCGTCGAGTGCATGAACCTACTTGGCGAGTAGGATGCATTTTGCCTTGGACCCGGTGAGTCCATTCATGTACTCGGCGATTCTGTTAGGCAGACAGCATCAAAACTCGATTTTTCAGCTACTTTTGCAAGTATAACAAAAAAACAAATTTGTCTCTGATACCACTGTTGGGTTTTGAGCATTCTAACACTCCTATGGTGTACATGCAACCCTATAAACCTTGGATCTATGTTTTCTCTATTATACATGCAAATAAGAACTTTCCAAGGCTTTAATCCTTACTAGCATATCATGAAGCTCTTATACTACAAAGTACTAGTTAGATGACATACCTTTTGATGTAGCTTGATGTCTTCAAGCTTTAAGAGCTTAGCCCCAATAGTGTGGAAGCCTCAAGTGGAATCACAAATCACCAAAACACCTTGGAAGACTTTCAAGAATATGGATACTTGGTTCTCTCTAGTGAAATCGGCTAGCCCTTCATAGTGTACCCACACTAGTGCCAATTTCACCAACCAATGACATCTTTATATAGTATGGATGTAACACCGTAAATTTCAAAACAATTTTTCGCATTTTATAAAAACACAATTCGTTTAATCATTCATAAAAACATCAATGTTTGAAACTCAATCCATGCCATACAAAAATCCCAAGATCTCATAACATAAAAATTCCGTGTGTGTACTGATCAAGCCGGCGCCTTCCCACGGTCATCGCTAGTACCTGAAACAAATAACACCAACACTGTAAGCAAAAAGCTTAGTGAGTTCCCCAAAATACCACACATAACACATATTAGCCACTCGAGGCTATAACTCTGTGGGTCTGTGGACCCTACTCTGTAAACCCTCTGGTTTTAACTCTGTGAAGCTTCCGGTTCCAACTATATAAACATGCACAACATAAATCACATAGAAATAATGCAGTACAACACATAACATACATATAGCATACAAATACTCTGTCACATAACTCTGATTACCTACTCAAGGTAAAGTATAGTGAGAAGACTCACCTCGCGTATCTCGATAACTCGCAAATCTCGGAAATCACTCGCGCTCGATCCCCCGAGCTATAATCCTCCTATAACACAATATATCTCTAATTAACACTTTCACAACTAAGGTTGACTAACCCTATCAAGTCAACACTGGTCAACTCTGGTCAATGGTCAACGGTCAACTTTGACCGGACTCGGCGAGTGCACTAGAGCAACTCGGCAAGTCTAAACTGTTGGGTTTTGAGCATTCTAACACTCCTATGGTGCACATGCAACCCTATAAACCTTGGATCTATGTTTTCTCTATAATACATGCAAATAAGAACTTTCCAAGGCTTTAATCCTAACTAGCATATTATGAAGTTCTTATACTACAAAGTACTAGTTAGATGACATACCTTTTTGATGTAGCTTGATGTCTTCAAGCTTTAAGAGCTTAGCCCCAATAGTGTGGAAGGCTCAAATGGAATCACAAATCACCAAAACACCTTGGAAGACTTTAGAGAATATGGATACTTGGTTCTCTCTAGTGAAATTGGCTAGCCCTTCTTAGTGTACCACACACTAGTACCAATTTCACCAACCAAGGACATCTTTATATAGTAAGGAGGATTAGGGTTAAACCCTAATACACATGACCTTTCATTTCCTAGGATCCATGGGTTAAACACTCCATGGACTATCCATGAAAGCTTAGCCCAACCTAAATGAACTTGGTCCATTCCATATATATAAGAGTCCATATTTAATTAGTTCCTTTTGATCACTTAATTAATTATAAATTAATTCTTGATCATTACTAATTAAATAATATGATTCCATATTAATATATTAGAACTTATAATATATTAATATTAATCATAAACATACTATTCTCAAAAGATTATCCATATAAATTGTGTCGGTGAAGTGCAACCCAAATGGCCCATGCCGGGTCGGGTCAAGTACATACCAAATATAGTTATGGACTTAGACATTAATCCAACAGTCTCCCACTTGGATAAGTCTAAAACTATTATTGCGTATGACTTCAAACCTAACTGGCAATCGTAGCTCCTAAAGCCGTTGTCAAACTCTGATCTTGTCAATGAACTTGTCCATTAGATAAGGGATCATATATTCCTCTATTCTAGATATCATATGGACTGAGACATGGATTAAAATCATTCTCTCTGTCCATTTGTTGTTTCCCGATTTGCGATTTATGACGACTGACTAATTGAACAAATCAAATCAGTCCGGGCCCGGCCGAGCACTTCCATTTGTCATCATCAAATCATCGAGGGGCCCATAGATATCACTTTTACCCCGAAGGTAAAAGGAATGGATAAACTTCGACTCATATGGCTTGTTCTACTACTTGTTGAATCATACACAAAGGCACATTTTATAGCACCGAGTTACCAAATGCGTTTTTGTGCAATCAATGTACAACCAACTCATAGTAACAACTCATATCTCTAGGTTTGAAGAATATAAGATATTATCGTCTCATGATCACTCGTGATAAAATCCATGAAGTGATTCCAATGAGCACGGGTTGAATCCAATACTCAGAACTTATGAGCACTCATGAGTGTTGTAACGCCCCGGGTTTTCTCGGTACGTTTGGTTATTTTAATTTAATTATCCTTGTAACCTTGGGTTAATTTATTTAACCAATGTCTGATTTCTTATGTTATTGGACTCTTTTGATCATCTTGTAAACTCCTTTTTGAAGTCCATGGGCTATGGGCCTATTTGCAATGTCCATCTAGTTAATAGTACTTAATGTGTAAATTGAATCATTTGGAACACACACAAGGAAAACACTCTAAACCCTACCTCTCTCTCAAAAATCGTCCCTCTCTCTCTCTTTGGGATCAAGAGCAGCCAAGGGGCTGTTTGGAGCTTAATTCTTGTTCATTTCCAGCCTTGATTCGTATTGGTATGAACCTCCTTATCCTTTCTTACAACTTGATTCATAACCTTGTTCTAGTTTTATGATTTCATCTTCACCTCTTCTCCTTCTTATTTTATTTGTAATTGTATGTTATACATCATCTCAAGATCCTATCTTCACCCCATATATGGTGGATGATGGATCTAGGGGATTACATGTGGCAAAAGATCATGGAAACCCTAAAAGGGAGAATGATGATTTTATGTGCTTATGTTTATTTTCATGTTGATTATTATTACATCCTTGAGGCTAAATGAAATCCTAATGATCCCTAACCCTTTTTAGTACCACCATTATCATGGGGACTGAATTGGGATGATGAACACATCTTAAAATGTGTTTCAAAAGGAGAAGGATGGATAAGCCAAAAAGGAATCACGGGTGGCTACGATTCTGTTTTCCATCAGATCTGTAGTCATTTTGTAAAAATCATATCTGGATCTCTAGAACTCAAACGGACCCCAAACCAGTTCCAAAAGTTCACAAATTGAGTTGGCTAACTTTCTTAAGAAGGCCAACCTCACTGATAAGGGCTTTATCTATGTGAAAGAATGGCATCTTTGCTGTTAGGTCTAATCCGGGTCTGTTCTGATATGTCATTTTGTTTTCATCATTTCTAAGGCTTGGAAAAGGATCCAGAGTGATTCCAAGTTTCTATATGTTCCTTATATTATGAATTTAAGATCTGGAGAATATGGGGTGTTATTTCCAATTATAAATTGGTTAGAATGGATCCACACTCCAGGTCAGTGGGCAGTCACCAGCTTTTGCTAGTGCTGTGATTGTCCACAATGTGAATTTTATATCTGGAGTTTGAGAGATGCTTTTCATTCAATTCCAACTCTGAGACTTTCAATTTTATGTCCTTTACTTCTCTTAATTTTCTTTTGGACGAATTCTACTCACAAGTTGGGTAGAATTGGCCAACATCACTTGACTGTATTGTTGGAGACAGAAGTGATACACCAATTTGTAAAATTCATATTTAATTCATCTTTTGGAGTTAGAATGAGTTATTTATAGTTATGGAATCCTGAGCAATCATAGTTTCCGATAAAATTTAGTTAAAGCTATGTTTCTGTTTTAGATTTTGGAGTAAATCCGTTTTGAACAGCAGGTCTGTTTTAGAGACCTTGCTGTGATTACTCTTTTCTCAACTCGTAGCTTCATTACTTCTCGTTTCTAACCTTTAGTCCTTCTTAGGCGAGGTTTTGAAGTTTGCTCAAGCTTGGTAGCATTATTTGATTGTTAGCCATCCTTAATACTCACTCAAGGTGAGTTCTCTCACACCGTTGTATTGATGATTGTGTTTGCTAGTTAGCTCGTGTGTGATTATTTGAATTTATTATAAAAGCATGTTATATAAGTATTGTTTTAATTCGTACATGTGCACTGTATGTAACTAATTATGGATATGGGGACACCACCAAAGGATACGGATTTACCGGTGCGGTGGGTAGGTAAGATCACCAACGTAATACTCTTCGTGAGGTGCGGTGATTAGGGCCAAATGATACGGGATCTTCCCCGTGCGGTTCAAACCTACAAGTCCTTCTCGTAATATAGACATTGATTCGTTCTTTGTCTTTATCATTATAATTGGAAAATGGATTAGGGCTAGTAAATATGAAGTTTAGTACAATGTCTGTGTTTGAATTCACTAAGCTTCGTGCTTACGTTTTTCCCTTATAACTTTTCAGGTGCTAAGATTAAAGAGGCTAAGGCTTGACATGGAGCATCGGGACATCGCTACTAGTTATTTTGTTGGGACCTTATTATTATTATTACTTCCGCACTTATTTTATATGATTATTAAGTTGATGGATTATGTTATGACTATTTCAGTTGTTTTAATTTAACTTAAGATGGGTTTTAAAAGTTTAAAATTTTTGCAAAAAAAAATTGGGTGTCACAAGTTGGTATCAGAGCCACAGTTTGAGGGAACTAGGCATTCTTGTGGATGTTCTAGACTCAAATTTGAGGCTCTATAAGAGTTTATTTTCTTTTTAAAATATTTTTCAAACTTTCTGAAGACTAGTAGTGAAAGATGTCGCGGTGTACCAGTCAGCCAGCCAAGTAAGCCTTATTTCTTATGTTAAATGTTTATGTTAAATTGTTGACGATGAATTGGATTCTACTAGCCTTAAAATATTAGATTACACACTTAGTTAGTGTTAACATGTGAGAGAGTTGTAAAATTAACGACTAGAGCGAACTGGAAATTTTGAAACTAGACGCGAATGCGAAATTGGAACTTGTGTGGAAGGTAGTAGAAGGGCCCCTACTATTTGAAACATCGGTGCCGGTTTCGAGTCGGGGCAAGGTTGAAAAATTTTCGGCAAGCTGAGTGTTTTGTCTTCCTAGAAATATCTAGACTGAATTGTTTCTAAGATTTTCCTTCTTCTGTGGATACCAATGGCTCCGCCTGCTCGACTTAATTAGCTCCAAATGGAGCAAGTTAGGGATATTGTCGTTGAGGAATTCAATAACGGTTTCAACGAACTAATCCCGGGTGTGACCAACGACATAATCAACCAATTCGGTGCTCTTCTGGATGAGCGGTGTTACTGTCTCTGCCTGTTCAGGATTCGGCATACTACTTCGAGAAGTTCAAAAAGTGTAGCTCTCCTCTTTGGAATGGTGAATCCGACCCAGTTGCTACTAAGCCCTGGGTGTCAGATGTTGAGGGCGCCTTCATAAGTGTTGGGTGTCCGAACTAGTACAAAGCAGTGATCGCCATGAATCAGCTGTGAAAAAGGGGAAAGACATAGTGGAAGACCATCACCGCCTTATTGAACGAAGACTAAGTGAGGGCCATGTCTTGGGCCCAATTTGTGGAGAGGTTCGAGGCACAATATGTGCCTAAGGTGGAGCAGCAGCGGATGCAGCAAGAGTTCATGGCCTTACAGCAGACTACTGAATCCGTTAGTGACCTGTACGCCAAGTTCTTGGAGATGCTATCTTTTTGCCCCTCGTTTGCTGGGAACGCGGCCTGGTTAGTCAGCCGGTACACTACCATTCTACGTACCGAGATTCGGGAATTCGTTAGCATGCAGGAGTTCCCGACTTTATCCGCGATCATGGATGCAGCGAGGAGGAGGGAAATCGAGTTGCAGACCCAGACCAAGAGGAAGGCCAATGACACCTCCTCCAAGACATCCGGAGATGCCCAGAAAAAGCAAAAGCAGGGTGGTAAGTCAAGGTATGAGTACAAGCCGTCTTCAAGTCAGGGCGAGAAAAATCCGTTGATATGCTACAACTGTAAAAAGCCAGGGCATCATTGGAAGAATTGTAGGGCTCCCCCTGCGAGTGCAGTTCCTCATATTACTTCTGCAGTTCCCGTCTGCTATCACTACAACGAGACGGGACACAAGAAGCCTGAATGCCCGAAGTTAAAGACTGGTAAAGGAGACAGGGGTACAAATCCTGCAATTGCATCATCCTCTAAGGGAACCACTATGGTGACACGAGGTCGTGCTCACCAGATGACTGTGGAGGAGCCGGTGATTACAACGACACTGGCAGACACTTATTTGCTAGATTCCAAGCCCGATGTTGTTATGTTTGATAGCGGTGCTACCCATTCTTTTGTATCTCACACGTTTATTAATCGTTTGGGGCGTAGTATTGGAAAATTGGCTCACCCAATGGTTGTCGATGTTGTCGACAACCGCACTATTTCTGTCACCGATGTCTATCGGGGTTGCACTATCGAGTTTTCTGGAGTTGAATTCCCTATTGATATTATCCCTATTGCGATGCGAGAGCTCTGCGTTATCGTAGGCATGGATTGGCTTGATGCGTTTGATGCGGAAATCCACTGTCGTAAGAAGCAAGTTCGTGTTCGAAACCCTAGAGGTGGAGAACTTATTATTCAGGGGGACATTCCCCGCCTGGCTATGGCTTCTTGCTCTTCTGCTATAGCACTAGACGACGTTCCTATCGTTTCCGACTTCAGCGATGTCTTTCCGGAGGAACTCCCTGGCTTGCCACCTGTTCGGCAAGTGGAGTTTCGCATTGATTTGGTGCCAGGTGCGACTCCGGTAGCGAAATCTCCTTACCGCTTGGCACCACCTGAAATGAAAGAGCTCCAAGATCAACTTCAAGATCTAAGTGATAAAGGGTTTATACGGCCAAGCTGCTCGCCTTGGGGTGCTCCTATTCTCTTTGTGAAGAAGAAAGATGGATCCCAGCGAATGTGTATTGATTATAGGGAGCTAAACAAGCGCACGATAAAGAATAGGTACCCGTTGGCACGTATTGACGATCTTTTCGATCAGCTTCAGGGAGCATCTTGGTTTTCCAAGATTGATTTACGTTACGGTTACCATCAGATGCGGGTTCGTGAAGAAGACATTGAGAAAACAGCATTCCGTACTCACCCTCTAACATTGAGAAAACGGTATTAAGGTCGATCAAGCCAAGGTTAATGCGGTTAAACAATGGAAGATTCCAAAAACACCTTCTGAAATTCGCAGTTTCTTGGGTTTAGCCGGTTATTACCGGAGGTTCATTGAAAATTTCTCTAAAATCGCCTTACCACTCACCCGATTGACCAAGAAATCAATGAAATTCGTTTGGGGCCCGGAGCAGCAACTGGCGTTTGATGAGTTAAGGAAACGATTGTGTGAAGCTCCGATTTTGGCCTTACCTGATGGGGTTGAGGATATGGTGGTTTACTGTGATGCATCGCTTCAAAGTCTTGGTGCCGTGTTAATGCAACGAGATAGGGTGATAGTCTATGCCTCCCGACAGCTGAAACCCCATGAACGAAACTACCCCACTCATGATTTGGAGCTTGGGGCTGTTGTTTTCGCTCTTAAGATTTGGAGATACTATCTCTATGGAGTGAAGTTTATCATATACACTGACCATAAGAGTCTAAAATATTTGTTCGAGCAGCGGGATTTGAATATGAGGCAGATCCGAGGGTTGGATATGGTAAAAGATTATGATTGTGAAATTCACTACCACCCTGGTAAAGCTAATGTGGTAGCTGATGCTCTCAGTCGTAAACAATCTGCCGAACCGATTCGAGCTAAGTGTCTCCGGATCATGATGGTGTCGTCTTTGTTAGATCTAATCCGGTACGCCTAAAAGACGGCAATACTGGAGGAAAACATCAGGCGTGAGAAGATTGGGAAAGAGTTGTCTAAGATGGAACGAGACGGGCGGGGTTTGCTGACTCGCTACGGTAGGGTTTGGGTCCCATATACCGGGGGAAATCAGAAAACCCTAATGGATGAGTCTCATAAGTCAAAATTTTATATCCATCCTGGTGCTACTAAAATGTATCGGGACCTTCATGAGGCTTACTGGTGGCATGGAATGAAGAATGATGTGGCTCGATTTGTGGAAGAATGTATGACCTGTCGGAAGGTCAAGGCGGAACACCAGAAACCGCATGGGAAGTTGCAACCATTGGAGATTCCTGAATGGAAATGGGAGCATCTAACCATGGACTTCATTACAAAACTTCCTAGAACTGCCCGAGGATCAGATACGATATGGGTGATTGTTGATCGTTTGACTAAGAGTGCTCACTTTCTGGCTATAAAGGAGAGCTCATCGGCGGAGAAATTAGCCGAGATCTTTGTTTGGGAGATTGTCTCATTACATGGGGTGCCCGTTTCTATCGTCTCCGATCGAGACACCCGATTTACCTCTCGGTTCTGGAGGAAGTTTCAAGAGGAATTGGGCACACGATTACATTTTAGTACCGCCTTCCATCCGCAGACAGACGGGCAGAGTGAGCGGACGATTCAGACCTGGGAGGACATGCTTCGGGCATGTGCGATTTATTTTGGGGGTAGTTGGGATGACCATCTACATCTAGCTGAGTTTTCTTATAACAACAGCTATCACTCGAGCATTAAAATGCCTCCGTATGAAGCCTTGTACGGGAGGAAGTGCAGGACGCCCGTTTGTTGGGGCGAGGTTGGGCAGAGGGTACTTGGGAGTACCGATATCGTGCTACAGACCACGGAGAAAATCCAAGTGATTCGGGATCATTTGGTCACAGCGAGCAATCGTCAGAAAAGTTATGCCGACAAAAGATGCTCCAATCTTGAGTTCCAGGTGGGAGATTATGTGTTGCTTAAAGTTTCCCCCTGGAAAGGTGTGATTCGATTTCGGAAGCGGGGAAAGCTCGGACCCCGATTCATTGGACCCTACAAGGTCATAGCTCGTGTGGGGAAGGTGGCTTACCGTTTAGAGCTTCCTGACGAGCTTAGTCTAATTCATAATACGTTCCATGTGACTCAGTTACGAAAATGCGTTGTTGATGAGACCGCTGTGATACCACTGGAGGACATACAAATTGACGAGCGTCTCAATTATGTTGAGAAACCAATCGCTATTTTAGAACGAAAGACGAAAGCTCTCCGCAACAAGACTATAAACCTGGTTAAGGTGCAATGGAAACATAGGAAGGGTTCGGAATGGACTTGGGAACCGGAATGTGAGATGCGGACTCATTATCCGGATCTGTTTCTAGGTGTTGACTTCGAGGACGAAGTCCGTTCTTAGTGGGGGAGAGTTGTAACGCCCCGGGTTTTCTCGGTACGTTTGGTTATTTTAATTTAATTATCCTTGTAACCTTGGGTTAATTTATTTAACCAATGTCTGATTTCTTATGTTATTGGACTCTTTTGATCATCTTGTAAACTCCTTTTTGAAGTCCATGGGCTATGGGCCTATTTGCAATGTCCATCTAGTTAATATTACTTAATGTGTAAATTGAATCATTTGGAACACACACAAGGAAAACACTCTAAACCCTACCTCTCTCTCAAAAATCGTCCCTCTCTCTCTCTTTGGGATCAAGAGCAGCCAAGGGGCTGTTTGGAGCTTAATTCTTGTTCATTTCCAGCCTTGATTCGTATTGGTATGAACCTCCTTATCCTTTCTTACAACTTGATTCATAACCTTGTTCTAGTTTTATGATTTCATCTTCACCTCTTCTCCTTCTTATTTTATTTGTAATTGTATGTTATACATCATCTCAAGATCCTATCTTCACCCCATATATGGTGGATGATGGATCTAGGGGATTACATGTGGCAAAAGATCATGGAAACCCTAAAAGGGAGAATGATGATTTTATGTGCTTATGTTTATTTTCATGTTGATTATTATTACATCCTTGAGGCTAAATGAAATCCTAATGATCCCTAACCCTTTTTAGTACCACCATTATCATGGGGACTGAATTGGGATGATGAACACATCTTAAAATGTGTTTCAAAAGGAGAAGGATGGATAAGCCAAAAAGGAATCACGGGTGGCTACGATTCTGTTTTCCATCAGATCTGTAGTCATTTTGTAAAAATCATATCTGGATCTCTAGAACTCAAACGGACCCCAAACCAGTTCCAAAAGTTCACAAATTGAGTTGGCTAACTTTCTTAAGAAGGCCAACCTCACTGATAAGGGCTTTATCTATGTGAAAGAATGGCATCTTTGCTGTTAGGTCTAATCCGGGTCTGTTCTGATATGTCATTTTGTTTTCATCATTTCTAAGGCTTGGAAAAGGATCCAGAGTGATTCCAAGTTTCTATATGTTCCTTATATTATGAATTTAAGATCTGGAGAATATGGGGTGTTATTTCCAATTATAAATTGGTTAGAATGGATCCACACTCCAGGTCAGTGGGCAGTCACCAGCTTTTGCTAGTGCTGTGATTGTCCACAATGTGAATTTTATATCTGGAGTTTGAGAGATGCTTTTCATTCAATTCCAACTCTGAGACTTTCAATTTTATGTCCTTTACTTCTCTTAATTTTCTTTTGGACGAATTCTACTCACAAGTTGGGTAGAATTGGCCAACATCACTTGACTGTATTGTTGGAGACAGAAGTGATACACCAATTTGTAAAATTCATATTTAATTCATCTTTTGGAGTTAGAATGAGTTATTTATAGTTATGGAATCCTGAGCAATCATAGTTTCCGATAAAATTTAGTTAAAGCTATGTTTCTGTTTTAGATTTTGGAGTAAATCCGTTTTGAACAGCAGGTCTGTTTTAGAGACCTTGTTGTGATTACTCTTTTCTCAACTCGTAGCTTCATTACTTCTCGTTTCTAACCTTTAGTCCTTCTTAGGCGAGGTTTTGAAGTTTGCTCAAGCTTGGTAGCATTATTTGATTGTTAGCCATCCTTAATACTCACTCAAGGTGAGTTCTCTCACACCGTTGTATTGATGATTGTGTTTGCTAGTTAGCTCGTGTGTGATTATTTGAATTTATTATAAAAGCATGTTATATAAGTATTGTTTTAATTCGTACATGTGCACTGTATGTAACTAATTATGGATATGGGGACACCACCAAAGGATACGGATTTACCGGTGCGGTGGGTAGGTAAGATCACCAACGTAATACTCTTCGTGAGGTGCGGTGATTAGGGCCAAATGATACGGGATCTTCCCGGTGCGGTTCAAACCTACAAGTCCTTCTCGTAATATAGACATTGATTCGTTCTTTGTCTTTATCATTATAATTGGAAAATGGATTAGGGCTAGTAAATATGAAGTTTAGTACAATGTCTGTGTTTGAATTCACTAAGCTTCGTGCTTACGTTTTTCCCTTATAACTTTTCAGGTGCTAAGATTAAAGAGGCTAAGGCTTGACATGGAGCATCGGGACATCGCTACTAGTTATTTTGTTGGGACCTTATTATTATTATTACTTCCGCACTTATTTTATATGATTATTAAGTTGATGGATTATGTTATGACTATTTCAGTTGTTTTAATTTAACTTAAGATGGGTTTTAAAAGTTTAAAATTTTTGCAAAAAAAAATTGGGTGTCACAAGTTGGTATCAGAGCCACAGTTTGAGGGAACTAGGCATTCTTGTGGATGTTCTAGACTCAAATTTGAGGCTCTATAAGAGTTTATTTTCTTTTTAAAATATTTTTCAAACTTTCTGAAGACTAGTAGTGAAAGATGTCGCGGTGTACCAGTCAGCCAGCCAAGTAAGCCTTATTTCTTATGTTAAATGTTTATGTTAAATTGTTGACGATGAATTGGATTCTACTAGCCTTAAAATATTAGATTACACACTTAGTTAGTGTTAACATGTGAGAGAGTTGTAAAATTAACGACTAGAGCGAACTGGAAATTTTGAAACTAGACGCGAATGCGAAATTGGAACTTGTGTGGAAGGTAGTAGAAGGGCCCCTACTATTTGAAACATCGGTGCCGGTTTCGAGTCGGGGCAAGGTTGAAAAATTTTCGGCAAGCTGAGTGTTTTGTCTTCCTAGAAATATCTAGACTGAATTGTTTCTAAGATTTTCCTTCTTCTGTGGATACCAATGGCTCCGCCTGCTCGACTTAATTAGCTCCAAATGGAGCAAGTTAGGGATATTGTCGTTGAGGAATTCAATAACGGTTTCAACGAACTAATCCCGGGTGTGACCAACGACATAATCAACCAATTCGGTGCTCTTCTGGATGAGCGGTGTTACTGTCTCTGCCTGTTCAGGATTCGGCATACTACTTCGAGAAGTTCAAAAAGTGTAGCTCTCCTCTTTGGAATGGTGAATCCGACCCAGTTGCTACTAAGCCCTGGGTGTCAGATGTTGAGGGCGCCTTCATAAGTGTTGGGTGTCCGAACTAGTACAAAGCAGTGATCGCCATGAATCAGCTGTGAAAAAGGGGAAAGACATAGTGGAAGACCATCACCGCCTTATTGAACGAAGACTAAGTGAGGGCCATGTCTTGGGCCCAATTTGTGGAGAGGTTCGAGGCACAATATGTGCCTAAGGTGGAGCAGCAGCGGATGCAGCAAGAGTTCATGGCCTTACAGCAGACTACTGAATCCGTTAGTGACCTGTACGCCAAGTTCTTGGAGATGCTATCTTTTTGCCCCTCATTTGCTGGGAACGCGGCCTGGTTAGTCAGCCGGTACACTACCATTCTACGTACCGAGATTCGGGAATTCGTTAGCATGCAGGAGTTCCCGACTTTATCCGCGATCATGGATGCAGCGAGGAGGAGGGAAATCGAGTTGCAGACCCAGACCAAGAGGAAGGCCAATGACACCTCCTCCAAGACATCCGGAGATGCCCAGAAAAAGCAAAAGCAGGGTGGTAAGTCAAGGTATGAGTACAAGCCGTCTTCAAGTCAGGGCGAGAAAAATCCGTTGATATGCTACAACTGTAAAAAGCCAGGGCATCATTGGAAGAATTGTAGGGCTCCCCCTGCGAGTGCAGTTCCTCATATTACTTCTGCAGTTCCCGTCTGCTATCACTACAACGAGACGGGACACAAGAAGCCTGAATGCCCGAAGTTAAAGACTGGTAAAGGAGACAGGGGTACAAATCCTGCAATTGCATCATCCTCTAAGGGAACCACTATGGTGACACGAGGTCGTGCTCACCAGATGACTGTGGAGGAGCCGGTGATTACAACGACACTGGCAGACACTTATTTGCTAGATTCCAAGCCCGATGTTGTTATGTTTGATAGCGGTGCTACCCATTCTTTTGTATCTCACACGTTTATTAATCGTTTGGGGCGTAGTATTGGAAAATTGGCTCACCCAATGGTTGTCGATGTTGTCGACAACCGCACTATTTCTGTCACCGATGTCTATCGGGGTTGCACTATCGAGTTTTCTGGAGTTGAATTCCCTATTGATATTATCCCTATTGCGATGCGAGAGCTCTGCGTTATCGTAGGCATGGATTGGCTTGATGCGTTTGATGCGGAAATCCACTGTCGTAAGAAGCAAGTTCGTGTTCGAAACCCTAGAGGTGGAGAACTTATTATTCAGGGGGACATTCCCCGCCTGGCTATGGCTTCTTGCTCTTCTGCTATAGCACTAGACGACGTTCCTATCGTTTCCGACTTCAGCGATGTCTTTCCGGAGGAACTCCCTGGCTTGCCACCTGTTCGGCAAGTGGAGTTTCGCATTGATTTGGTGCCAGGTGCGACTCCGGTAGCGAAATCTCCTTACCGCTTGGCACCACCTGAAATGAAAGAGCTCCAAGATCAACTTCAAGATCTAAGTGATAAAGGGTTTATACGGCCAAGCTGCTCGCCTTGGGGTGCTCCTATTCTCTTTGTGAAGAAGAAAGATGGATCCCAGCGAATGTGTATTGATTATAGGGAGCTAAACAAGCGCACGATAAAGAATAGGTACCCGTTGGCACGTATTGACGATCTTTTCGATCAGCTTCAGGGAGCATCTTGGTTTTCCAAGATTGATTTACGTTACGGTTACCATCAGATGCGGGTTCGTGAAGAAGACATTGAGAAAACAGCATTCCGTACTCACCCTCTAACATTGAGAAAACGGTATTAAGGTCGATCAAGCCAAGGTTAATGCGGTTAAACAATGGAAGATTCCAAAAACACCTTCTGAAATTCGCAGTTTCTTGGGTTTAGCCGGTTATTACCGGAGGTTCATTGAAAATTTCTCTAAAATCGCCTTACCACTCACCCGATTGACCAAGAAATCAATGAAATTCGTTTGGGGCCCGGAGCAGCAACTGGCGTTTGATGAGTTAAGGAAACGATTGTGTGAAGCTCCGATTTTGGCCTTACCTGATGGGGTTGAGGATATGGTGGTTTACTGTGATGCATCGCTTCAAAGTCTTGGTGCCGTGTTAATGCAACGAGATAGGGTGATAGTCTATGCCTCCCGACAGCTGAAACCCCATGAACGAAACTACCCCACTCATGATTTGGAGCTTGGGGCTGTTGTTTTCGCTCTTAAGATTTGGAGATACTATCTCTATGGAGTGAAGTTTATCATATACACTGACCATAAGAGTCTAAAATATTTGTTCGAGCAGCGGGATTTGAATATGAGGCAGATCCGAGGGTTGGATATGGTAAAAGATTATGATTGTGAAATTCACTACCACCCTGGTAAAGCTAATGTGGTAGCTGATGCTCTCAGTCGTAAACAATCTGCCGAACCGATTCGAGCTAAGTGTCTCCGGATCATGATGGTGTCGTCTTTGTTAGATCTAATCCGGTACGCCTAAAAGACGGCAATACTGGAGGAAAACATCAGGCGTGAGAAGATTGGGAAAGAGTTGTCTAAGATGGAACGAGACGGGCGGGGTTTGCTGACTCGCTACGGTAGGGTTTGGGTCCCATATACCGGGGGAAATCAGAAAACCCTAATGGATGAGTCTCATAAGTCAAAATTTTATATCCATCCTGGTGCTACTAAAATGTATCGGGACCTTCATGAGGCTTACTGGTGGCATGGAATGAAGAATGATGTGGCTCGATTTGTGGAAGAATGTATGACCTGTCGGAAGGTCAAGGCGGAACACCAGAAACCGCATGGGAAGTTGCAACCATTGGAGATTCCTGAATGGAAATGGGAGCATCTAACCATGGACTTCATTACAAAACTTCCTAGAACTGCCCGAGGATCAGATACGATATGGGTGATTGTTGATCGTTTGACTAAGAGTGCTCACTTTCTGGCTATAAAGGAGAGCTCATCGGCGGAGAAATTAGCCGAGATCTTTGTTTGGGAGATTGTCTCATTACATGGGGTGCCCGTTTCTATCGTCTCCGATCGAGACACCCGATTTACCTCTCGGTTCTGGAGGAAGTTTCAAGAGGAATTGGGCACACGATTACATTTTAGTACCGCCTTCCATCCGCAGACAGACGGGCAGAGTGAGCGGACGATTCAGACCTGGGAGGACATGCTTCGGGCATGTGCGATTTATTTTGGGGGTAGTTGGGATGACCATCTACATCTAGCTGAGTTTTCTTATAACAACAGCTATCACTCGAGCATTAAAATGCCTCCGTATGAAGCCTTGTACGGGAGGAAGTGCAGGACGCCCGTTTGTTGGGGCGAGGTTGGGCAGAGGGTACTTGGGAGTACCGATATCGTGCTACAGACCACGGAGAAAATCCAAGTGATTCGGGATCATTTGGTCACAGCGAGCAATCGTCAGAAAAGTTATGCCGACAAAAGATGCTCCAATCTTGAGTTCCAGGTGGGAGATTATGTGTTGCTTAAAGTTTCCCCCTGGAAAGGTGTGATTCGATTTCGGAAGCGGGGAAAGCTCGGACCCCGATTCATTGGACCCTACAAGGTCATAGCTCGTGTGGGGAAGGTGGCTTACCGTTTAGAGCTTCCTGACGAGCTTAGTCTAATTCATAATACGTTCCATGTGACTCAGTTACGAAAATGCGTTGTTGATGAGACCGCTGTGATACCACTGGAGGACATACAAATTGACGAGCGTCTCAATTATGTTGAGAAACCAATCGCTATTTTAGAACGAAAGACGAAAGCTCTCCGCAACAAGACTATAAACCTGGTTAAGGTGCAATGGAAACATAGGAAGGGTTCGGAATGGACTTGGGAACCGGAATGTGAGATGCGGACTCATTATCCGGATCTGTTTCTAGGTGTTGACTTCGAGGACGAAGTCCGTTCTTAGTGGGGGAGAGTTGTAACGCCCCGGGTTTTCTCGGTACGTTTGGTTATTTTAATTTAATTATCCTTGTAACCTTGGGTTAATTTATTTAACCAATGTCTGATTTCTTATGTTATTGGACTCTTTTGATCATCTTGTAAACTCCTTTTTGAAGTCCATGGGCTATGGGCCTATTTGCAATGTCCATCTAGTTAATATTACTTAATGTGTAAATTGAATCATTTGGAACACACACAAGGAAAACACTCTAAACCCTACCTCTCTCTCAAAAATCGTCCCTCTCTCTCTCTTTGGGATCAAGAGCAGCCAAGGGGCTGTTTGGAGCTTAATTCTTGTTCATTTCCAGCCTTGATTCGTATTGGTATGAACCTCCTTATCCTTTCTTACAACTTGATTCATAACCTTGTTCTAGTTTTATGATTTCATCTTCACCTCTTCTCCTTCTTATTTTATTTGTAATTGTATGTTATACATCATCTCAAGATCCTATCTTCACCCCATATATGGTGGATGATGGATCTAGGGGATTACATGTGGCAAAAGATCATGGAAACCCTAAAAGGGAGAATGATGATTTTATGTGCTTATGTTTATTTTCATGTTGATTATTATTACATCCTTGAGGCTAAATGAAATCCTAATGATCCCTAACCCTTTTTAGTACCACCATTATCATGGGGACTGAATTGGGATGATGAACACATCTTAAAATGTGTTTCAAAAGGAGAAGGATGGATAAGCCAAAAAGGAATCACGGGTGGCTACGATTCTGTTTTCCATCAGATCTGTAGTCATTTTGTAAAAATCATATCTGGATCTCTAGAACTCAAACGGACCCCAAACCAGTTCCAAAAGTTCACAAATTGAGTTGGCTAACTTTCTTAAGAAGGCCAACCTCACTGATAAGGGCTTTATCTATGTGAAAGAATGGCATCTTTGCTGTTAGGTCTAATCCGGGTCTGTTCTGATATGTCATTTTGTTTTCATCATTTCTAAGGCTTGGAAAAGGATCCAGAGTGATTCCAAGTTTCTATATGTTCCTTATATTATGAATTTAAGATCTGGAGAATATGGGGTGTTATTTCCAATTATAAATTGGTTAGAATGGATCCACACTCCAGGTCAGTGGGCAGTCACCAGCTTTTGCTAGTGCTGTGATTGTCCACAATGTGAATTTTATATCTGGAGTTTGAGAGATGCTTTTCATTCAATTCCAACTCTGAGACTTTCAATTTTATGTCCTTTACTTCTCTTAATTTTCTTTTGGACGAATTCTACTCACAAGTTGGGTAGAATTGGCCAACATCACTTGACTGTATTGTTGGAGACAGAAGTGATACACCAATTTGTAAAATTCATATTTAATTCATCTTTTGGAGTTAGAATGAGTTATTTATAGTTATGGAATCCTGAGCAATCATAGTTTCCGATAAAATTTAGTTAAAGCTATGTTTCTGTTTTAGATTTTGGAGTAAATCCGTTTTGAACAGCAGGTCTGTTTTAGAGACCTTGTTGTGATTACTCTTTTCTCAACTCGTAGCTTCATTACTTCTCGTTTCTAACCTTTAGTCCTTCTTAGGCGAGGTTTTGAAGTTTGCTCAAGCTTGGTAGCATTATTTGATTGTTAGCCATCCTTAATACTCACTCAAGGTGAGTTCTCTCACACCGTTGTATTGATGATTGTGTTTGCTAGTTAGCTCGTGTGTGATTATTTGAATTTATTATAAAAGCATGTTATATAAGTATTGTTTTAATTCGTACATGTGCACTGTATGTAACTAATTATGGATATGGGGACACCACCAAAGGATACGGATTTACCGGTGCGGTGGGTAGGTAAGATCACCAACGTAATACTCTTCGTGAGGTGCGGTGATTAGGGCCAAATGATACGGGATCTTCCCGGTGCGGTTCAAACCTACAAGTCCTTCTCGTAATATAGACATTGATTCGTTCTTTGTCTTTATCATTATAATTGGAAAATGGATTAGGGCTAGTAAATATGAAGTTTAGTACAATGTCTGTGTTTGAATTCACTAAGCTTCGTGCTTACGTTTTTCCCTTATAACTTTTCAGGTGCTAAGATTAAAGAGGCTAAGGCTTGACATGGAGCATCGGGACATCGCTACTAGTTATTTTGTTGGGACCTTATTATTATTATTACTTCCGCACTTATTTTATATGATTATTAAGTTGATGGATTATGTTATGACTATTTCAGTTGTTTTAATTTAACTTAAGATGGGTTTTAAAAGTTTAAAATTTTTGCAAAAAAAAATTGGGTGTCACAAGTGTTGTAGCCCTTTTCCCAACACCTTAGACCTCTACAAGCCAACCCATGACAGTCTTAATTCATATCTACTTCCATAATATAACCGACTGTGGATGGTTTGAATAACTTAGTCATTCTGGAAGAATAACCTAGTTTATTCGGGAAGTCAAAACATGCAAAATGAAACACAAGAATAATTGAATCCAATATGGTATCAAAACCTATGAACATAAATAAAACACCTTTTATTTATCACCATATGATTACACATTATTCATGTATACTGTTTCAGCTATCAACTTTATTCTTGAATTTAAAACAATAGTAATCCCATGCTCCAAGCATGTACACTATGTTTTCTAAACACTAGTCATGCCATACACCAAGTATGCATACTATGTTTGTCTATGATCTTTACTTTGTGAACTAGATCCGTTGAACATAACTTCAATAATTCTCTTTTCACACTCCCAAATCCTTACTGCAAATACAAGAATTCCAAATTCATGTCATTTACTGAAATCCGTTAGATTCTAAACTTATATGCATTGATCCTCTTGTAATGATTATGCACAAAGTCAGAAAGACTTGACAACAATCATTACAGAGTATTCCAAAGGAGATCAGCTCCTTGGAAACTTCCTTCTTGCATTAAGTTTCCTAATCTTACACAGATTGAATAATTTCTAACTTTGAAACATTTCCATATTCCATTTTGACTATCACTTCTGAACAGGAGTTGCCTCCTTACAGATTATGTCAATATGGTCCTTCCAAAATTATCACTATACTTCCAACTTTCCTTGAGCACCCAATCTTTGGTAAACCTTAGATTGTTCTCGACAATTGTTTAATCCTTTTAGTCATATCCAGTTCTAAACCTTTTCCCTTCTTAATGCCCCGGGCATTTGGAAAATTTTAGAAAGGATGAATATAGCACATGTAATCGATCCTATATCCGAAGCATATGGGAATCGATTCATGATGTCTCACATAAAGACTAAACAAGTCTTTTGCTATAATATGTCCATTTCAATTTGCCAAGTTCTCATAATTCAGATTATGAAAAGGGATGCCGTAATCATAATAGAATTTTAGAACGCAAATAATCGACTCATATACAAAATTTCCTTATGTTGAGCCATTCCAACATGAAATTCATATATATATCCTTGACTAAATACGATTAAAACCTCAATCTAAGCTTTTTGATTTGAGATGAAGTATAATTTCCTCTCCCTTAATTATAGCAAAACAACTTTTTCCCAATTGAAACCTTTTGTTTTCTATAATTAACATTGCTAACTTGAAACCTTTATCATTATTATCATGCTCCCACTAACATGATGATTATTCGCATAACACTTATGCTCCCACTAGCTTTGACATGTACTCAGAAATCAGCTGACTTTCTTACCAAAGTTCAGATTTCTGATACTAGATTGTTTTGATAAAACTTTATCAAAATCATACACCTTCCCTTAGATAGCACACTTGTGTGTCTAAACAATTATGAAGAGGGATGCCGTAATCATAATGGTTAGACCTTTTTGCCACTTCTCACAAGTCCAAGTTAGTGTGCCGGTAAACCACACACGCTCCACTAACGACTTTGAGAATGCAAATATCACAATTGCTATCTAAGCTAAAATCTACTTAGTGAAAGTGTTTCCTCACCATCATTTTCATGAATCGGAGAGAAACCTTATGACACTTAGATTTGCCGATGTATGTGTTCTTTATCCATGTGAATTGTCATAACCATAGTCACAAGACAAGGATAATGACAAATCCAAAATAATATGGATTGAACTCAATCTTAATTTCTTGCCACCTGGCAGCTCAAGGGCCTGCCATTGCTTCCAAGTTGTTGTGCAACTAATTGAGAACTCTAAGAACTCATACGCAATGCCAACTTTAACTGGAATGGGCACAGAATATGTCAACACGATAGGTTATAAACCTCAAGTCGTGTGCTGGTGAAGAACCTCAGGTTCTCTTCTTGATTAGTTCTTGAGATTTCAAGACCTTTAAGACTCCCATTGTCCTCTTGACCTATAAGACCCCCTTGTCAAACATCCAAGAGATAGTGTGGATTCTAACCAAGACAAACACTTCACACAATTGGCCTTAGTTGGTCTTTGTTTTATCCAAAACATCACAACTTACCAATTTCAAATGTACAAGAGTTTTAAACCTTCTTTAAGACATGTCACTCAAGTTACAATCTTAGAGTATAACTCTAAGAATTGTTTTTGGAACGAAGTATGAATCATCTTCTTGATTTAACCACTTCAACAATTCAAGTTCCTCTTCTTAGCTATAAGAAGGCTCTTAGAGAATGAATTGTCTCTAAATCATTAAGATGATCACAAAACTGATACGAAAGTACTCTCTCCCATCTTTTCAGATTTGAGAAACTTTTATCCTTCTACCTAATTTGATTCTTCTTATTCGCTCTGCCATACATTGGAACCTTTTCTAATGTCTCAGAATTACACTTAAGCTTGTAAGTATAACCATATTTACTGAGCTATAGTAAATTATGACGAATAATCTTATCGATCTTTTGTGGTGGACTTAATCAGTGCACAAGACTGTGTACTCGATCCCTTAGTCCTTCACTTGACTCACACATCCATGTGAACAAGTAATTAGTCTTAATTTTCCAATACTTGAAAGTTCTCATTCATCATGCTATACAACTTGCATGATTCCAAGTTCCGGTCCAATTGAAACTTGGGTGATGAGAATCTTTCCTTATTTGGTAAATTTAGACATTACCACAAATGAAAGAATCAATTTCATACTTCCACTCTTGCTATTAATGGAATCTTATAAGCAACAAAAATTTCCACAGATGCCATTGTAAGGATATTTTAAAATAAATAAAATCAAAAATTTTCCTTTTATTTTAAAAACTTTGCGGAAGAACTTGTCCTTACAATCCATATGAAAACTTGTTGTTATCTATTCCTAAGCAATATCTCATAACTCCTAAGAAGTAGCTCAAGAATCCGATCTTCAAACTATGCGATAGAAATCCATCTACGCCATCAGATTCAACATATTCTTTCTTTAAGTTTCTTCACTTTTCTTTGATTCTTAAAACATCACCATGTGACCCAGTCACATCATGTATCAGGAATCTCAGAATAGAAACTTAGCAGAGTTAGATAGTGGAATTTACCTGAAGTAGAGTCAAAGTTATTGACTTTAACATCCTTAGGTAAATTTGGCAGCTTCGCAACCAATGCCCCTTCCTTTGGCAATATAAACATATGGAGCCTTTGATAATGGTACACGGGACTATCATAGACTTAGCTTTTCTCTTTACCATTTGGTCAACCGAGTTGACTATGGCCGATCCCTTTCCATTGGGAAGAGAATGCTTTCCTGGATTTCATGTGTCACTATTGTCAATGTCCATCAAGTTTTAAGGAAGTTGATCTTAACAAATAGATAAGATCATTAAGGGTCTTGTCATAGTCTGTTTCATAGGTGTCCCAAAGGAACTCACTATGTGACTTAGAAAGTGATTGAACCACCAACTTTCTCAAGACTTTGACACCCAACTCTCCCGGCTTGTCAATATGTGACTACATCTCCAAGATGTGATCACACCTAGACCTTGCCTTGCCAATAGGGCTTGAGTGACCTTGAACTTGTGGGTTAGGGAGAATAATTGGAGGAGGTGAAAGAAGTATGATTTCCATGGGACATCATCTTCATTTAGGAAAGCTTGTTTCAAGAGATTTAGGAAGATCATAGATGTCTAAACCAGACATCTTTTGGGAGATATTCAAGATAGTTGATCTTAAGTCCTTAATATAACACCCAATATGAAATATTAAGGCTAGGACCCAACAAACTATTTTATAACTTAGAAGAGGGATGCCGTAATCAAAGCTATAAAATATTTGAAGGTAGGTGAATGACGATTCACCAATTTCCACCAAGATAAACGAAATATATTATTAGGTTTTAATTGGTTTTGAAACTCCTAGATCTATTGAGATTCATTGAACTGTTCAAAGGCATGTTTCAATCTCGAGTGTGCCCTCTCAAATTTTGTGACTGGGATGCCGAGGATCACAAAACAAGGTGTGAATAACCATACCAATTCACTTGGTACCCTTAATATTATCACCCAATCAATGTGCCGGTTAACCACACACGCTCCATTGATCTATGACAAACATTAAGTCACCCTTCGTGATCCTTACTAGTCCAAGTTAGTGTGCCGGTTAACCACACACGCTCCACCAACGACTTGGTAAGGTACAAAGTGTGAATTCCATGGGCTAGCACCAAATTCACATTTTTCCTAAGTAACTAAGATTGGGTATTATTAAGAGTTTAGTTACTTAGTATTTATCATTAATACTTTTAATGAACGGAGAATTATAGTCTTGTCAAACCCGTTCGGCTAATGACACTCCACCGGTCAAGCAAGCGGTGGGTGAGAGTGGACACCCATTAAGTCGCCATTTTATAGGCAACAACCTTATACCCACCTTATAGATCGGCTTCGTGAATGAGGCGTACTAGCGGTAAGACTGACTTTACTATTATACATATATATATTATTAACTTATAATATTATAAAGTATAAGGGTTGAATTTTAACTCTTTAAAATTCTAAGGGCTAACTTGGAATTAAAGTACTCATAAGTGAAAACTTTTCAAATTCCAAAACTTGAGGGCAAGTTTTGAAACTATTCAAAACTAATTAATTCCATAACTTATGTGTTTAAAGTAGTTTTAATCCAAAAACTCTTCAAGTTCCATAACTTGTGGACAAGTTATGGAAGACTTTAAACTAATAAAAGAATTGACTTTTCTTTATTTTATAACTTATGGAATTAATTAAGGTTACACTTTTTTTTAATTTATTATTTAATGAAGGGACTCTTGGTCATCCAAAACTTGAGGACAAGTTATGGAGTCATAAAACAATTTAATGAGGAAAAAGACTCTTCATTTTGTAACCTATGACAACTTTTATGAGTTTTAAGATTCATAAATGTGACTTATAAGTTACATAAACACATTTTATGAACTTCTTTTAGATTAATTTGGATTAAAACCAACTATCACATAATTTTATTCATTAATCTAAATTCACTCATAAAACAAGGTAACACAAAAAACTTTTGGTGATCCATAACTTATTCTTAAGTTATGGAATCCTTTAAAACATTAACACCAAATTTTGTAACTCCATAAAAACTTTGAATCAATTTTTTTTTAAAACCTTTTCATATCCATAACTTATGGAGGTTTCAAAAAATAAAACTCTTTAGATCAAACTTTTAAAACTAATAAAATAATCATATCATTTTATCTTTTATTAAATTTGACCTAATTCAACTCATAAAGCAAATTATTCAAATTTTACAAATAATTAGTTTTTCACAAGAACAAGTAATTATCTTAAAATTTGACAAACTTCATGTTTTTTTTCTTTTTTTTTTTCAACTTTGAAAATAAAATATTTGCATCAATATAACAGAAAACAACCCGTGGCTCTGATACCACTGTTGGGTTTTGAGCATTCTAACACTCCTATGGTGTACATGCAACCCTATAAACCTTGGATCTATGTTTTCTATATAATACATGCAAATAAGAACTTTCCAAGGCTTTAATCCTAACTAGCATATTATGAAGTTCTTATACTACAAAGTACTAGTTAGATGACATACCTTTTTGATGTAGCTTGATGTCTTCAAGCTTTAAGAGCTTAGCCCCAATAGTGTGGAAGGCTCAAATGGAATCACAAATCACCAAAACACCTTGGAAGACTTTAGAGAATATGGATACTTGGTTCTCTCTAGTGAAATTGGCTAGCCCTTCTTAGTGTACCACACACTAGTACCAATTTCACCAACCAAGGACATCTTTATATAGTAAGGAGGATTAGGGTTAAACCCTAATACACATGACCTTTCATTTCCTAGGATCCATGGGTTAAACACTCCATGGACTATCCATGAAAGCTTAGCCCAACCTAAATGAACTTGGCCCATTCCATATATATAAGAGTCCATATTTAATTAGTTCCTTTTGATCACTTAATTAATTATAAATTAATTCTTGATCAACACTAATTAAATAATATGATTCCATATTAATATATTAGAACTTATAATATATTAATATTAATCATAAACATACTATTCTCAAAAGATTATCCATATAAATTGTGTCGGTGAAGTGCAACCCAAATGGACCATGCCGGGTCGGGTCAAGTACATACCAAATATAGTTATGGACTTAGACATTAATCCAACATAAACGTGTTCACTGACTCCCTCGGATCCTCTCTTGACACGTCGAGTACTTCCCTAACCCGACGAGTTCCATCTGGCATGAATCGCAGGGCCACCACGACTCAACTCGCCGAGTCTCAAGAACAACTCGGCGAGTTCCGGCTTGACTCAGCCCCTATTGACTCTCCCTGACTCACTGGGTCATCCCCCAACCCGGCGAGTCTACTCGCTGAACAATTTACGTGAAACCCCAACCCTACTCGCCGAGTCTCAAGAACAACTCGGCGAGTTCATGCCATGCACAAACTCTATTGACCTTATGAGGTCAGATCTGCTTCCCCAAACCATAGATCTGGCCTTCCCAAACATGAATGTCACGTAAAGTTCGAAACTTGATGCTTGTATAACCGCCACAAGGCATAAAAAGGAGATTTGGTCCCAATAATGACAACCTAGGTCCAATAACTCCATAATAACCCAAAAAGCTCCAAGGGTTAGGGTCTCTGGACCTCTTTGAGTCCATATCCAAGGCACAAACTCGAAGAGGGACCATTTGCTTCACATAATCACTCTCCAAAGGGGTTAGAAAACCCTAACTCTAAAGAGCAACCCTAAAACTGAAGGAGGTTCGAACTATTACGTCAAAATGAAGCCTCTGGACTCTAGATCTGCTGGAATCTCACCTCCTCCTTGCTCTTGCCACCTTCTTCTTGCTAAACAAGGAATACAAAGGCCCAAAAGTGACTTCCTCTCTCCCAAAACGAATTTGCTCTCTTAGGGTTCTCTCAAGGGACTGGTAGCCGCAATGGGAGGCTATAAGTGCCCTTAAATAGGCTCCAAACCCGGGGAAATAGGGTTTCATTAAATAGCGTGGAATCTCCGAGTCCACTTTTTGGACTCGCCGAGTCCAGACGCGAACCCGTGCCCATAGCCGCGATCATACTCGGCGAGTTTGGGCTCCAACTCGCCGAGTCTCCTCATAAATCACCAAAAAATATAAGAATGAATAATACTTGGGAATCCGAGTTGTTACAATGGAGACTAGGGTTAAACCCATGACCTTTCATTTCATATGATCCATGGGTTAAACACTCCATGGACTATCCATGAATGCTTATCCCAACCTAAATGAACTTGGCCCATTCATATATAAGAGTCCATATTTAATTAGTTCATTTTGATCACTTAATTAATTATAAATTAATTCTTGATCAATACTAATTAAATAATATGATTCCATATTAATATATTAGAACTTATAATATATTAATATAAATCATAAATATACTATTCTCAAAAGACTATCCATGTAAATTGTGTCGGTGAAGTGCAACCCAAATGGACTATGCCGGGTCGGGTCAAGTACATACCAAATATAGTTATGGACTTAGACATTAATCCAACACTAACTTCGTCCTTAGGGATTTTGAAAAATGGTGGCTATTTCAGGAGGTGGTTCTACTATCTCTTTGGAGATAGAATTCCTTGGAACACCTAGTAGCCCAAAAATCGCTAAGACATGCCCTATTACCTAAGGTGTCGGCTCCTTCCAGTTGCAGGAAGCGCGTTTTCTTGTACAACCCATCGACTAACACCTAGACTGGCGTCGAGTCTACAATCTCTTCGGGATCTGGGTTATAAGGCTTAACGCAACATACCATTTTACTTTATTCAAGCATTCTTGGTTGCGGAGGTGGTCATGTGGTTCTTAGTTTTTTAGTATTAACTTTGGGGAGTGCAGTCTATCGTCTACGGGGCGACGGTGACTTTTCTCGCATGAGGAAGTGGTGTGTCCTAGGCACTACTCGTCGGTAACTGGATGGACGAAGTGCCTGAGTAGTGCGAGTATTACTTGCAACTACTCTCTCGGTGTTTCAGAGTTTCCTCGATCCATATTAAATCTGGAGAGTATAGGGTTCCGTCACTCGAAACCCCTAGTTTCCTCATCCACTCTTCTCAGAGTTAAACCTGTCACAGCTTCCAGGTTTATGGGATCTCTGCTGATGTGCTTAATTCGTGGGATTAAGCATGAATGGATAGTTGTAGTCAATGTCTTTGACTCTTACGACTTGGGTTACTTTTCCTAACTGAGGGTGTTAGCTACTATGTTGGCTTGACCAGGATGACAACGAATTTCGAATTCGTGGTCATTTTAGTAGTTCAAACTGTAGTGGTTCTCTTGACTCCAGCTCCTTTTCTATGGGATAGGATGAAGGGTCCTATTTTAAGGTTCATGGTAGACCTCATACTCGGCTTAATCACTAATGCTCGGTGTATGCAAGTCGTATATAATTGAGATCGACGGGATGTTCAGTTGTGTGGCCCTACCCCAAACCCACAACCCAACGAGGAACAGGGAGTAGGGAGGAAGCACACATCTTAAATCTTATAACTCTAAGCTATATACCACTCTAAAGCATACACTCAGTAGTAGTAAGTTAAATCCCATGAGTTCTTTCTCTTGATTCACGAACTTGGTTGTGCGGTGCAATTGGTCTTTCTGGGGAATCCACTGGGTAGGTTTCGGGTGGTTATCGTCTTCTAGAATACCTGCAGTGTCTTTCACTTCTGGTTCTAACTGTCTAAGGAGGGGTTGGTTAACAGGGTGTGGTACCCTTCTCCTGGGTACTTCGGAAGGTTTGGATAAGAGAGACGACTTGACGGATTGCATTAGGTTTTCTCATTAGGTTCGGAAGAAACTTAATTTGAATAGGCTATGGTGAAAGTTCTCTTTACACAACACTAGAAATTTTCACATGGTTGCAATAAGTCGAACCATGATTGACGGAAGTGTCAAAATTAACATACATCGACATGATGTGGAATGAAGATCGATAGGAACATGTGCTGAATGGGGCACACAAGTTCTTAGCGTCTCAGGTTTCACCCGTGGTATCACTATCGTGGATACTCAGACCGATGGAACCGACGCGGAACTCTAGGGGGTCCTGATGTTTCGGAATAATGTACTTTTCATGAATGGATTTCTCACGAGGCCTCTCTATAACCGCCTAGCATATACTAGTCAGGTATAATTAAGGTTGAAAGGACTGTTGACTGAGCGACTCCACCCTAAATCCATAAACAAACGAGGAACATGAGATGAGGAAGCATCACTCACTCGAGGTCTATCAATTCTTAATTATAACTGGCCTTAACGTATATACCTTGCCATCGTAGGATTTTTGAGTGTTACAACAGTGTTGTGACTTTCGCCTTAACTAGGGAGTAATTACAATTAGAATTAATCATTTAATGTTTTCGGTTAACTACTCAGGATAGAGAGATACGTACCAAAATTCTAACAGGTTCCTTGATGCTTCTCCTTAGGCATTAGGGTTAGACTCCTCCTGCGCCCTTGTCGTTTCTTTCAGTTGGGCAGCCCCTCTTGAAGTGTCCAATTTCACCACATAGGTGGCATACTGGACTGGTCCCCACATTGGTGGTTGATGTAATGAACTCAACCGAGGTTCTACAAAAGCGAGCGGTATGCCCCTTCATGTTGCACCTGGCACAAAGGAGTTCTCGGCAGATACCATGATGAAGGTAGCTACACTTGCTGCAGCAGGGGAGGTTTCCGAGGTAAGGTCTTCTTGAAGTCGGGACGGAAGGGCTGACAGGGGTTTTGACTGCCTCAGCTCATTGCCCTTCGGAAGGTCCTTGAGCCGAGATACTTCCCTCCTCGTTCTTGAACTTTCTCTTCAGTGGATTTGGTTGGGGTTCTTGGGTGGCTGGGTACGTAGGTGTTGGTTGCTGCTGTCTATTGCTAGGATCGGAAATCTCGATAGGGCTCCTGCTAACATTGGCGTTGTTAGCATTCAGATGAGCCATGACAACTGCTACGGCTGCTGAGATTGCAGCTTGGAACGTAGCTTCATCGAATAGAAGAGTCGGTGTCTTGCCAGCGGATTGGTTACGTTTCTTCGGAGGCATGGTTTTTCCTACACGAAAAGGAACACAAGCTGATGAGAGACGATGGTTAACTCTATACGTATCTATCCTTTCTATAATAGGCATAAATTTTTCCCCGCGCCTCAGATTATGGTTACCTGAGTGTCGACCTACATCCCTATGATGCAGCCCGAGTAACAAGGTACGAGTAAGTGTATCAGAAAGCCATAAGATGGGAGTCGTTCCTACTAAGTTATCTTTATACTGGAGAGATTCACTCTCCGACTTTGGAAAGATTTGAGGACAGTTCGGAACGAAGGTCACAGAAGAAAAGGCTCATGAAGACTTATGGGTAAACACTCTCAATCGAGGTTTTGAGATCCAATCTAATCGTAAAACTTGCGACGGGAAAGACGATTTACCTAACACATAGTGTGAGTAGTGTAATCACTAACTCACTAAATTGTATTATTTTATGGATATATTAGCGTGATGATAACAAGGAAAGGACATCTCTCGGGTTTCATGTATTGGCTCCCTCTGTCCACCTCTTATCCTTGACTATATCGGCGTTGGTTTCCTTTGGGTATCTATATAGGGTTCTCGTGCTCTCGCAGACATATTGAATTTCTACTCCGTCTTACTTCTGATTCTGACTCTGAGTGACATCTCTTCAGGATGGATGACTGGAATCTCGGAAGTTCAGGCGAATTTTCCACCGATGTCCCTAAAGGTATAGGCACCTGGTGGTTTCAATAGTCTCGTCCCGGTTCACTTATCTCCGCACTGGAAATCTTCTTAGTGAACCTCTTATGGGTCTAAATCGACTCTTCTGTTGATCACTGAAGTGGATAAGGTTCTCTAAAGGGTTCGTGCGAGAATGGAAATGTCTAAAGAATCCTAAGATATTATTAAAACATTTCACTGGGTGATCCATATCGGGTCCTGCTGCAAATACACAACATACACAAATCATATACAACTTAGATCCGATAGGCCTTCGAATATGTGGTACTACTCTATATCCACATCCCAACGAGGAAAAGGATGTAGAGCGAAACCACGCATTCTTAGCCTATGGGATCCTCACTATATATAACCTTGGAAGTATACACTCTGTAATCATAGGTCTATCGATAAGGATCTCTTTGGTTTTCATGCAAGGTTATCTATGGTTCCTAAAATACCCCTATGGTATTTTAATCACATGCTTGATTCTTTCACTTCAGAACATGCTTTTGGGTTTATTGTAAGTCTTTTAGTATCCTAAAATACTCATATAGTATTATAATCTTATGTTTGGCTCTAGTAATCCTATTTGGTAAGTTTCAGATTTGTTGCAACACCACCATCACTCCCAAGCACACGTTAATCGCATCTCGAATAAATATAGTTGATCATGTTATATTTATTCCAACTTACGATTACATAACTGCCCATGTTTGAGGGTAGTGGTCAACATCCAAAGACTTTTATTCTTGTTCTTCTTGTGATACTTTGTTCGGGTGTTTAGATTCTGGATATTCTTATACTTTTGTAAAATATGGTTATATTTTAAAGTATAATTCTTGGTCAGAGTGTTTTATCCTAAATGTATTTATAGGTTGTATATCTTTTATGATTAGATATACTGAGCTCACTATAAATAATGCTCTGATACCAATCTGTCACACCCCAAAACCGAGAACAGTGGAATACGTTTTGGGGTGGAGGACGTTATGTCAAATATCACAACATATGTAGTATAGTAATCAAAGTACAACAACCATTGCATTAACAGTAATAATTTTACATAGGTTACATTTCACCGCAATATCAAAGTAAATTCAGAGAGTAATATAGATGCAACTTGGTACTAGGCTGACTTCGCAAAAGCTCCCGGGATGTACCAGTCTATAGACGACCTGAGAATACAAGTTATTTTGAAAGCGAGTATCAACATTTTTATAATGTTGTTGAATTCATAAGTATTTAATGTCATTAGTATAAATACACATTTTATTCAAAATAACCTCATGAAAGGTGGTGGTTTAGAATCTATAGAGTATTAGAATCCTTTCCAGAAAATCCTATATTTTCTAAATAAAAGCAGTCTTCTACCAAGACCCGATTGTTTTATGTTTAAAGAGTAATTTTCCCAAAGACACTATCATTATCAAAATATAGTTTTTACTTTAAAGGAGTTGTGAGAAAAGCCTCAAGTAAAAGTAATAGGGAAAATAATATTTTACCTCAGCAGTAACGCTGCTGGCTAAAAGTAAATAAAACCTATACTCCAGGCCGAACGCCTCGCAAAGCTTAAAGGTAAATAAATCATAGACTTCAGGCGGGATTCCTTGCAAAGTCTAAAAAAACAAATAAAACATAGACTCCAGGAGGGTATCGAATGAACAATATGCCTGGCTCAGTCTAAAACAAGGAAACACAAACTCTAGACAGTATCGAATGAACGATACAGCTAGCAAAGTCTAAAACAGAGAAGTACAGACTCCAGACAGTATTGAATGAACGACACAGCTAACAAAGTCTAAAACAAAGAAGTACAGACTCCAGACACTATCGAATGAACGACACAGCTAGCAAAGTCTAAAACAGAGAAGTACAGACTCCAGACAGTATCGAATGAACGACAGAGCTAGCAAAGTCTAAAACAAAGAAGTACAGACTCCAGACAATATCGAATGAACGACACAGCTAGCAAAGTCTAAAACAGAGAAGTATAGACTCCAGACAGTATCGAATGGACGATACACCTAGCAAAGTCTAAAACAAGGAATGGATAATAAAAGGGTTGAATTTGAACTCATATGTAACCATGTTGATTGATGATCGAATCCTTGATGACCCTCCAGGTCATGCGATGTATAGTGATATATGTCACCCATGGGCCTTACCGGCTCGGACTGTAGCTAGCAATCAGGATGCGGGAGTGTCTGCCCCGTATGGATCTATACACATGATGTCTGCTCTCCCTCCAGGAGACTCTGGTTACATGGCGATGGCGCTAAGAAGCGTCGTATCAGGAAATAGTACGTCACATTCTATTTAAAGTATTTAAGTACTAGTATAGACTCACGAATGAACTGACTCTTGTGGAATTCTTCATACTAGAAAGAGTAAAAAGAATCTCCTACCTATTCCTATAATAATTACTAGTATTTCCGGTATATGAACAATGAATGGTAGGATACCTTTGCTACCCAAAGGAGATGAACTGGCTGATGGATACCTTTATGACTATACATGTATACATTATACAACATATATAACTAGTAATTAAACGACCTTCGTACGGATAACCGATACCCTAGAACCACATCCAAACAAGGAAAAGGAGGTAGGGTGAGCTAGCCTTCCTAAGTCCTTTAAACATTACTTATATAGTTATACATATACAGGCATGAATTTAACAATATAAAAGCATAGAAGAAACTTTGGTAAAACCTTTGGAAAACTTTACAAATAAGGATTTATGACTTGGTGTCAGTTTAGAAAACAAGCTTTGGAAACCTGTGAAAAGCCTTTGGAAAAACCTTTAGAAATCTTTTGGAAAACCTTTGATAATCTAAAAGAGAAATTCATACTTTAAAACAAGACTTGAAAACCTTTTGTTGGATAAAGTAATTTGACAAGCAAAAATCTATTTTGCTAGACAGTTATTAATCCCATGTGATTGATATAATAACTCTATAGTTCAACTTGTATTCCCCCCCCCCCCCCCCCCCAATAAAACATTTAAAATAATTTAAAAGGTTAATTCAGGGGTATGAACCCACCTGAAGTGAATGACTCGGATGAAAGACCGATATAGGATCGTCGGGTGTCGAATGAAGTCGTGAGCACAAACGGATCCTAGTTTAGCATGTAACAACACATATATGAATACCATTAGCATATAACACACTAATAGTCCTAGGAAAAACACTCTAGGACATAAGAACACTTAGAATCAAGTGTTACTAATACATAAGAAGTCCCCAAATGAGTGTAGGACCCTTAGGATGAGTGTAAGGCCACAAAACATGAAGTTTTATGATTGTGCGGCCCTATGTGTGGTTGTGTGTGCGGTCAGGACATGTGTGCGTCCAGGAGTGTGCGGCTAGACTGTGTGTGCGGCTACACATAGGAGTGTGCGGCCGTACAGAGGGTGTGTGCGGCCACCTTATGAAGGTGTGCGGCCGTACACCTTCAAAGAATGAAGAACACGAAGAACACTTTGAGTTTTTGGCTTAGATTCATGAGACTTACCACTATAATAAGTTGGATGATGGAGAAATTCGTGTTCTTGAGGCCCTTAGAGTGTTCTTGGATGATGTTTCTAGAGTGAGAAAGTAGGGTGCAACCAAAGAGGAGAAGAGAGTGACTGAAGGGGGGGGTCTCCTCCAATATATAGGGTCGGGTGTGAGGCTGGGGGGTGTGCGGTTGGGTGTGCGGTTGGCTGGCCGCACACACCTCCTTTGGTGTGTTTGGCCCGATTTGTAATCCATCCTTAGACTCGTATCTAGGTTGTACTAAGTCTAAATCACTCATATAAACCCGAAAACACGTTAGAAGATAGTAAAGACGAGGGCTAACTTGGATAATAATGAAAAAGGCACAAGTTAGAAATTTCGGGTTGTCACACATTCTCATTCTCGTATAAACCACTTAGATAGTTGTAGCCACTCCAACAATCAATAGAAGAGTCAACGAGAATTTAACAGAGTTTCATTAGAAGAATTCCGAGGAAGAACATATGAGGATCAAAGAGACTATAGAAACCAGAAAATTCTTTTACCTTAATAAAGGCACCGAAGAGAAGTTCACATGAACTTCCGGGATTCGAACTCTCCTTTATGAAGTAATGGGGATTAGGGTTCGAATCGGAAGTAAGACGGCACTGGAATTCAATGTACCTACAGAGGAGTAGGACACTATGTAGATACCAGGAGAGAACAACCCAATACCGCCCATATTAGAACAGAAAACAGAGGAAAACCATGTGTGTTCCTTACAAATTTTTTAGTGTCATTTCGTCATATTAATAACTAATAATCTAATCCAACCTATTGAGTTAGTGAATACATTACTCGCATTAGGTTTTAAGCTTATTGTCTCGTTTCTGTTATGACTAATAACAATAAATCAGATCACGAAATCTCAATTGAGAGTGATTATTTTTCAAATTCATAAGTCTATTTTATGTAGACTCTATTATGAACTACTTTCAAATCTTTTCGAAAGTTGGAACATGATATCCACCAACCAAATATAACTTAGTTCGGATGACACCTACCTTGTGACATTCTACAAACTTACTTCTACTCCTTACCATGACTGCATCATAGGGATGTAGGTCGAATCATCGAAAACAATATAACAAAACAAAAAAGTTACATTCACATAAATGATTAGAATACATCAAGAACCAACCATAAATGCTCACAAACTCATTTTCTTATCATATAACAGAATCATGCCTCCAAAGAAACATAACCAACCCGCTGGCAAAACACCAATCCTTCAGATGGATACAACTACTTTTCAAGTTGCGGTCACAACTGCCATAACAACTGTCATGACTCACCTTAACGCTAACAATGCAAATGGTAATGGAATTGTTATCGGCAATCCCAATCAGGGTGACAACCAAGTACAACAACGAGTGCCTACTTGCGAAGACACTCCGAACCTCAAATCTAAGAACAAGAAATGGATATTCTAGGATAAAAAGAAGGGAAAATCACCTCAAAAGTTAGCCAAGAGACAACAACCAGCGGCAGCCTCAGCGGCTATGAAATCTGTTGCTCCTACTACCGTTTCTACTAGTATCCCGATTACCCCTATCCTAGAAAGCAGTATGCGGGAAATCTACCCAAGTGAAAAGAGTGCAACTTCCATCGCATGGGATGATGGGTTTTAGCCATAAGAACTTTCCTATGTGCGCATGCGAAACCCTAATGCTCGGATCTAGGCTTTCTAATAAACATGCTTTAAATCCAAGACTTCTAATAACTAATTAGGCTAAATAACAACATTGAAATAGATCTAGAACCATACCTTTGAGTTCCTTGTTGATCTTGAGGTCTTGGAGCTTCTAGAGTCACAAATGTCACTCCTCTGATGGCTTACAAACACCAATAGCAAGGAGGATGATTTAGGAGAGAGGAGAGGGGAGGAATTCGACCAAAGGTTCCTTACTTTAGGTTGTCACACGAATTCAATCAGCCATGGGGTCTATTTATACTTGTAGACTCCTTAAGGATTACAGATAAGTCCCTATCAGATAATCTTCTCTTAAGGCTATCCAAATCCATTCCTAGATAACTCTAATGGACGATTTTAGCTATCCTAAAGCCTCTAGAATCCGTCCATAGCATATCCAAATGGATTTACAGTCTAAAGTTTAACTATCAAACAATTGACAGTTTATACCCCTTTATTTAATTAATCTCTTTAAGTCACCAAATTAATTCTAATTAATTCTATGACTTATATTAATCAAATAACAATATATTATTCATTATATTATTCCCATAATATATTAATAATATTTACTCTCTCTTATTAAATCATCCTATAAAGTTGCTATGGTGAAGGCAACCCAAAAGGACCATGCACAACCGGATATAGTTACAGCCTTAGACACTATTCCAACAGTCTCCAACTTGGATAAGTCTAGTAACTATACAAGTACAATTCGGTTTGCAATCGTAGCTCTCAAAGACGCTGTCAAAACCTGATCTAATCAATCTTGTCCTTTAGATAAGGGATCGTACAGTCCTCTGTTAGATATCATGCTGACAATCCTATGGAATGGTTAGTCAAGCATTTAGGTTTCTCGATCTCTGATTTATTTGACATAGAACTTAATCGAACACATCAATTCAGTTCTGACCGGGCCCGGCACATAAGTCAAATCAAATCATCGAGCGGCCGAGATATCGCTTTTACCTTCTTAGATAAAAGTTACAGATAAACTTCGACTTATATGCATTTACTTATTCATTAACCAACTATACACAACAATTCGTTTTATAACACCGAGTTACTGATGCGTTTTCGCATTATCAATGTACAACCAATTAACAAATAACAAACCATATATCTAGGTTTTAAGACTATATGATATTATCGTCTTGCAATCACCCTTTTATATCTTATTCCATAAGGTGATTCCAGCAAGCGTGGGTTTGTTCCAATGCTCAAAACTAGTTCATAAGCACTCATGAACGTTGCAGCAACCCTTTGCTATGCCTAACACCATTTAGACAATCTACACACCAATTCATGACAATCTTCATTCATATCTACTTCCAACATATGAACGATTGTGGACAATTTGAACAATTCTATTATTCCTAATAATTTCAATTGTTCTGGAAGTCAAAACATGCAAAGTGAAACAATAGTTAAACGATTAACATAAGACAGTAACATTACTTATAAATAAAACTCCTTTATTTAATCATCAAATGTTAATTACATTTATCTATTACACGTTTCTAATACTATCTAATCTATGCTAATATCATCCTTCAGCCCAATGCTCCTAGCATGCTGCAAGTGCTTAACCCTACTCAGTCCCTTCGTAAGCGGATCTGCTGGGTTATCCTCTGATGATATCCTCTTCACTACAAGTTGTCCTTCTTCTACACGATGTCTGATGAAGTGATATTTTCTATCGATATGTCTTGATCTACTATGATCCCTCGGTTCCTTGGTTAAGGCAACCGCACCTTCGTTATCACAGAAAATCTCCATTGGCTCCTTTATGGCAGGTACGACTCCAAGATCACCGATGAAGTTCTTTAGCCATATCGCCTCCTTCGACGCTTCGCTCGCTGCAATGTACTCCGATTCGCACGTTGAATCAGCTACAGTTTCCTGCTTGGAACTCTTCCATGTCACCACTCCTCCATTTAGGGTAAAGACCCAGCCCGACTGCGAACGGTAATTGTCCCTGTCGGTCTGAAAACTGGCGTCACTATACCCTCGCACCTTCAAGTCATCACTCCCTCCGAGGACTAAGAACCATTCCTTCGTCCTCCGAAGGTACTTAAGGATATTCTTCACCGCAATCCAATGTGCTTTGCCAGGATTCCCTTGATATCTGCTAACCATGCTCAAAGCGAAGGCTACATCAGGGCGAGTACAAGTCATAGCGTAAATGATTGAGCCAACTGCGGAAGCGTATGGTACTCGGCTCATTTCTGCTATCTCAGCTTCGGTACTCGGACTTTGAGTCTTACTCAACTTGGCATTACTTTGTATTGGTAATTCTCCCTTCTTTGAGTTTTCCATACTAAAACGTTTTAGTACCTTCTCCAAGTAAGTGTTCTGACTAAGCCCAATTAGTCTCTTACTTCTTTCTCTCACTATCCTTATTCCCAATATGTAAGAAGCCTCTCCGAGGTCCTTCATAGCGAAGCACTTCCTGAGCCAGGACTTAACTTCCTGCAGAATCGGGATGTCGTTTCCTATGAGTAATATGTCATCGACATATAGAACGAGAAAGCTTACTATACTCCCACTGGCTTTGACATATACACAAGACTCGTCTTCGCTTCGTACAAATCCAAACTCTTTGACTTTCTCATCGAAGCAAAGATTCCATCTGCGAGACGCTTGCTTAAGTCCATAAATGGACTTCTCAAGCTAACACACTCTATTCGGATGCTTCGGATCCACAAACCCCTCGGGCTGAGCCATGTAAACATCCTCAGCCAACTTCCCATTAAGAAAAGCGGTCTTGACATCCATTTGCCAAATCTCATAATCATGAAATGCGGCAATAGCTAGCATCACTCTAATAGATTTAATCTTCGCAACTGGTGAGAAGGTCTCATCATAGTCAACTCCAGGAGTTTGAGTAAAGCCCTTCGCAACCAATCGCGCTTTATATGTGTGTACGTTTCCATCCACGTCGGTCTTCTTTGTAACGCCTGTGTTTCCGGGCTTGCCATTTGTAGCAATGTAATAGTCTAGGTTAACCTTTGTAACCCGTTTTGAAATAATAATAGTAATGTATTATTTGAGTATTTTGTGTTTTGTGCTTAATTGCTTAATTATGTGGTTTGATTAATTAAGAATAAAAATAAGCGTCAAAATTTAAGTGTAAAATAAACTTAATATATTTGATTAATGTTGTAGTAATTGAAACGAGGTTTCCGAATATATATAGAACGCCCAAAGCTGACTTCGTATGAGGAAGTTATGATTTATTGAAGTTCCGGCTTAGCGATATACAGCCTGTTTTACTCGATTTGAGATCGAGCGGTTGTTAGCCGAAGCAATCTAAATGAGAATCGAAGATCTCATTGTTGGTATTGAAACGATAAAAAGTTAGGCAAGAACGGACGTCAAACGAAGAAGTTATGAATTTATAACGAAGTTTTTCTGTCGCGGCCTATTAAAAATAATTAATAAAAATAAAGTCAAAATTAGCCGACGGAGTCTAAACGAAAGTTGTAGAGCGTAGTCTCACCTTCGCGTGGATATAAAGAACGTCGAAAACGGAGTTCGTATGAAGAAGTTATGAATTTCCGAAGTTTATTAATCATTTTGTATTTATTTTTAATTCAAAATTCGGAAGCATTATCCGAAGGAGTCACCGATCTGATCCGAGGTACGCCCCGCGTACTCGAGTACGCCCAGCGTACTCCGAGGGATGTCGACACTCGCACTCGAGCACTTCGGATACGTAAGCAATGACGTTTTGGGCAGTACGCCCCGCGTAACGCAGTACGCCCCGCGTACTCCGAGGCTCCAGCCTCCTATAAATAGGATGCGAGGGTTCCGGGTATTTTTGCCAATTCCCTCTCGTTTTCGTGTCGAAGCTCTGCGCAAAAACCCCCGAAGCCACCCCGAAGCCCCGGTATCATACTCTAGCCCCGAGGCAAGTCCCGAGATCCCGAAGATCCCGAGAAGCGCGGTTCCCGAGTCGAAGCTCTGCCCGCGAGAAGTTCGATTTTCGAAGAGATCTTCCAGATCTGCTGAGGAATACTACTTTTATAAGCCGTAGTGCTGTCCGATCATCTTCTGATCAAGTGAGTGTGTAGTTATTTTCTTCTAATACAATAATACGAAGTATTTTATATAAAAATACGTGCTATGTGTATATATTTGGTTGTGTTATGTGTGAATGAGTATTCACTCTCTTCTATCTTATAGATCTGCTTATTTCTTTATGAGATATGTGTTATGTGTGTGTGTGCCTCATCTGTTATGTGATATACGTGTTGATTAAAGCATGCTATACAGGTTTTCTTTAAACTATGTATACAAATGTATATTTTTATCTACTAATATGTTGGGTAGAACATGGGTAGACAGTTGGTGTGTAATAAACAGATGAGAGGCCTCGTTGTTGTTTGATTGAGTCATCTAGCGGAGTTTAGATGACGACCACTGGCTATTCTAGACAGTCTTGTGGAAACATTAGCAGGTTCGCCACCTGTAGGTGTTAATGAACTTGGGTGTTCATTCGCTGTACTCCATCCCCCTCATGGTTGCCTTATTTGACTTATATTGCTGAGGTACCCCCGAAGCATGTGTTGTCGCCCCGATGAAATATTCTTAGACTAGGTCCCTTATGTTAGTTGTTTTAGGGACATTAAAGTGAGAATAACGGGAATGGGTAATTGGGTTATTGTTGGTTGGTGAAAATTAAATATGATATTTATTGTGGGTTGAAAACCCTATATGCTCACCAGGCTCCCAAGCCTGACCCACTCAGTTTTAAATTGTATTACAGGTAGTGGCGGAAGGGCATGAGATGGATGAACCATCAAGTTGTTTTGTTTACAAGTCTGCATATGTTTATATTTGTTTTATGACTTGTAATGTATTCGTTTATGCTTATTGGTCTGTATCGGAACATGACACCCCGAGTTTTGATTATAATGAAAATACATTTCTTTTATGAAATGCTTCGGTAAACAATGTTTTATCATGTTTTGTTTTTGGGAACAAATTCCGCAACTCTTTCAAATCAAAAGGATTTACTCTGAAAATATTTAAAAGCATAAATGAAAATCGGTCTTTTCTGGCCGAGATTTTGGGGATGTCACAGTTGGTATCAGAGCATTAGTTTAAGCGAACTAGGAATTTGTAGGATTTCTAGACTTAAACTTAGAATGCTAAGTGAAGTTTTGAGATGTGTGTCTGTTGTGATTTAGACACGAGCACTAGTTTATTTTAGGAAAGTTGCCTAAAATGCTTTTATGTGCTAAATGTTATATGTCGCCATATATGATATTATTTGTTTGGATCTATGGTCTGTTGCCGACCGGATCTAGAAACCTTATGTGTGTAGGATTCTAAGCGTACGTCTACGATATTAGAACTAGCATGTAAACGTTTCGGAGTGATAAGGATGATCTGAATATCTATCATGATTGAGGATCTAATTTCACCTTATTCGGTGTGTAGATCAAAATGGTGAGAACAAGAAGTGGAGTTGGAAATGCTGACGAAAACAGGAATCAACCACCAGTGATTGAGCCAATACCTGTCGTAGCAGCAGCACCTGAGCCAATAACCATGGCTGGTGTGCAATTGATGATTCAGACGATGTTGGATCGTCAGATGGATGAAACTAGACGGTTGCTTCAACAAAATCGTGAAGAACTGTCGATTCGTGTGGAAGAGCCTGAATTAAATGAAGGGCACTCAGAAGGTGGAAACTTCAGTGGGTCTGTTGGTCCAGCCAACCCACCGATAGTTAGGCAAGATAACCATGATGGAAGGAATGATGGAATGGGATGCAAGTACAAGGACTTTTTGACTTGCAAACCATCGACCTTCAATGGAAAGGAGGATCCGATTGGGGTTATGGATTGGATCTCCGAAATGGAGTTAGCCTTTATGACATGTGGCTGTAGAGGCAAGTTGCAGACTATCTATGCCGTGCGACAATTCCGAGGTGGAGCCGTTCGTTGGTGGAACACTCTAGGGAAGACCTTAAGCCCTAGCGAGCCACTGCAATTGTCATGGGCAGAGTTCTTGGTGCAGTTCAAGCGCAAGTTCTGCTCGGCTCAAAATCTGTTGGAGTTGGAGAACAAGTTTTTGACATTGACGAAGGGTAGCATGTCAGTGGATGAGTACACCAATAACTTCACCGATAAGATGGAGTTTGCCTTGCGTATCGTCCCAGACGAGTTGACAAAGGTGGATCGGTATGCGAAGGGACTTCCATGGGAGTACGAGGTGCCAGTACGTCAGGCACTTACTCTAGAGGCAGCTATCTGGGCTGCCAAGTCTGTGGAGAACATGATAAAGGGAAGAACCACCGACAAGGTTGAGGTTGGTGAGAAAAGAAAGTTTGAGGGAACATCTGGCTCCGGTAAAAGAAGCAAATTTTCGAAATCTGATTCGAAAAAGTTTGGGGGAAAAGGAGGCGAAGCAAAGTGGTGTGATAAGTGTAAGAAAAGGCACTTTGGGAATTGTAGCGAGGATGTGACCTGCTACAAGTGTGGTAGGGTTGGACATTTTGCCAATGAATGTCCGAACAACAAAAGGATGTGTTTTGGTTGTAATGAAGAGGGGCATATTCTGAAAGACTGTCCGAAGAAGAAGGAGGCAGCTAGGCCCAACATTCCACCAAAGCCGAAGGCGAGAGCCTTCCAGATGACACTTGAGGCTGCGAAAGATGAAGCTGATGTCGCTTCAGGTACCTTTCTCGTAAACGAATTACCTGCTCATATATTGTTTGATTCTGGAGCCAACTACTCCTTTATTTCGCATGAGTTTGGTAGAAAGCTAGCTTTGCCTGTTGATAGACTAAATAATGCTTTATTAGTCGAAGTAGCTAGTGGCAAGTTTGTACCTGTTAGCCATCGTATGAAAAACGTCTTGATCGACCTTAATGGGAATAAGTTTCTCGAGGAATTATTGCATATCGAACTAAATGGTTTCGACATCGTCTTGGGAATGGATTGGCTTAGCGCCAATGATGCCGAAATTTTGTGCAAGAAGAAGATAGTTAAAGTAAACCCGCCTGGAAAAGATTCGTTTATGGTGTATGGGGACAAACGACGAGTGAATTATGGGATCATTTCTCTAATGAAAGCCAGAAAGTGTTTGACCAAGGGATGTACATCATATTTAGCATTTGTGATTGATGCTAAGAAAGAAAAGAAGGTGATGCAGAGCATTCCAGTGGTGTGTGATTTTCCGGAAGTGTTCCCCGAGGATCTTCCTGGATTACCACCTGATAGACAAGTGGAGTTCAGAATAGACTTGTTACCAGGAACCACGCCAATTGCAAAAGCACCTTATCGATTAGCACCGACGGAGATGAAGGAGTTAATGATGCAACTTCGGGAGTTGTTGGACAAAGGTTTCATTCGACCTAGTTCATCGCCCTGGGGAGCTCCGGTGTTATTTGTAAAGAAGAAAGATGGAAGTATGAGAATGTGCATCGATTACAGAGAGCTGAACAAGGCAACAATAAAGAATAGATATCCGTTGCCGAGGATTGATGACCTGTTTGATCAATTGCAAGGTTCGAGCTATTTCTCGAAGATCGATCTTAGGTCAGGATATCATCAGCTGAAAGTAAGAGAGCAAGATATCGAGAAGACTGCATTCAGAACTAGATATGGACACTACGAGTTCTTGGTTATGTCGTTTGGACTAACCAATGCTCCAGCAGCGTTCATGGATTTGATGAATAGGGTTTGTAACCCATTCCTTGATAAATCCGTGATAGTGTTCATAGACGACATTCTGATTTACTCGAAAAGCCAGGAGGATCATGGCAGACACTTGCGAGAAGTGTTAGAAGTTTTGAAGAAGGAGAAGCTTTATGCAAAGTTCTCCAAATGTGATTTTTGGATTCGTGAGGTCCAATTCTTGGGTCACGTGGTCAACCAAGAAGGGATAATGGTTGATCCAGCGAAGATCGAAGCTGTGATGAAGTGGGAACAACCGAAAAGTCCCACGGAGATTCGAAGCTTTTTAGGATTAGCCGGATATTACCGCAGGTTTATCCAAGGCTTTTCTTCGATTGCTACTCCATTGACAGCTTTGACCCACAAGGGAGCTACTTATGCTTGGAGTGAGAAGCATAAAGAAGCATTCGAGAAGTTAAAGAAGAAGCTATGCGAGGCACCGATACTTTCTCTACCCGATGGAGTTGAAGACTTCGCTGTTTATAGCGATGCGTCTGGTGTTGGATTGGGTTGTGTTTTGACCCAAAGAGAAAAGGTGATAGCATATGCGTCTCGACAGCTGAAAGAGCATGAAAAGAATTACCCTACTCATGATTTGGAGTTGGCAGCGGTAGTTTTCGCTCTGAAAATATGGAGGCATTACCTTTATGGCACGAAGTGCAAACTTTTCACTGATCATAAGAGTCTCCAATACCTCTTTAATCAGAAGGAATTGAATATGAGGCAACGACGCTGGTTAGAGTTACTTAAAGACTATGACTGCGAGATACTTTACCACCCTGGTAAAGCTAATGTTGTTGCTGATGCTCTCAGTCGGAAGGTCAATCTTGAAAGGAAGAGGCCAAGAGCGTTGAGAATTGAAGTGGTCTCGACCATTGTGGAAAGTATAAAGAAAGCTCAAGAGGAAGCTTCTGAGAAAAATGACCGAAAGGAGGAACGTTTGGGTAAAACGTTGGTGTTTGGTACTAATGGTCATGGACTGAAGGTATTCCAAGATCGTATTTGGGTACCTAAGTCAGGAGGAATTAGGGATCTTCTGATGGAAGAAGCTCACAAAACCATGTACTCAATTCATCCGGGTAGCACTAAAATGTATAGGGACCTAAAACCCTACTACTGGTGGCCGACGATGAAGCTTGATGTTGCAAAGTATGTGGCCGAGTGTGTGACTTGTGCGAGAGTCAAGACACAACATCAGAAACCTTACGGGAGTTTAGAACCATTGCCTGTGCCTATGGGTAAGTGGGAAGACATTGCTATGGATTTTGTCACTAAACTGCCCAGAACAAAGAATGGTCACGACATGATTTGGGTGGTCGTTGATCGATTCACTAAAAGTGCGCATTTCATAGCGGCCAAGGAGAAGTGGTCTATGGAGAAGCTTGCAAATTCTTACGTGAAGGAAATTGTGAGGCTTCACGGTGTTCCGTTAACGATTGTATCGGATCGTGATAGCCGTTTCACCTCAAGGTTTTGGAAAAGTCTACAAGAGGAAATGGGTACCAAGTTATGTTTAAGCACAGCTTACCATCCGCAGACTGATGGTCAGAGTGAAAGAACGATACAAACACTTGAAGATATGTTGAGAGCATGTACCTTGGAATTCCTAGGTAATTGGGATGAACATTTACCGTTGGTAGAATTTTCCTATAATAATAGTTTTCACTCGAGCATTAAGATGGCACCTTATCAAGCTTTGTATGGACAGAAGTGTCGTACGCCGTCTTGTTGGCTTGAGGCTGGGGAAAAGCAGTTTATGGGACCAGAGTTGGTTCATCAAACTGCTGAAAAGTTGAAAATAATTAGGGAAAGAATGTTAGCAGCTCAAGATCGTCAAAAGAGCTATGCTGACAAGAAGCGAAGACCGATGACTTTTGAGGTTGGAGATTCGGTTTTGCTTAAAGTCTCGCCGTGGAAGGGACTTATAAGATTTGGTAAAAGGGGAAAGTTGAGTCCAAGGTTTATTGGACCGTTTAAAGTCCTTCAGAGGATTGGGAACCAAGCTTACAAGCTCGAATTACCCGAAGAGCTGAATGGAATTCACAACACTTTTCATGTGTGTTATTTGAGGAAGTTCACGGGAGAAGTTCCCGATATAATTCCAATTTCCGAATTGAGAATTGATGAGAACAAAAGGTTGATTGAAGAACCAGAGGCAATTGTTGACCGAAAGACTAAGAAGTTGCGACGCAAAATGGTTGGGTTAGTGCTTGTCCGATGGAAACACACGAATGGGCCGAATCTCACCTGGGAGACGGAGAGTGACATGTTGAGTCGCTATCCGCATTTGTTTGTTGATGTGTGATTCCGGGGACGGAATCATTCTAAGGTGGAGAGAATTGTAACGCCTGTGTTTCCGGGCTTGCCATTTGTAGCAATGTAATAGTCTAGGTTAACCTTTGTAACCCGTTTTGAAATAATAATAGTAATGTATTATTTGAGTATTTTGTGTTTTGTGCTTAATTGCTTAATTATGTGGTTTGATTAATTAAGAATAAAAATAAGCGTCAAAATTTAAGTGTAAAATAAACTTAATATATTTGATTAATGTTGTAGTAATTGAAACGAGGTTTCCGAATATATATAGAACGCCCAAAGCTGACTTCGTATGAGGAAGTTATGATTTATTGAAGTTCCGGCTTAGCGATATACAGCCTGTTTTACTCGATTTGAGATCGAGCGGTTGTTAGCCGAAGCAATCTAAATGAGAATCGAAGATCTCATTGTTGGTATTGAAACGATAAAAAGTTAGGCAAGAACGGACGTCAAACGAAGAAGTTATGAATTTATAACGAAGTTTTTCTGTCGCGGCCTATTAAAAATAATTAATAAAAATAAAGTCAAAATTAGCCGACGGAGTCTAAACGAAAGTTGTAGAGCGTAGTCTCACCTTCGCGTGGATATAAAGAACGTCGAAAACGGAGTTCGTATGAAGAAGTTATGAATTTCCGAAGTTTATTAATCATTTTGTATTTATTTTTAATTCAAAATTCGGAAGCATTATCCGAAGGAGTCACCGATCTGATCCGAGGTACGCCCCGCGTACTCGAGTACGCCCAGCGTACTCCGAGGGATGTCGACACTCGCACTCGAGCACTTCGGATACGTAAGCAATGACGTTTTGGGCAGTACGCCCCGCGTAACGCAGTACGCCCCGCGTACTCCGAGGCTCCAGCCTCCTATAAATAGGATGCGAGGGTTCCGGGTATTTTTGCCAATTCCCTCTCGTTTTCGTGTCGAAGCTCTGCGCAAAAACCCCCGAAGCCACCCCGAAGCCCCGGTATCATACTCTAGCCCCGAGGCAAGTCCCGAGATCCCGAAGATCCCGAGAAGCGCGGTTCCCGAGTCGAAGCTCTGCCCGCGAGAAGTTCGATTTTCGAAGAGATCTTCCAGATCTGCTGAGGAATACTACTTTTATAAGCCGTAGTGCTGTCCGATCATCTTCTGATCAAGTGAGTGTGTAGTTATTTTCTTCTAATACAATAATACGAAGTATTTTATATAAAAATACGTGCTATGTGTATATATTTGGTTGTGTTATGTGTGAATGAGTATTCACTCTCTTCTATCTTATAGATCTGCTTATTTCTTTATGAGATATGTGTTATGTGTGTGTGTGCCTCATCTGTTATGTGATATACGTGTTGATTAAAGCATGCTATACAGGTTTTCTTTAAACTATGTATACAAATGTATATTTTTATCTACTAATATGTTGGGTAGAACATGGGTAGACAGTTGGTGTGTAATAAACAGATGAGAGGCCTCGTTGTTGTTTGATTGAGTCATCTAGCGGAGTTTAGATGACGACCACTGGCTATTCTAGACAGTCTTGTGGAAACATTAGCAGGTTCGCCACCTGTAGGTGTTAATGAACTTGGGTGTTCATTCGCTGTACTCCATCCCCCTCATGGTTGCCTTATTTGACTTATATTGCTGAGGTACCCCCGAAGCATGTGTTGTCGCCCCGATGAAATATTCTTAGACTAGGTCCCTTATGTTAGTTGTTTTAGGGACATTAAAGTGAGAATAACGGGAATGGGTAATTGGGTTATTGTTGGTTGGTGAAAATTAAATATGATATTTATTGTGGGTTGAAAACCCTATATGCTCACCAGGCTCCCAAGCCTGACCCACTCAGTTTTAAATTGTATTACAGGTAGTGGCGGAAGGGCATGAGATGGATGAACCATCAAGTTGTTTTGTTTACAAGTCTGCATATGTTTATATTTGTTATATGACTTGTAATGTATTCGTTTATGCTTATTGGTCTGTATCGGAACATGACACCCCGAGTTTTGATTATAATGAAAATACATTTCTTTTATGAAATGCTTCGGTAAACAATGTTTTATCATGTTTTGTTTTTGGGAACAAATTCCGCAACTCTTTCAAATCAAAAGGATTTACTCTGAAAATATTTAAAAGCATAAATGAAAATCGGTCTTTTCTGGCCGAGATTTTGGGGATGTCACATTCTTCTTGAAGATCCATTTGCACCCAACGGTCTTACGTCCGGGCACATAATCAACCAAATTCCAAACTTGGTTATCATACATGGATTGGATCTCGCTATCCATTGCCTCTTTCCATTTTGCAGACTCCGGGCCTGCCATGGCTTCCTTATAGCTATTAGGTTCATCAAGATTTATTAGTGTACCATCACTAATATACGTGTCCCCTTCGGTAGTAATATGAAGGCCATAAAACTGGGGATGAACTTTAACTCTATCGGAACGTCTAAGAGGTAAGGATTCGTCAATTGGTTCAACCGGAGTTTCCTCCTCGGGTTGAGTGCCAGCGGCAGAGGTTCCTTCATCTATCGACTCTTGAATCTCTTCAAGCTCGATTTGCCTCCCACTGTCTCCTTGGCTTATGAGTTCTCGCTCTCGGAAAACTCCTCTCCTCGCAACGAAGACCACATTGTCCTTCGGTCTATAGAAGAGATATCCAAAGGATGTCTGCGGGTAGCCGATGAAAATACAACGCTCCCTTCGAGGTTCAAGCTTGTCGTGAGTATCTCGTCTTACGAAAGCCTCGCAACCCCAAACCTTGATATGTGCCAACAAGGGAGCTTTCCCTGTCCACATCTCGTGAGGTGTTTTGGCAACCTTCTTGGTAGGGAATCGGTTAAGGATATGGGCGGCAGTCTCTAAGGCATACCCCCAGAAAGAAATAGGTAGTGAAGCACGACTCATCATAGAGAGAACCATATCCAATAAGGTTCGATTACGCCTTTCTGCCACACCATTCAACTGCGGTGTCCTAAGAGGCGTCAATTGCGAAACTATTCCACACTCCTTGAGATAATCGTGGAATTCAAGACTTAGGTACTCTCCTCCTCGATCGGATCGAAGCATCTTGATTTTCCTGCCCAATTGATTCTCCACTTCATTCTTGAACTCTTTGAACTTTTCAAAGGTTTCTGACTTTTGCTTGATTAAGTAGATATACCCATATCTACTATAGTCATCGGTAAAAGTCACGTAGAAGCGGTTCCCATCCTTCGTGGTTGATCTAAATGGTCCACATACATCGGTATGTATTAGGTCCAATAGACCCTCGCCCCTTTCACATGTACTCGTGAAGGGTGACTTAGTCATCTTTCCAAGTAAAGAAGATTCGCATGTGTCATCTTCCCTAAGGTCGAATGACTCCAACACTCCATCCTTTTGGAGTTGGGCTATGCGTTTCTTGTTGACATGTCCAAGACGACAATGCCACAAGGATGCTTTATCCATACTAGTGGAAGAATCAATATTCAAAACATCATTTTCTAAGTTATCAACAATCATAACGGTTTCATATATTCCATTACATGGTATAGCTTCAAAGTAAAAGACACCATTTAGATAAGCCGAAATAGAACCATTCTCATTATTAAAAGAAAATCTAAATCCTTGTCTATACAAACCATGAAATGAAATGATGTTTCTAGCCATTTCTGGCGAATAGCAACAATTGTTCAAATCTAAAACCAGACTATTCCTAAGCACTAAAGAATACACTCCAATCTTGGTCACAGGCGACGATCTTCTGTTCCCCATGATTAGATTTATCCTTCCTTGCTCCACATCCCTACTTCTTCTTAGTCCCTACACATTAGAACAAATGTGGTAACCATAACCGGTATCAAGGACCCAAGAAATAGCATGATTAGAATCGTTAGATTTGATTGTGTATATACCTGCGAAAGATGGCTTGATCTTTCCTTCTTTGATTGCTTGCAGGTACTCTGGGCAGCTTCTCTTCTAATGTCCTATCTTGTGGCAGTGGTGGCACTCTGCCTCCTTCGGGTTAGGACATGGCTTAGCGGGATCAACTTTGGTCCCACTAGAAGAGGCACCATCTCGGGCTTTCGCCTTGCGATAGTTCTTCGATGAAGCTTTCCTCTTCTTTCCCTTTCCTTGACCAATAGCCAAGACATGAGCAGCGGGCGGATTGGGAGTAGGTGCAACAGACTTGTCCTTGAAGTTGCTCTCAGCGACTCTCAAGAGACCTTGGAGTTTGCTTAGGGTGACCTCCTCTTTGTTCATGTGGTAGGTCATCCTAAATTGGTTGTACATCGGAGGCAAAGAGTGAAGCACCATGTCGATCGCCAAGTCTTCCCCGAAGTCAACATTTAACTTGCGAAGGCGGTCGACATACCTTTGCATCTTTTGCAAGTGCACGGTAAGAGATTCTCCATGACCCATCTTCGCGGAAATCATGTTAGTGAAAATCTCATACCGCTCTTGTCTCGTGTTTTGGTGGTACCTCTCCAATAAGTCTTGGTGCATCTCGTACGGGTACATATCCTCGTAGGACTTTTGGAATTCGGAGTTCATGGTAGCAATCATGATGCAATGTACCTTCGTTGCATCTCGCTCATGAGTTTCAAAGGCGGTGATTTCGGCTGGAGTAGCGATTTCGGTGTTGATTTTCTCGAGCTTCTCATCAAGGACATACTCTTTGTCCTCATAGCGAGCAATGGTGCGAATGTATCTTATCCATTCGCTAAAGTTCGTTCCATCGAAGGTGACCTTTTGGCAAAGGCTCATCAACGTGAAAGAACTAGCAGCAGCGTTGTTTGCGTTCGACATCTATAATTAGAAAAGGACAAAGATAGATTAGAATAAGAATCCCTAATTATCACCCAACAAGAAAATTAGGGCTAGGATCCAACAATGACATTTACATATTAGAAAAGGGATGCCGTAATCTAACATGCAAATACATTGAAGGTAAGTGAATGACGATTCACTAGTTCTCCATCACAAAAACCTAAAGTATTAGTCCTAAGTGTTTTTGAGAATTCCTAGGTTCGGATGAGATTCATTGAAACTATTCAATGGCATGTTTAAATCTAGATATGCCCCTCTTGTTTGTGACTGGGATACCGAGGATCACAAAGCGGGTGTGAATAACCATGCAAATTCACATGGTGCCTTCATTGTAACGATCACCTATTCGATGTGCCGGTAAACCACACACGCTCCATCGAACTATGATAAACAATGAATCACCCTTTGCCACCTTCGCTTAGAACCAATTAGTGTGCCGGTAAACCACACACGCTCCACTAACTTCTTAGCAAGGTGCAAAGTGTAATTTCATGGGATTGCATCAATTCACTTTTCCTAAAGTAACTAAGATTGGGAATTTTAAAATATGTGTAGTTACTTTATATTTCTTATTATACTTTTAATGAGAGGATGAGGTTGCCCTATCCTACCCGTTTCGCTAACGACCCTCCACCAATCAAGCAAGCGGTGGGTGTGAGTGTACACCCATTAAGCGCCATTTTATAGGCCGCAACCTTATACCCACCTTATAGATTGGCTTCGTGAATGAGGCCTACTAACGGTAAGACTAGCATTTAGTTATACATATATATATTATACTAGCAATATTATATTAGTATAGGGTTGTATTTTAAACCTTTTAAAATCTAGGGTTTTGAAATTTAAGTTGTCTAAATTAAAACTTTTAATCACAAATATAAATTTCAAAACTTGAGGGCAAGTTTTAAACATTTAAAACATGGAGGATCAAATAACAAATAATTCCAATTAACAATTAATATCCTAATTATCTATATTTGATTTATTCAAGATTTCTTTTAAGATAATTACCAAAATAATCAAAATAATTAATTAATTATCATATAAGGAAATTAAATATTTAATTAGTTGATAATTACCTTTAACTAGATCAAGATAACATTTATATATATCAGAAAAACGAATTAATATTGATCTAATTAGTTTATGGTAAGTTTGGATAAGATAATTACAAGGAAATCCCGAATCTGGCCATTCCTGACGCCTGGACTCGCCGAGTGCACAAAGGGGCTTGCCGAGTCAGGCCTACTCGCCGAGTCCACCTTGGAACTTGCCGAGTCCATGACTCAGAAACCTAAAAATTGAATTTTTCAGGTTTGTTTCAGTTAATCAAGCAACAATTTACAGAAAACCAAGCTAGGCTCTGATACCACTGATGGGTTTTAGCCATAAGAACTTTCCTATGTGCGCATGCGAAACCCTAATGCTCGGATCTAGGCTTTCTAATAAACATGCTTTAAATCCAAGACTTCTAATAACTAATTAGGCTAAATAACAACATTGAAATAGATCTAGAACCATACCTTTGAGTTCCTTGTTGATCTTGAGGTCTTGGAGCTTCTAGAGTCACAAATGTCACTCCTCTGATGGCTTACAAACACCAATAGCAAGGAGGATGATTTAGGAGAGAGGAGAGGGGAGGAATTCGACCAGAGGTTCCTTACTTTAGGTTGTCACACGAATTCAATCAGCCATGGGGTCTATTTATACTTGTAGACTCCTTAAGGATTACAGATAAGTCCCTATCAGATAATCTTCTCTTAAGGCTATCCAAATCCATTCCTAGATAACTCTAATGGACGATTTTAGCTATCCTAAAGCCTCTAGAATCCATCCATAGCATATCCAAATGGATTTACAGTCTAAAGTTTAACTATCAAACAATTGACAGTTTATACCCCTTTATTTAATTAATCTCTTTAAGTCACCAAATTAATTCTAATTAATTCTATGACTTATATTAATCAAATAACAATATATTATTCATTATATTATTCCCATAATATATTAATAATATTTACTCTCTCTTATTAAATCATCCTATAAAGTTGCTATGGTGAAGGCAACCCAAAAGGACCATGCACAACCGGATATAGTTACAGCCTTAGACACTATTCCAACATGGGAGTCTCCCGAGTGATGCATTGCACGAACTACAACAGGAACGGGCACATTACCTGTTTCTGCAGAATTCCGATCAGGCACATTACTTCGACCAATAATGTTGGAACTAGTCCAATATGCTACCTTTGTATCGAAATAGGACATTTCAAAAGGGGCTGTCCAAAAGAGAAGAATAGCGGGGGAGCAGGAGGAGTATGAACCCAAAATATGGGGAAGCATCAAAGAACCCTACTATGATTTTGGTACGCTTCCAAACCCTATTAATGAATTATAATTATAATTAATTCCTCGTTCGAACCAAATCACAACACTCACATAAAACTCGGAACCCTAACATGTAAAGCTATGATGGCTTAGTGTATGCATTAAGGTCATTTATAATTAAGATTTGTAGACTTTGAGTGAGTGATTTCGCCTCATTTCATGTTCCTTGTTTGGTTGTGGATTTAGGGTAGGGTCACTCAGTCAACTGTCCTTCCAATCATAATTAGACATGACTGGTGTACACCAAACGATTAGAGAGAGACCTAGTAGGGGTCATTTCATGAAAGTTCATCATTTCAAATTATCAAAACCCTCGTTTAGTTGTATTTGTTAATTTTGGTAAAATAGGGTTCATAGTAATCATTTCTTCTTCTAATTAACATAATATCTAATTCATCAAGAAGTTCCGACATCATCATCTGACATGGTTTGGCTTGGTCCTTACCATGAAATTTTTTTTGTGTAAAAAGAACTCTTCCCTTAATCAACCGCCAGATGAAATTCTTCCGATCCATAACGCAAACCCTTATATCATCTCTCACTTCAGAACTTCAGAAGTACCCATGCGAGGGGTAACACACCCTTCTAGCTTAACCAGTAGTTAATAGCCTTGAAGAAAAAAAAACACCAAAGAATTCTCAGAAGTCAGTAACCCCAATAGATCTCCGAGAAAGACCACTCGTACTGCAGGCCAAGTTCAAGAATAGAGACTAAGAACTCATTAGGTTAATCAATCGCTGCTAAGTGTATACACAAGAGTGGTATATAATTTAGACTCAACAAGATTTAGGATGTGTGATTCCGGCCTATCTCCTGTTCCTTTTCTGGTTGTGGACTTGGGGCAAAGCCATGATGGGTTTTAAGTAAAACAAATAAACTAGAAAACAATTCCTAAGTTCACATGCAACCAACTTTGGATCTATGTTTTAACTATTGAACATACAACTTTGAATTGCAAAATAAGAACCCTATAGGAGAGAGGCTAATTTCAAAATTAACAAACTAGGGTTTAAGATTAACATACCTTTCAATTGTTATAGAAAACAATTGATAATCCTCTTGATCTTGATCTTGATCTTCTTGGAAGCTTAGCACCACAAGTGTAATGCCTCTAATGGAATCACACCCAAGAACTAGCAAGAAGGAAACTAGAAGGAGAGAGGATGGAGAGAGTATGCAATTTTGGCCAGGGTTTCTTCCAAAGAATCAGTGGCCTAAAATGTGAGCCAGGAGGCTCCTTAAATAGTTGAAGGATCTAGGGTTTAGGGGAAACCCTAGTTATCCTTTGCTTAGGGCCTAAGCAAAACCCAAGGGCCTTATCTTGGACCCCTTGGACGAATTCTCTAGGGTTTCCCCTAGGTTTTTCGTCCACCTCCTTCCAAGGGGGTTCTGGATCCTTCCATTCAACTATCGGTTAATTGTAAACTAGTCCCTGCACTTTAAAATTAATACTTTTAACCCCAAAATTAATTCTGATTAATTTCTGGCTAACTATTAATTAAACATAATGATTTCTAATTAATATATTAATCTTTTAACATATTAATAAATTCATTTATATTAATTTATTAATCTTATAATAAATTAATATCTCTCCTTTCATAATTTTCTTGTCTGGTTGCTAGGTTTGAGGGCAACCCAAAAGGACTGTGTTGCTATCAATTTAAGTACATACCAATTATAGTTATGGGCTTAGATACCTAATCCAACAGTCTCCCACTTGGATAAGTCTGTAACTACAATTGCTAGTATGCCTTCTAAATTTGACCAGCAAATTATAGCTTCCAAAAAGTTGCTGCCGAACTCTGACCCAGTCAGTTACGTGACCTAAGATAAGTGATCATATAATCCTTCGTTCTGCTAGATATCCCTACACAAAAGACATGGAATGTAATCAACCTCTTTGTCCAGAATCTATGTTTCCCGATTCCTGATTTGTGATGACGTAGGACTCCTAATTGAACACATCAATTTAGTCCTGGCTGGGCCCAACACATAAGTCAACACCAAATCATCGAGGGGCCCACATATATTGCTTTTCCCGTTAGGGCAAAAGGAACGAATAAACATTGACTCATATGGTTGTATCTTTTACTCATCAAACCATATATGACAATACGTTTTATAGCACCAAGTTACTGATGCGTTTTCGTATCACTAATGTATAGCCGACTTGAAAATTACAACTCATATATCTCTGTTTCAAGATCATAGATATTATCGTCTCAGTATTACTCATGATGAATTCCATGAAGTAATACTCTGAGCGTGGGTTTATCCAATACTCAAATCTCACTCTCTGAGTACTCATGAACATTGCAACAATTCTATTGCCATGTCTATCCTTAGACAATCTGCAATCCAATTCATGACAGTCTTAATTCACTACTTACTTCTAAAAGTACGAGCGACTGTGGAGTTTGAACAATCATATTATTCGGGAAGTAAAACATGCAAAATATGAAACAATAATAAACAATTGACAAAAGGTAGTAAACTCATAAATAATACTTTATTATTTAATCACCAAAAGTCAATTACATTTACTTTGTTACAAGTTTCAAAACAAAACTAATCTAACTACTAAAAATAATATCATCTTTCAGTCCTACGCTCCGAGCATGCTGAATATGCTTAGCTCTACTCAGACCCTTTGTGAGGGGGTCTGCTGGGTTATCTTCAGATGATACCCTCTTTACAACAAGTTGGCCTTCTTCTACTCTATGCCTGATGAAATGGTACTTTCTGTCGATATGTCTGGTTTTACCATGGTCTCTGGGTTCCTTAGTTAAGGCATCCGCTCCCTCATTATCGCAGAACAGTTCCATAGGCTCCTGGATGGTTGGAACAACTCCGAGATCCCCGATAAAGTTACTCAACCAAGCTGCTTCTTTAGACGCTTCACTCGCTGCTATGTACTCTGATTCACAAGTAGAATCAGCCACCGTATCTTGCTTGGAACTTTTCCAAGTAACTGCTCCTCCATTCAGTAGAAATACCCAACAAGATTGAGGACGGAAGTTATCTCTATCCGTTTGAAATCTGACATCACTGTAACCATCTACTCTCTAAGTATCATTGCCACCAAGTACAAGGACCTAGTCCTTCGTTCTTCGCAAATACTTGAGTATATTCTTTACTGCTATCCAATGAGCTCTACCCGGGTTTCCCTGATAGCGACTGACCATGCTCAAAGCAAAGGCCACATCAGGTCGAGTACATGTCATAGCGTACATGATCGATCCGACAACGGAAGCATAAGGTACACGACTCATGTCAGCTATTTCCTCGTCTGTACCAGGGCATTGAGTCTTACTCAATTTTGTGTTGCTCTGGATAGGTAGCTCTCCCTTCTTGGAATTTTCCATACTAAACCTCTTTAGTACCTTATCCAAGTATGTTCTCTGACTAAGTCCAATCTGTCTCTTCTTTCTATCTCTCAATATCCTAATCCCAAGAATATAGGTAGCTTCTCCAAGGTTTTTCATGGCAAAACACTTTCCAAGCCAAGACTTAACTTCTTTCAAGGTTGGAACGTCAGTACCAATGAGTAATATGTCATCGACATATAACACCAGAAAAGTTACTATACTCCCACTAGCCTTGATATACATAAAAAACTCATCTTCACTTCTAGAGAAACCAAACTCTTTGACTTTCTCATGGAAGCAAAGATTCCAGCTGCGAGATGCTTGTTTCAATCCATAAATGGATTTCTCAAGCTTGCACACTCTATTGGGAAAATTTGCATCAACAAAACCCTCTGACTGACTCATGTAAACATCCTCAGCCAACTTCCCGTTAAGGAAAGCAGTCTTGACATCCATCTGCCAGATTTCATAGTCATGAAAGGCAGCTATGGCGAGCAATATCCTGATAGATTTAATATTGGCTACTGGTAAGAAAGTTTCATCATAGTTAACCCCTGGGGTTTGTGTGAAACCTTTCGCAACCAGTCTAGCCTTGAATGTGTGTACATTCCCATCCATGTCTGTCTTCTTCTTGAAGATCCATTTGCACCCAACTGTCTTATGACCTGGTGCATTATCAACCAAATTCCAAACTTGGTTGTCATACATGGACTTTATCTCGCTGTCCATTGCCTCTTTCCACTTGGAAGCCTCTGGGTCTGCCATTGCTTCCTTATAAGAGATTGGTTCATCTAATTTCACCAGTGTCCTATCACTGGTGAATGTGTCACTGTCTAAAGTAATATGAAAACCATACAACTCAGGTGGCACACTCACCCTAGTGGATCTTCGAAGAGGTAATGATTTATCAGCTGGTTCAACAGGAACTATTTCCTCTGGTTGAGTGCTAGTGTCATCTAAGGTTCCTTCATTTGTTGACTCTTGAATCTCTTCAAGGTCAATGGTACTCCCACTGTCCTCTTTGAATATGAGCTCTCTTTCTAGAAAGACTCCTCTTCGAGCTACAAACACCAAAAGACTGCTTTGGGTAACCAATGAAAACATATTTCTCACTTCTAGCTGCTAGCTTGTCGTGAGTCTCTCGTCTTACGAAAACTTCACAACCCCAGACTTTAATATGTGCCAACGAGGGAACTTTCCCCGTCCACATCTCGTGAGGTGTTTTGGCAACCTTCTTTGTAGTGACAAGATTGAGGATGTGGGCGGCTGTCTCTAAGGCATACCCCCAGAAGTGAATAGGAAGCGAAGCACGACTCATCATAGAACGAACCATGTCCAACAAGGTTCGATTACGCCTCTCAGCTACACCATTTAACTGTGGTGTCTTAGGAGGAGTCAATTGTGAGACTATCCCACATTCTTTTAGATAGTCGTTGAACTCGATACTAAGATACTCCCCGCCTCTATTGGATCTAAGTATCTTTATCTTTCCGCCCAATTGATTTTCGACCTCATGCTTAAACTCTTTGAACTTTTCAAAGGTTTCTGGCTTATGTTTGATCAAGTAGATATAACCATATCTGCTATAATCGTCAATGAAATTCACATAGAATCGATTAGCATCTCTTGTGGTTGATCTGAAGGGCCCACACACATATGTGTGTATGAGATCCAACAGACCTTCACCTCTTTCACAAGACCCTGTGAATGGTGATTTTGTCATCTTTCCCAAAAGACAAGATTCACACATATCATCTTGTTTTAGGTCAAATGATTCCAACACTCCATTCTTTTGGAGTTGGGCTATGCGTTTCTTGGTAATGTGTCCAAGACGACAATGCCACAAGCATGCCTTGTCTACACTATTAGACAAGTCAATATTAAGTACACTATTTCCTAAGCTATCAACACAAGTCACTGTTTCATACACACCATCACAAGGTAAAGCTTCAAACATAAAAACACCATTCTTATAAACAGGAATTGAACTATTCAAATCATTAAAAGAATATTTAAAACCTTGTCTGAACAATGCATGAAATGAAATAATGTTTCTCGTCATCTCAGACGAATAGAAACAATTCAATAAATCTAATCTAACATCATTACTAAGCAAAAGTTGATAAACTCCGATCTTGGTTACTGGTGAAGACTTCTTGTTTCCCATGGTCAAGTTTACCTTTCCTCACTTTATCTCCTCACTTTCCCTTAGCCCCTGCAAATCAACACAGATGCGACAACCACATCATGTATCAAGGACCCATGAACGAGAAGATAATGAGTTATTAGAAGAAATAGTGTAAATACCTGCCGAAGATGGCTTCACTTTGCCATCTTTGATATCCTGCAGCTATTATGGGCAGGTTCTCTTCCAATGCCCTTTTTATTGCAATAAAAGCAAACAACTTCCTTTGGATCAGAGACATGGGGAATGGAAGCATTGGGCTTAGCTTTCGGGCCATTGCTAGATGACCCTACTTGGACCTTTGCCTTCCAGTTTTGCTTAGGAGGACCTTTCCTCTTTTTCCCCTTTCCCTGTCCAATAGCTAGAACAGGAGCACTTTCAGGAGTGAAGGCTATACTTTTATCCTTCATCCCTACTTCAGCAGTCTGCACAAGTTGTGAAATTGGGCCAATGTCTGCTCAGTGTTGTTCAAATGGTAAGTTAAGATAAACTGACCATAACAATCAGGCAACGAGTTCAAGACCATGTCAATGGCCAATTACTCATCAAAATGAATGTTAAGCTTGACCAAACGCTCTATGTAGCGTTGCATTCTTTGCACATGAGATACAACCGACTCCCCCTCTTTTATCTTGCAAGCCATGAGTGACTTGACTACTTCAAACTTTTCTTGACGAGCTCGCTTATGGTACTTTTCCATAAGGTCCTTGTTCATCTCAAAAGGCCAGTATTCCTCATCGTACCTCTGCAGTTCTGGGGACATGGTTGCGACCATGATGCATGCCACTTTGGTAGCATCATCATAGTGCTTCTTGTAGGCAGCATACTCTTCGGGAGTGGCTTTGGACTCATCAAGTTCTTTGAGCTCCTTTTCAAGGACATACTCTTTGTCCTCGAATCTAAGCACTATCTTGATGTTACGCATCCAATCGTTATAGTTAGAGCCACCCATAACGACTTTGGAGCAAATGTTGAGTAAAGAGAAGTTATGGCTGGAGGATGAAGAAGCAGAAGTGCTTCCAGGAGTAGACATCTGAAAAGAAAGATAGTTTTAGTTTAGATTTCAAGACACCTCAATATAATAACCCAAAGATATCATATCAAGGTTAGGACCCAACTATGACGATTTACAACTTAGAAATGGGATGCCGAGATCCAAGTTCAAATCTCATAAAGGTAGGTGAATGACGATTCACCAATTCCACCATTAGACAAAATAAACGAAGTGAAATTCCTAATTCTTTTGAGATACATTAAAACTATTTAATGGCATGTTTTAATCTCAGATTATGCTCTACTATTTGTGACTGGGATACCAAGGATCACCAACTAGATGTGAATAACCATGCAAATGTGCTTGGTAACCTTATTGTCTTTATCATTAACTATTGGTGTGCTGGTAAACCACACACGCTCCATCAAAATGATAATTATAAGATACCCGTTACTACTCTTTATTAGTGACTTTTAGTGTGTTGGTTAACCACACACGCTCCACTAACGACCAATAAAGCATAATGTGCAATTTCATCGATTAGCATACTTTTTACATTTTTCCTAAAGTAACTAGAGTTGGGATTTTGAAAAATAATGTTCTAGTACTTTCTTTAATAGCATTATACTTTTAATGAGAAGTAGTTGTCCTATCAAATCCGTTCTGCTAACGACCCTCCACTAATCAAGGAAGCGGTGGGTGAGAGTGGACACCCATTCAACTAACATCTTATATGTAGTTTCCTTATACACCCCTTATAGACTAGCTTCGTGAATGAGGCATACTAGCAATTTGACTGACCATATTCTTATACATATACAATATTAAACTTTTAATTATAATATATATATATATATATATATATATATTGTAATACATGTTTATTTATTAGATAAATAAATTAATTAATGAACAAATGGTAGCACTAAAATAAATAATTACATATCAAAGGTTGGTCTCGAGGAGCTAATTGTCACAAGTTTAGAAGATGGAGGTTAAAAGTGTAAAATATGGATTTAATTTGTAAGTATTAATGAAGTCAGAGACTAAATTGTAACTTCTGGACTTCATTTAAAGGAATTTTAGACGCTTAGGGGTTGTATTGTAAATTAGGGGCTTTATTTTGTAAGGAATTATGGAAGGGAGGGCTAAAATGCAAGTTTTGGGTTTCATTTGAAAGAGAATTGAAGGGTAGGGAGTATTATTGTCGTTATGAGAAACTTGTAGATGGACGCGGGTATTTAAAGGGTGTGTAACCCTAACCCTAATAGATAACAATCGCCGCTCCATCCTTATGCCTCCCTCCAGCCGCCACCATTCACCTCTTCAATCTCCGACGCCATTGGTGAAGCCGGAACCGACGATCTACGCCCCCCGCTCCACGTTTCTTCTTCTTCTTCCGCCTTCTACCGCCAGCCGCAACACACCTCACGATGGTCGTCGGTGTTCCTCCGACCGCGTAGCCTTACCGCGACGCTTCCGACGTCGTGCCGTTGTTGTTCTCGTTGAAGACCAATCGTCGTCGGGCATTAATCTGTTGCAGCAGGCAGCCTCCCCGGTCATTGGTGCACTGTTGTGGATGCTTGTATCGTTGCTTCCATCTTCGTGGGTCTCCGCTGTCTTCCGTCCGACTGCCCCTCGTCGCCATGGGGGCTGGCCGAGATTGGTGCGTTTTTAGCAATGGATATGCATATTTTGGTGTTATGAGCATGTTTATTTGCTGATAGAGTGTTTTATGTGGTGTGTGATGGCTGGAAAAACTAGAAAAGGCCGCTGCCACCACCGTGAGGTGGTGGCTGCCACCATTCGCCGCCGCCGGCCACCATAGGGTGGTTGTGCATGTTTAATTAGTGAAGTGTGTGTGTTTATTTGTGAGTTCATTGTAAATTGTAAAGCAATTGGAATAATGAAAGGAAAAATCAAACCACCACCATAGGGTGGTGGCTGCCGCCACCGGCCGTCGTGTCGGGTGGCGGTGTGCTTGCTTTGTGAGATTGATTCGTTTAGGGTGCTTGTAAACCCTAATGGGCCTTGTAAGCCCTAATGGACCTAATAAAACCCTAATGGGCTTAATAATATTCTAGTGGACTTAACTGGCCCAATAAAGCCCTAATTGATCTAAAAGCCTAACAAATTAATTAATGGACTAGTATTGGGTTAGAAACCCTAATGCCATGAAACCCTAATTTGGGGGAATTAATCGGGACACACAGAAATTATTTAATAACTTGAGATATTAAATAATAAACATTGGCAAAGATTAATCTAAACGATATTAGACTTAATGGATTAAAGTCCTTAGAGGATTAAGTCCTTAATGGGTTAAGTAGGAAACCTAACCCTAATCATCATTTTATGTGAAATCCTAATTTCACTTGGGTTTATTGTTGGGCCTTGATGATTGGGTTATTAAATGGGCTATCCAAGATCAAGCAAATGGTCTAGAGTAATTCAATGGGCCTAGGGTAAGGCCCATGTAAGGGGCTTGGGCCCAATTTGGAAAATTAGGCCATAGATGGGCCATAGTTGGGCCTTAATGATTATATGATGGTGGGCCTTAGAATGAGACCATGTATAGGCCTAGGCCCAATTTGGAAAATTGGGCCATGTGTTGGGCTTTGATTCCTGGTCGACTTTGGGCCTACGGATTGGGCCTTGGGCTTGAATAAACCAAGCTTGGGGTAATGTAGTAATTATCCAAAGTAAGTGTTTATGGTTATGTAGTGGGACCCAATTATTAATTGGGTTATGTTTTGATATTGACAGATCGGGAATCTGTCATTCAGCAGCTGGGGTTGAGTCTACGGGACTTCGGCAGTGTGGGATTGTGTCTACGGGACTTCAGCAGTGTGAGGTGAGTTACCTTCCTGTAGCGGTGGGTCTACGGCAACAATGCTGGCCCACCAGTAGGAGTTGTTGTTAGATGATTGTCTTTTTGATAATTGTCTATGTTTGCTACTACCTGTTAGGTTTAGGTGCTAACATGATATGATGTTATGTGATAGTGGTGGTAGGGGTGAAATAGTCCACGGTTACCGGTCGATAGAGCCGAAGGGGTAGATCAGTACCTAAATATGCTAGACAGATTATGATATATGTGATATGATATTATGTGGTAGTAGTAGGGGTGAAATAGTCCCCACTTACCGGTCAACAGGACCGAAGGGGTAGGCCAGCACTCAGAAATGCTAGGCAGTATATGACTTATGTGTTTATGCTATGCTTTTATGTGGAAGTGTTAGGGGTGAAATAGTCCCCGGTTACCGGTTGAAAGATACCGAAGGGGAGGCCAGCACCCATATATGTTAGGCAGTATCCGGTCGAGAGGACCGAAGGAAAGCCCAGCACCCAGGTATGCTAGGCAGTATCCGTTCGAGAGGGCCGAAGGGGAGGCTAGCACCCAGATATGCTAGGCAGTATCCAGTCGAGAGGACTGAAGGGGTAGGTCGGGCACCCAGATATGCCTGACAGTATATGTATGTTATATGATCGTATGGTATGTGGTATGATGGGGGAAGTCACTAAGCTTTGTGCTTATGGTTTTCAGTTTTGGTTTCAGGTTCTTCGTTTTCAAAGGAAAGGAGTCGGCTCAATCGCAGCGCTTCACACTATGTTTTCTGCACATGGGATCCTTGGGGATTAAGCTCTGATATGGTTTTAGGATACTATGTTTTGGATTACTGGCACTTGGGTTTTAACATGAGACGTTATTATCAAAGTTTTTATACTGATGGTTTTATGTAATAACCTAATTAAAATGAAATTCTTGGCCTGTATTTTTTGGACGTTACAAGTTGGTAACAGAGCCTTGGTTTGAGGGATTCAGACATACTCTCGGGTGTGTCTGAACTCAAACTAAGGGCTTGGTATGAAAATTTTCAAAAGTAAAACCATTTTATAAAAAAGGAGTTGAAAAGAATCTGAAAAGTGAAAAGAACTTTGAGAAGAACAAAGTGTGTGATGCGTGCAATCAGCCGAGCTCAAGTAAGTTTTCCCCAAGATACCCATACATTTTATGTTATCGTATCATATGATATGACTATGAGAATTGCATGCTAGATTAGGGCTAAGGATCTAGGAGGATGCCTTATATGCCTATTGTATGTGCTTGTAGACTTGCATGCTAGTACTGATCAGTCAGTGATAGGATAGCCTATTTAGGTTATGCCTGATTGTATGAGCATTGGAATTGCATGTACAGATTCCTGATTAGAGGATAGAATGATCTAATTGGAATATGATGGTTAGATTTTCCATTGTCTGAATGTTGCTTGCTCTGTGCTTTGTGGGACTCTTAGTAATGTGAGCTAACTATTAAGTGAATATGCTAGGTCACATGGGGCACAAGCCAGATAATATCAGAGTGAGAGACTTGACCCTATTGCGCAGCTCTTGTCTGAGTCCAACCGTTCTAGGGATGGGTCTTTTACTCGAAGGATTATCTGATCTCTGTTGCATGTGGCTATATTCATGAGGTAGCTAGTTGACATTACTGGGAATCTTTCAGCAGCTGAGGACTGGGTGAGTTCGGGAACCTAGGGAAGCCTAGGATATATTTCAGTGAGTTAGTAGTGAGGTTCAGTGAGACTTGGGTGTACCAGTTTGAGGAAGTAACTTGGAGGATTCGAAAGGATTGTTGAGGAAAGTATGGATAGGTGTGGAAGGTAGTATTGGGCCCGTACTACTGAAAGCATAGGATCCATACTCGAATCAGTGAGAGTCTTGGAGAATCTAAGAAACTTCAGGGAAGAGTTTGTGACCCAGTTTGGGGACAGAGGATGTTCCTGTTGTTGTAGCTTAGCCATTGGCAAGCGAGCTAGTGAGCGTGACAGGGTTTCAGACCCTGAAGGATATGATTTCCTAGAGTTGCAGATGCGGGATCGATTTGGAGCACCCTGGAAAGAGAGGGTTGTGCCAGGTGTGTATAGTAGAGGGTCCCAGGAAGAGACCCAAGACTTCTGATCATCAGGTGAAAGTCCAGTAGGGCCGGAGTCAGTGCAGCACGTATAGGAAAGTGCACAAAGGAGTTTGTCACTCCAAGGTTTAGGTTGCCACAAGGTAGCTGGGTTGGTCATGTTGGCAGAAGGTGATCAATATTCCTCCATATTTTGCGAGTATGTCATCTTCTATTGCTACTAGATGGATGTTTGGAATGCATACCGCTTTGGAATTATGAGTGAGTTTGGATAAGTCAGACCTCGGGTCGGTTTTTATGCTAGTGTTTGGGTTACCAAGGAACATATATGCCATCCTGCATGCCGAAAGGTCCTTGATGAACCCACAGAAGGACGCATCTTGCGGAGTGGGTTCCGCGTGTACCGTTATCATTCCAGATCTTTGTCTAGATCTGTGCAGGAGTATTATTTAGAGGATACTCGATCAGGGTTGGAGTGATTGTTCTCCAATGAAGTCAGCATTCAGAGGTTCTATCATTGTTCAGTATGGTCGGCAATTGTTTATGGATGAACTTTGGAGTTCAAGGCACTACCGTTGCTAGGACAGAACTGATGACAGGAAGAGGGTAGTGTCAGTCGTGGGTGTTAGATGAATAAGTGGTTGGTCATCGGATGTTCAAGAGAATTGTGTTTTCGCTTAGGCTGTGTTCGGTTAGAGTTCAGTGGTACTGCAAGATTGGGAGTGGGAACGAGGATTCGTCAGCTAGAGTGAAGATTAAGGTCTTCAATTGATAACATGTTAGATGGATTGAGGTGTCAGACTGGATCAGATTTCAGGAGTACTCATTGAGATTTCCGAGGATGGGAGATCTCAAGGTTTAATCGGCGATTAAGAGCTAACATTGGCGGGCACATGATGTCATCAGTGGGATATTAGAAAGCGAGAAGGATTGGGAATCCTTCAATTCTCATGTAATGTGAAGACTTAGTCGAATCTAAGTAGGAGAGACTTCTTATAGAGTTCTTCAACTGTGAGTTCTGGTTGCGCAAGGTGCAATCTCTTGGCCACCTTGTCAACCAGAAGGGTATTCTAGTTATTTCGGCCAAGATAGAGGTCGTGATGCGGTGGGAGATTCCGAGGTCTCCATCTGAGATTTGGAATTCCCTGGGTCTAGCAGGTTATTACTAGAGATTTACATGGGACTTCTCCGAGATTGCAGTTCTTTTTACCCGACTGATCAAGAAGTAGGTGGTCTTTCTTTGGGGGCCTGAGCAGCAAGCAGCCTTCAAGACTCTCGGACAACGGCTGTGCGAGACCCTGATTCTCACCCTGCCAGAGGGTGTAGATGATTTCGTGGTTTACTATGACGCTTTGATCATGGGCATGAGTGCGGTACTGATTCAGTGGGCTCACGTGATAGCAGGTTTCAGGAACCAGGTTAGAGTCCCGGTTAGGACTCAAGTTTAGTGATGTGTTAGGTCGAGTGTGTGTTCGACCCGGTTTGGGAAGTTTTGTAATACTGCGGGGGTAGCCGTAGCATTCACTAGTGGTCAGTTAGCATGGGAAGTGTTGTAAGACTACGGGGGTAGCCGTAGCATTCACTAGTGGTAAGTTAGCATGGGAAGTGTTGTAAGATTGCGAGGGTAGCCGTAGCATTCACTTGGTTGGCACATATGGCATGAGCACGTTGTTAGGACGCAGAATGAACAGTAGGCCCACCAGTTCGGGTGTAGCAGTGAGGATATGGGAATCCACAGATTGGATTCGGAATTACCCAGATGGATTAGGTTTGGTTGAGCCAATGATGAGACTGTAGGAGCGCCACTACAGTTATGAGATCAGGGAAGCAATGGATTGCTTAAGGTCGTTTGTGATGTAAGACTACCATTGGTTAGGTAGCAATCACTTTTAGTCTTGGATTGGATGACGTCAGGATTCGACACATGGGCCCGATCGGTTGTATTAGGAGGTTATTAGAGCCACAGTGGCATGATAACTAGTGACAACTAGTTCCAGAGAAGGATTTCGTTCAGACGTCGTGTGAGGTCACTAAGTAGGGAGTCCTTTGGCTCCGCAGCCGGGTGGAAACCCAGTATTTCAGAGGATTGGAAAGCGAATTGAGACCCAGGAGGTCTCGGTATCTTTTGGTAAGCAGCTATGTAGTAGCGTATACTGCTTCAGGCAGTTCAGTGTTCGGGCAGTTTCAACATTTGGGCATTGATAGTATGTGTGTTTTACTTGCATATGCGCACGGAATACCTGGTTTATTGGGGAGTGACAAGTCACTCACAGCGGGATTAGCTGAGCCTTAGCCGAGAATAAGTGATCTGCAGAGGTAATTGGGTTTGTGACCCAGGTTTATGCTGGGAACCACATGCTATCAGAAGTCAAGTAGTCAGTTGAGGGATAAGTGGGCTTGTTCTATCGGTAATGATTTAGTATGAGTGGTCTACCAGGGATTCAGACCATCTCGAGACAGCAAATTTCGAATAGAGTACATGTGGTCTTGTTGCAAGGAATTCGGCACCTACGGATTTTAGGGCTTTACGAGGATTGGTCATGGCTACCCTGGGAAGGCTAGGGCGTGCCCAGATTGGTGACCATGCTACTAGAGTGGTTGGGCGAGCAAGGAATGGTAAGGAATGATTTCGAGGACGAAATCTAATTTAAGTGGGGGAGAGTTGTAATACCCTGTTTATTTATTAGATAAATAAATAAATAATGATCAAATGGTAGCCCTAAAATAAATAATTACATATCAAAGGATGGTCTCGAGGAGCTAATTGTCACAAGTTTAGAAGATGGAGGTTAAAAGTGTAAAATATGGATTTAATTTATAAGTATTAATGAAGTCAGGGACTAAATTGTAACTTCTGGACTTCATTTGAAGGGATTTTAGAGGCTTAGGGGTTGTAATGTAAATTAGGGGCTTTATTTTGTAAGGAATTATGGAAGGGAGGGCTAAAATGTAGGTTTTGGGTTTCATTTGAAAGAGAATTGAAAGGCAGGGAGTATTATTGTCGTTATGGGAAACTATTAGATGGAGGCGGGTATTTAAAGGGTGTGTAACCCTAACACTAAGAGATAATAGTCATCGCTCCATCCTTATGCCTCCCTCCAGCCGCCACCATTCACCTCTTCAATCTCCGACGCCATTGGTGAAGCCAGAACCGACGATCTACGCCCCCTGCTCCACCTTTCTTCTTCTTCTTCCGCCTTCTGTCGCCAGCCGCAACACACCTCACGATGGTCGTCGGTGTTCCTCCGACCACGTAGCCTTACCGCGACGCTTCCGACGTCGTGTCGCTGCTGTTCTCGTTGAAGACCAATCGTCGTCGGACATTAATCAGTTGCAGCAGGCAGCCTCCCTGGTCATTGGTGAGCCGTTGTGGATGCTTGTATCGTTGCTTCCGTCTTCGTGGGTCTCCGCCATCTTCCATCCGACTGCCTCTCGCCGCCATGGGGGTTGGCCGAGATTGGTGTGTTTTTAGCAATGGAGATGCATATTTTGGTGTTATGAGCATGTTTATTTGCTGATAGAGTGTTGTATGTGGTGTGTGATGGCTGGAAAAACAAGAAAAGGCCACCGCCACCACCGTGAGGTGGTCGCTGCCACCATTCGCCGCCGCCGGCCACCATAGGGTGGCTGTTTATGTTTAATTAGTGTAGTGTGTGTGTTTATTTGTGAGTTCATTGTAAATTGTAAAGCAATTGAAATAATGAAAGGAAAAATCAAACCACCACCATAGGGTGGTGGCTGCCACCTCCTGCCGCCACTGGCCGTCATGTCGGGTGGCGGTGTGCTTGCTTTGTGAGTTTCATTCGTTTAGGGTGCTTGTAAATCCTAATGGGCCTTGTAAGCCCTAATGGACTCTAATGGACCTAATAAAACCCTAAGGGGCTTAATAATATTCTAGTGGGCTTAATAGGCCCAATAAAGCCCTAATTGATCTAAAAGCCCAACAAATTAATTAATGGACTAGTATTGGGTTGGAAACCCTAATTAGGGTTTGGAAAACCCTAATTAGGGTTTGGAAAACCTTAATGCCATGAAACCCTAATTTGGGGGAATTAATCGGGACACACAGAAATTATTTAATAACTTGAGATATTAAATAATAATCATTGGCAAAGATTAATCTAAACGATATTAGACTTAATGGATTAAAGTCCTTAGAGGATTAAGTCCTTAATGGGTTAAGTAGGAAACCTAACCCTAATCATCATTTTATGTGAAATCCTAATTTCACTTGGGTTTATTGTTGGGCCTTGATGATTGGGTTATTAAATGGGCTATCCAAGATCAAGCAAATGGTCTAGAGTAATTTAATGGGCCTAGGGTAAGGCCCATGTAAGGGGCTTAGGCCCAATTTAGAAAATTGGGCCATAGATGGGCCATAGTTAGGCCTTAATGATTATATGATGGTGGGCCTTAGAATGAGACCATGTATAGGCCTAGGCCTAATTTGGAAATTGGGCCATGTGTTGGGCTTTGATTCCTAGTCGACTTTGGGCCTACGGATTGGGCCTTGGGCTTGAATAAGCCAAGCTTAGGGTAATATAGTAATTATCCAAAGTAAGTGTTTATGGTTATGTAGTGGGACCCAATTATTAATTGGGTTATGTTTTGATATTGACAGATCAGGAATCAGTCATCTAGTAGCTGGAGTTGAGTCTGCGGGACTTCAGCAGTGTGGGATTGTGTCTACGAGACTTCAGCAGTGTGAGGTGAGTTACCTTCCTGTAGCGGTAGGTCTACGGCCACAATGCCGGCCCACCAGTAGGAGTTGTTGTTAGATGATTGTCTTTGTGATAATTGTCTATGTTTGCTACTACCTGTTATGTTTAGGTGCTAGCATGATATGATTTTATGTGATAGTGGTGGTAGGGGTGAAATAGTCCCCGGTTACCGGTCGATAGGGTCGAAGGGGTAAATCTGTACCTAACTATGCTAGACAGATTATGATATATGTGATATGATATTATGTGGTAGTAGTAGGGGTGAAATAGTCCCCACTTACCGGTCAACAAGACCGAAAGGGTAGGCCAGCACCCAGAAATGCTAGGCAGTATATGACTTATGTGTTTATGCTATGCTTTTATGTGGTAGTGTTTGGGGTGAAATAGTCCCCGACTACCGGTTGAAAGATACCGAAGGGGAGGTTAGCACCCAGATATGTTAGGCGGTATCCGGTCGAGAGGATCGAAGGGGAGCCCAACACCCAGGTATGCTAGGCAGTATCCGGTCGAGAGGACCGAAGGGGAGGCTAGCACCCAGATATGCTAGGCAGTATTCGGTCGAAAGGACCGAAGGGGTAGGTCGGGCACCCATATATGCCTGACAGTATATGTATGTTATATGATCGTATGGTATGTGGTATGATGGGGGAACTCACTAAGTTTTGTGCTTACGGTTTTCAGTTTTGGTTTCAGGTACTTCGTTTTCAAAGGAAAGGACCCGGCTCGATCGCAGCGCATCACACTAAGTTTTCCGCACATGGGATCCCTGGGGATTACGCTCTGATATGGTTTTAGGATACTATGTTTTGGATTACTGACACTTGGGTTTTGACATGAGACGTTATTATCAATGTTTTTATACTGATGGTTTTATGTAATAACCTAATTAAAATGAAATTTTTGGCCTGTATTTTTGGGACGTTACATATATATATATATATATATATATATATATATATATATATATATATATATATATATATATATATATATATATAAGGTGTGTTTTAAAAACATTTTAAAAAACCCAAGGGTTTATATAAATTTCGAAATTTAAACTATTAAATTTTAAATTTAAATAAACCAATTAACTAGATTTAATATTTATCTATTAATTAATTTATTAAATCTTGTAAAGATTATCTAATTAAATTAAACAATTAATTTAATCCTAATCCTTATCCCTCTAAATTTCGAAAATTAGGGTAAGGATAATTATCCAATTAATTTAATCAAGTAACAATTATCCAAAAACAAGAAACCCTAAAATATCTAGCATATTTCGAAATTTACAAGGGAGGAGGCTAGGGTTTTCAAAACCCTAACCCTAATTTCGATTAGGGTTCTTTGGAGGCTAGGGTTTTCGAAAACCCTTTGATCCAAAACCCTAGAAATCGAAAAAAAAATGGCCTTTAGGGTTTAATAGCTATAAACCCTAATTTGCAATTCAACAATTATAGCAATTCAATTTAAAACAAACAATTGCTCTGATACAACTGATGGGTTTTAGGTAAAACAAATAAACTAGAAAACAATTCCTAAGTTCACATGCAACCTACTTTGAATCTATGTTTTAACTATTGAACATACAACTTTGAATTGCAAAATAAGAACCCTAGAGGAGAGAGGCTAATTCCGAAATTAACAAACTAGGGTTTAAGATTAACATACCTTTCAATTGTTATACCAAAAAATTGATAATCCTCTTGATCTTGATCTTGATCTTCTCGGAACCTTAGCACCACAAGTGTAATGCCTCTAATGGAATCACACTCAAGAACTAGCAAGAAGGAAACTAGAAGGAGAGAGGATGGAGAGAGTATGCAATTTCGGCTAGGCTTCTTCCAAAGAATCAGTGACCTAAAATGTGAGCCAGGAGGATCCTTAAATAGTTGAAGGATCTAGGGTTTAGGGGAAACCCAAGTTATCCTTTGCTTAGGGCCTAAGCAAAACCCAAGGGCCTTATCTTGGACCCCTTGGACGAATTCTCTAGGGTTTCCCCTAGGGTTTTCGTCCACCTCCTTCCAAGGGGGTTCTGGATCCTTCCATTCAACTATCAATTAATTTGATGCATTGCACGAACTACAACAGGAACGGGCACACTACCCGTTTCTGCAGAATTTCGATCAGGCACATTACTTCGACCAACAATGTTGGAACTAGTCCAATATTCTACCTTTGTATTGAAATAGGACATTTCAAAAGGGACTGTCCAACAGAGAAGAATAGCGGGGGAGCAGGAGGAGTATGAACCCATAATATGGGGAAGCATCAAAGAACCCTACTATAATTTTGGTACGCTACCAAACCCCATTAATTAATTATAATTATAATTACTCCCTCGTTCGAACCAAATCACAACACTCATATAAAACTCGGAACCCTAACAGGTAAAGCTATGATGGCTTAGTGTATGCATTAGGGTCATTTATAATTAATATTTGTAGACTTTGAGTGAGTGATTTCGCCTCATTTCATGTTCCTTGTTTGGTTGTGGATTTAGGGTAGGGTCACTCAGTCAACTGTCCTTCCAATCATAATTAGACATGACTGGTGTACACCAAACGATTATAGAGAGACCTAGTAGGGGTCATTTCATGAAAGTTCATCGTTTCAAATTATCAAAACCCTCGTTTAGTTGTATTTGTTAATTTTGGTAAAATAGGGTTCGTAGTAATCATTTCTTCTTCTAATTAACATAATACCTAATTCATCAAGAAGTTCCGACATCATCATCTGACATGGTTTGGCTTGTTCCTTACCATGAAATTTTTTTATTGTGTAAAAAGAACTCTTCCCTTAATCAACCACCAGAAGAAATTCTTCCGATCCATAACGTAAACCCTTATATCATCTCTCACTTCAGAACTTCAGAAGTACCCATGCGAGGGGTAACATACCCTTCTAGCTTAACCAATAGTTAATAGCCTTGAAGCAAAAAACACCAAAGAAGTCTCAGAAGTCAGTAACCCCAATAGATCTCCGAGAAAGACCACTCGTATTGCAGGCCAAGTTCAAGAATAGAGACTAAGAACTCATTAGGTTAATCAATTGTTGCTAAGTGTATACATAAGAGTGGTATATAATTTAGACTCAAAAAGATTTAGGATGTGTGATTCCGGCCTATCTCCCGTTCCTTTTCTGGTTGTGGATTTGGGTCAGAGCCACCCATCCGAACGTTTTGTCATTCTAAATTATATACAACTTGTATATACGAGGTGATGGTGGATGACCTAAGTATGAGTCTTATCATGAACTTCAGAGAAAAAGCCCACATGCTTACTACAAAAAACCAGAGATACCTGAGTGGAAGTGGTAGCGGATTACAAAGAGCTTCATAATCAAGTTAACCAAGGCAACAAGTAGACTTGATTGCCATTTTGGGTGATCGTCATCAGACTATCCAAATCTGCACCCTTCCTACAAATTTTAAGGAATCAGGCATAATAGAGGAGTTAACTGTTAGGTTTTGCGCATTCTAACACTCCTATGGTGTACATGCAACCCTATAAACCTTGGATCTATGTTTTCTCTATTATACATGCAAATAAGAACTTTCCAAGGCTTTAATCCTAACTAGCATATTATGATGTTCTTAATCTACAAAGTACTAGTTAGAAGACATACCTTTTGATGTAGCTTGATGTCTTCAAGCTTTAAGAGCTTAGCCCCAATAGTGTGGAAGCCTCAAGTGGAATCACAAATCACCAAGACACCTTGGAAGACTTTAGAGAATATGAATACTTGGTTCTCTCTTAGTGAAATCGGCTAGCCCTCTTAGTGTATCACACTAGTGCCAATTTCACCAACCAAAGACATCTTTATATAGTATGGAGTATTAGGGTTAAACCCTAATACCCATGACCTTTCATTTCCTAGGATCCATGGGTTAAACACTCCATGGACTATCCATGAAAGCTTTGCCCATCCTAAATGAACTTGGCCCATTCCATATATATAAGAGTCCATATTTAATTAGTTCCTTTTGATCACTTAATTAATTATAAATTAATTCTTGATCAATACTAATTAAATAATATGATTCCATATTAATATATTAGAACTTATAATATATTAATATTAATCATAAACATACTATTCTCAAAAGATTATCCATATAAATTGTGTCGGTGAAGTGCAACCCAAATGGACCATGCCGGGTCGGGTCAAGTACATACCAAATTTAGTTATGGACTTAGACATTAATCCAACAGTCTCCCACTTGGATAAGTCTAAAACTATTATTGCGTATGACTTCAAACCTAACTGGCAATCGTAGCTCTTAAAGCTGCTGTCGAACTCTGATCTTGTCAACGAACTTGTCCATTAGATAAGGGATCATATATTCCTCCATTCTAGATATCATATGGACTGAGACATGGATTATAATCATTCTCTTTGTCCATTTGTTGTTTCCCGATTTCCGATTTATGACGACTGACTAATTGAACAAATCAAATCAGTCCTGACCCGGCCGAGCACTTCCATTTGTCATCATCAAATCATCGAGGGGCCCACAGATATCGCTTTTATCCCGAAGGTAAAAGGAATGGATAAACTTCGACTCATATGGCTTGTTCTACTACTTGTTGAATCATACACAAAGGCACGTTTTATAGCACCGAGTTACCAAATGCGTTTTCGTGCAATCAATGTACAACCAACTCATAGTAACAACTCATATCTCTAGGTTTGAAGAATATAAGATATTATCGTCTCATGATCACTCGTGATAAAATCCATGAAGTGATTCCAATGAGCGCGGGTTGAATCCAATACTCAGAACTTATGAGCACTCATGAGTGTTGTAGCCCTTTGTCCATCACCTTAGACCTCTACAAGCCAACCCATGCTCCAAGCATGTACACTATGTTTTCTAAACACTAGTCATGCCATACACCAAGTATGCATACTATGTTTGTCTATGATCTTTACTTTGTGAACTAGATCCGTTGAACATAACTTCAATAATTCTCTTTTCACACTCCCAAATCCTTACTGCAAATACAAGAATTCCAAATTCATGTCATTTACTGAAATTTGTTAGATTCTAAACTTATATGCATTGATCCTCTTGTAATGATTATGCACAAAGTCAGAAAGACTTGACAACAATCATTACAGAGTATTCCAAAGGAGATCAGCTCCTTGGAAACTTCCTTCTTGCATTAAGTTTCCTAATCTTACACAGATTGAATAATTTCTAACTTTGAAACATTTCCATATTCCATTTTGACTATCACTTCTGAACAGGAGTTGTCTCCTTACAGATTATGTCAATATGGTCCTTCCAAAATTATCACTATACTTCCAACTTTCCTTGAGCACCCAATCTTTGGTAAACCTTAGATTGTTCTCGACAATTGTTTAATCCTTTTAGTCATATCCAGTTCTAAACCTTTTCCCTTCTTAATGCCCCGGGCATTTGGAAAATTTTAGAAAGGATGAATATAGCACATGTAATCGATCCTATATCCGAAGCATATGGGAATCGATTCATGATGTCTCACATAAAGACTAAACAAGTCTTTTGCTATAATATGTCCATTTCAATTTGCCAAGTTCTCATAATTCAGATTATGAAAAGGGATGCCGTAATCATAATAGAATTTTAGAACGCAAATAATCGACTCATATACAAAATTTCCTTATGTTGAGCCATTCCAACATGAAATTCATATATATATCCTTGACTAAATACGATTAAAACCTCAATCTAAGCTTTTAGATTTGAGATGAAGTATAATTTCCTCTCCCTTAATTATAGCAAAACAACTTTTTCCCAGTTGAAACCTTTTGTTTTCTATAATTAACATTGCTAACTTGAAACCTTTATCATTATTATCATGCTCCCACTAACATGATGATTATTCGCATAACACTTATGCTCCCACTAGCTTTGACATGTACTCAGAAATCAGCTGACTTTCTTACCAAAGTTCAGATTTCTGATACTAGATTGTTTTGATAAAACTTTATCAAAATCATACACCTTCCCTTAGATAGCACACTTGTGTATCTAAACAATTATGAAGAGGGATGCCGTAATCATAATGGTTAGACCTTTTTGCCACTTCTCACAAGTCCAAGTTAGTGTGCCGGTAAACCACACACGCTCCACTAACGACTTTGAGAATGCAAATATCACAATTGCTATCTAAGCTAAAATCTACTTAGTGAAAGTGTTTCCTCACCATCATTTTCATGAATCGGAGAGAAACCTTATGACACTTAGATTTGCCGGTGTATGTGTTCTTTATCCATGTGAATTGTCATAACCATAGTCACAAGACAAGGATAATGACAAATCCAAAATAATATGGATTGAACTCAATCTTAATTTCTTGCCACCTGGCAGCTCAAGGGCCTGCAATTGCTTCCAAGTTGTTGTGCAACTAATTGAGAACTCTAAGAACTCATACGCAATGCCAACTTTAACTGGAATGGGCACAGAATATGTCAACACGATAGGTTATAAACCTCAAGTCGTGTGCTGGTGAAGAACCTCAGGTTCTCTTCTTGATTAGTTCTTGAGATTTCAAGACCTTTAAGACTCCCATTGTCCTCTTGACCTATAAGACCCCCTTGTCAAACATCCAAGAGATAGTGTGGATTCTAACCAAGACAAACACTTCACACAATTGGCCTTAGTTGGTCTTTGTTTTATCCAAAACATCACAACTTACCAATTTCAAATGTACAAGAGTTTTAAACCTTCTTTAAGACATGTCACTCAAGTTACAATCTTAGAGTATAACTCTAAGAATTGTTTTTGGAACGAAGTATGAATCATCTTCTTGATTTAACCACTTCAACAATTCAAGTTCCTCTTCTTAGCTATAAGAAGGCTCTTAGAGAATGAATTGTCTCTAAATCATTAAGATGATCACAAAACTGATACGAAAGTACTCTCTCCCATCTTTTCAGATTTGAGAAACTTTTATCCTTCTACCTAATTTGATTCTTCTTATTCGCTCTGCCATACATTGGAACCTTTTCTAATGTCTCAGAATTACACTTAAGCTTGTAAGTATAACCATATTTACTGAGCTATAGTAAATTATGACGAATAATCTTATCGATCTTTTGTGGTGGACTTAATCAGTGCACAAGACTGTGTACTCGATCCCTTAGTCCTTCACTTGACTCACACATCCATGTGAACAAGTAACTAGTCTTAATTTTCCAATACTTGAAAGTTCTCATTCATCATGCTATACAACTTGCATGATTCCAAGTTCCGGTCCAATTGAAACTTGGGTGATGAGAATCTTTCCTTATTTGGTAAATTTAGACATTACCACAAATGAAAGAATCAATTTCATACTTCCACTCTTGCTATTAATGGAATCTTATAAGCAACAAAAATTTCCACAGATGCCATTGTAAGGATATTTTAAAATAAATAAAATCAAAAATTTTCCTTTTATTTTAAAAACTTTGCGGAAGAACTTGTCCTTACAATCCATATGAAAACTTGTTGTTATCTATTCCTAAGCAATATCTCATAACTCCTAAGAAGTAGCTCAAGAATCCGATCTTCAAACTATGCGATAGAAATCCATCTACGCCATCAGATTCAACATATTCTTTCTTTAAGTTTCTTCACTTTTCTTTGATTCTTAAAACATCACCATGTGACCCAGTCACATCATGTATCAGGAATCTCAGAATAGAAACTTAGCAGAGTTAGATAGTGGAATTTACCTGAAGTAGAGTCAAACTTATTGACTTTAACATCCTAAGGTAAATTTGGCAGCTTCGCAACCAATGCCCCTTCCTTTGGCAATATAAACATATGGACCCTTTGATAATGGTACAAGGGACTATCACAGACTTAGCTTTTCTCTTTACCATTTGGTCAACCGAGTTGACTATGGCCGATCCCTTTACCATTGGGAAGAGAATGCTTTTCTGGATTTCCTGTGTCACTATTGTCAATGTCCATCAAGTTTTAAGGAAGTTGATCTTAACAAATAGATAAGATCATTAAGGGTCTTGTCATAGTCTGTTTCATAGGTGTCCCAAAAGAACTCACTATGTGACTTAGAAAGTGATTGAACCAACAACTTTCTCAAGACTTTGACACCCAACTCTCCCGGCTTGTCAATATGTGACTACATCTCCAAGATGTGATCACACCTAGACCTTGCCTTGCCAATAGGGATTGAGTGACCTTGAACTTGTGGGTTAGGGAGAATAATTGGAGGAGGTGAAAGAAGTATGATTTCCATGAGACATCATCTTCATTTAGGAAAGCTTGTTTCAAGAGATTTAGGAAGATCATAAATGTCTAAACCAGACATCTTTTGGGAGATATTCAAGATAGTTGATCTTAAGTCCTTAATATAACACCCAATATGAAATATTAAGGCTAGGACCCAACAAACTATTTTATAACTTAGAAGAGGGATGCCGTAATCCAAGCTATAAAATATTTGAAGGTAGGTGAATGACGATTCACCAATTTCCACCAAGATAAACGAAATGTATTATTAGGTTTTAATTGGTTTTGAAACTCCTAGATCTATTGAGATTCATTGAACTGTTCAATGGCATGTTTCAATCTCGGGTGTGCCTTTCAGGTTTTGTGACTGGGATGCCGAGGATCACAAAACAAGGTGTGAAGTAACCATGCAAATTACTTGGTACCCTTAAGTGTTTACCCCTCAATCGATGTGCCGGTTAACCACACACGCTCCACCGATACTATGATAAACATTAAGTTACCCTTTCCCTAGCTTGTTAAATACGAGTTAGTGTGCCGGTTAACCACACACGCTCCACTAACCGACTTAAACAAAGTGCAAAGTGTAATTTCATGGATTAACACCTTATTCACATTTTCCTAAGTAACTAAGATTGGGTATTTATAAGTGTTTAGTTACTTAGTATTTATCATTAATACTTTTAATGAAGGGAGAATTATAGTCCTGTCAAACCCGTTCGGCTAACGACCCTCCACCAGTCAAGCAAGCGGTGGGTGAGAGTGGACACCCATTAAGTTGCCATTTTATAGGCAACAACCTTATACCCACCTTATAGACCGGCTTCGTGAATGAGGCGTACTAGCGGTAAGACTGACTTTACTCTTATACATATATATATTATTAACTTATAATATTATAAAGTATAAGGGTTGAATTTTAACTTTTAAAATTCTAAGGGCTAACTTGGAATTAAAGTATTCATAAGAGAAAACTTTACAAATTCCAAAACTTGAGGGCAAGTTTTGAAACTATTCAAAACTAATTAATTCCATAACTTATGTGTTTAAAGTAGTTTTAATCCAAAAACTCTTCAAGTTCCATAACTTGAGGACAAGTTATGGAAGACTTTAAACTAATAAAAGAATTAACTTTTCTTTATTTTATAACTTATGGAATTAATTAAGGTTACACCTTTTTTTATTTTATTTTATTTTATTAAATGAAGAGACTCTTGGTCCTCCATAACTTGAGGACAAGTTATGGAGTCATAAAACCATTTAATTAGAACTAGACTCTTCATTTTTGTAACCTTTGCCAATTTTTATGAGTTTTATGATTCTTAAATGTGACTTTTCATATAACTTGAGTACAAGTTACAAAAACACATTTTAGAATCAATTCTTAGATTAATTTGGATTAAAACCAACTATCACATAATTTTATTCATTAATCTAAATTCACTCATAAAACAAGGTAACACAAAAAACTTTTGGTGATCCATAACTTATTCTTAAGTTATGGAATCCTTTAAAACATTAACACCAAATTTTGTAACTCCATAAAAACTTTGAATCAATTTTTTTTTAAAACCTTTTCATATCCATAACTTATGGAGGTTTCAAAAAATAAAACTCTTTAGATCAAACTCTTAAAACTAATAAAATAATCATATTATTTTATCTTTTATTAAATTTGACCTAATTCAACTCATAAAGCAAATTATTCAAATTTTACAAATAATTAGTTTTTCACAAGAACAAGTAATTATCTTAAAATTTGACAAACTTCATGTTTTTTTTTCCTTTTTTTTCAAATTTGAAAATAAAATATTTGCATCAATATAACAGAAAACAACCCGTGGCTCTGATACCACTGTTAGGTTTTGCGCATTCTAACACTCCTATGGTGTACATGCAACCCTATAAACCTTGGATCTATGTTTTCTCTATTATACATGCAAATAAGAACTTTCCAAGGCTTTAATCCTAACTAGCATATTATGATGTTCTTAATCTACAAAGTACTAGTTAGAAGACATACCTTTTGATGTAGCTTGATGTCTTCAAGCTTTAAGAGCTTAGTCCCAATAGTGTGGAAGCCTCAAGTGGAATCACAAATCACCAAGACACCTTGGAAGACTTTAGAGAATATGAATACTTGGTTCTCTCTTAGTGAAATCGGCTAGCCCTCTTAGTGTATCACACTAGTGCCAATTTTACCAACCAAAGACATCTTTATATAGTATGGAGGATTAGGGTTAAACCCTAATACCCATGACCTTTCATTTCCTAGGATCCATGGGTTAAACACTCCATGTACTATCCATGAAAGCTTAGCCCAACCTAAATGAACTTGGCCCATTCCATATATATAAGAGTCCATATTTAATTAGTTCCTTTTGATCACTTAATTAATTATAAATTAATTCTTGATCAATACTAATTAAATAATATGATTCCATATTAATATATTAGAACTTATAATATATTAATATTAATCATAAACATACTATTCTCAAAAGATTATCCATATAAATTGTGTCGGTGAAGTGCAACCCAAATGGACCATGCCAGGTCGGGTCAAGTACATACCAAATATAGTTATGGACTTAGACATTAATCCAACATTAACAAGGACATGTGTCCTAGAAATTAGTTAGACTGCACAGTGTTCCAATATCTATTTTCTCTGTTTGAGATAGTAGAATCATCTCCCAGTTCAGGCAGTCACTTCAGAAATTTTTGAAAACTAGGCCAGTCATGATGCATAGCCTACCATCCTTAAACCAACAGACAGAATGAGAGAACGATTCCATCATTAGAAGTTGTGCGAAAATCATATGTGATAGACTAGTCGAGTCCTTGACCATGCTAGCATTTAAAGTTGCTCCATTCAAAACCCTCTTTGGTCGCGAGTGCAGATCCTCTCTGCATTGGATTAAAGTAGGCGACACGCAACTAGCTAGAAGTCCAATTTCCATACAACACCTTCGCTGGTCTGGAATTCATCCAAGAAACTACCGAGAAGAGAGTACAAATCCAGGAGCGACATAAAGCTCCCAGGGTCAGGCAGAAAAGCTAACACCTACGATATGAGAAAATCCTTGGAAATTCCAGGTTGGTGACCTCGTCATGTGAAGGTCTCACCCTGGAAGGGTATGATACGCTTCGGAAAGTGTGAAATACTAAATCCAAGGTACATGAGATCATTGGAGATTCTTACCAGAGTTGATCCAGTAGCTTATAGACCCTGACTACCTCGAGAATCCAATAACATACACCCGACCTTCCACGTCTTTATCTTTCAAACTCTTTGTCCGATGAGACTTTTGTTAGCCCACTCGATTAGATCGAGGTAAACTAGAGCCTTAATTTTGTGAAGGAATCCGTAGAAATCCCATTCATTGAAAGAAACCTGTAGAAACCCTAGGCAGTGAAGTCCAAAGAATGAAAATGAAATTGTGCCTCATTAGTGAAGGTCCGCTAAAATGCATAGCGAGGACCTGATTCACTTAAGAACAGGAGGATCAAATAGAACATGAGTATCCGTACCTTTCACCTCCGTCCATGTATATTCCTTAGACTTAATTTCGGGATAAAATTCCCTTTAACGGGGGGGGGGGGGGGGGGGGGGATGATGTGACAACCCGAAATTTCTATCTTGTAAGTCAACCAAATCCATCAAAAGCTCTGCTTTGTTTCTGCTATCTTCTAGATGTGTTAAGGGTCATACGTAGGCTTTTAAGCCTTGTACACCTAAGGATTGAGTGTTATGAAGTATTAGCTCGAGGTCAGATGGTTGCACCCGAACCAAAAAAATCCAACATATGAGGTTCACGGCCGCAAACCATGTTCACGACCGTGAACACTCTTCTGGCTGTGATCTCTCCCATATATATAAGAGATTGCTTCATTTTTTCTTCATTTCTCTCAAGTATCATCAAGTGAAGGCTCACTTTTCACTCCAAAACGTAAGCATCTCATCCATATTCTTGTTTATGCTTGAAACCTCCTTTGATTACACCATTGATTCATCACTTTGATCATCATCTTCAAGATCTTCAAGGGTTCATGGCCATGAACCCTTCGTAAGGTCCATAAACCCTTCATAGGATCTTGGGTCGTGAACCCTCCTAAGGCCGTGAACTCCTAGAGTTTGGCCGTGAACCCCTTTCAACCAATCATTTATTATTCTAACACTTCATTGAAAGTGTTTCCTAGTTTCCCAAGGTGTTTTCCCTTACATTTTAGTTGTTATAAACACTAATTGTATGCCTATATATGTGATTATATGCCTGATAGGATCCAATTGCGCTTCAGGACTTCATTTGTGATCTCAAGCATCCTATATCAATCTTTCATAGCAATCACTCACTAGCAGGTGAGTTCATACCCCTAAATTTACCTTTTAATGATTTTAAATGCTTTTATGGGGGGATACAACTAGAAAACAATATAGTTGTATAATCAATTACTTGTGATTTATAACTATCAAACCAAGAAATTCATTATACTTCAAAACTGTGTTACCAAACAAACTATTTCAAATCCTTTTATAAACTGACATCAAGTCATCATTAATCATTCAAATGGTTAAAACTCTTTTTATATGATAAACTCTTTAAATGTTTTACAAAACTCTTTTAAACTTATATATGGTCAAAATCCTGTCTATATAGATACAATTATATAAATAAGATTCAAAGGGCTTAGGGCTAATAATTGGCTTTATTTCCTTTTTCTTGTTTGGATGTGGACTTAGGGTATCGGTTGTATGTCCGAATGTCATTTAAATATTAGTTATATATTATGTATATGTATGTAGATATAAAAGTACTTTCAATCAGTTCAGTACCTTTGGGTAGAAAAGGTGTACAAACAGGATCAATCATTCAATTACAAAGCTTACTAGTAAACTATAATAGGTATAGTTTAGGAGGTTACTACTTACTATTTATAGAACAATGAAACTTACATGAATCATTACTTATAGGAGTTAGTTATTACCTAAGTTAGTTCTTACATGAGTCTGTTCATACATGAGTCATTTCAAACATACTATAACTACAACAGAAAGGAACATACTATAACTATAACAGAAAGGAACATACTATACCAAGAACAGAAAGGAACATACAATAACAAGAATAAAAAGGAACATACATCCTTTTTCAAGAACAAGATAACATAAATGTGAAACCACTACTTCATGGCATAGCAATATATTTGTTATGTCGCGTTTTGTAACCAGAGTCTTCTGGAGGGAGAGTGAGCATTATATGTATAGATCTATACGGGACTGACAATCCCACATCCCAATTGTTAGCTACAGTCCGACAGACAAGCCAAGGGGTGACAAATGTCACATCAATTTCGACGCCAACAGTTTTTTGTGTTAAACAATGGTCAATCAGTATGGTTATAACCACATCACATATCAACCTTAATTAAACAAATTGGTTTTAAGGTAGTTAGTGCTTCAGTAGTTACTTTATATAATACTACTGTACATCTTCATTATTTTCCTATTACATTCATATAGTCATCTTCTCACATAAAAAGGTAATGTAAACCATTTTCTATTAATGATAGTCATATACTTGGGAAAAACATTCACTTTTATAGAAAGAACAAACATACAAAACAGTCGGGTCTTGGTAGAAGGCTACTTTCCATGTTAGTAGAAAATATACGATTTTCTAAGAAGTATACAAACTTTTCCATCAAAATACTTACAAACTTTTCCATCAAAACTCTTACAAACATTTGACACCAAAATACTTATGAACTCACCAGCTTATATGCTGATCTACTCTTTCAAAATAACTTGTATTCTCAGGTCACCAATAGACAGGTACACTGGACCAGGTTTTGAGAAGACGGGGTATGTTTAAGAGTTGTCTTTTATTTTGATATATATATATATATATATATATATATATATATATATATATATATATATATATATATATATATTGGTGTCTTACCCTTACATTCAGAACACACTTTTATTAATTATATTAATAATATAATGGATGATGTTGTTGCTTGTTTTACTATTGTGCATTGTTATGATACTGAACATGATGTCCTCCGCCCCCGAACGTTTCCGCCATTCTGGTTTGGAGGTGTGACAAATGTTGAGGGGAGGAGTTGTGAGTGCGCCTGTCCCGAATACTTTGAGGATCACCGATGGACGAGAGGGAAAGGCAGGAGCCCCAACACAGAGAAGCCAGACATTATAGTGTCCGAAAAGGGAGGTCAGGACTCTAGCAGCCGACATTGCGGGTATGTTATCTTTTGCTTTCTTCGTGGTTTTTATTAGTATTTATGTTGTTTGGAATATTGCATCGGTTTGGGTAAGTGTATCTTTGGTTTAATTCTTTGTTTATGTTTGGGTTATATTGTTAAGAATTGTTATATGCCATTTGCATGCCATGAATCATTAGTGGTTTAGTGAGGGGTTGTTTCTCATGTAGCTGGTCCCAAGTGTTCGGTTGTTATTCTGGTTTTTGGTCAAGATCAGTTCAGAGGCATTGTATGGAAGGTTTATGGTCATGACTTAAGGGGCTAGTTCTCCAGTATCGTCAGGATCCGGTGGTTGTAGCAATGGTGCTTGATTGGCTCTTGGGGGTGCCAAGGGAATTGGTCTGTTGCTGAGGTTTTGGTTTGAGCGTATCTTTTTTGGACTTTAACATTTGAGTGTGGTATCATTTTAAATCATCTGGGGTTATCAGTTTTGTTGGGATTCGGGAAGTGTTCACCTAGTCTGTGGGGGTTGTGCGGTCTTTTGGGTTGGCTATTGATGGGTTACTAGCATTGGTAAACACAGTTTGTCAGCAATTTGATCATTTGAGAGTAAGAAGGATTGGGAAATCCTTCAAATCTTGTGTATAGTAAGAGTTGAGTCAAATCAAAGTAGGGGAGAACCATTCAGGTATTCAGGAACAAAAGAAGGTATGAAACTAGGATGAGTTTCACATCCCCATCGGGAAGGAAGACGGCCCAATTGGCCGTCTGGATTGAGGATTATGTGATTTGGGAGTTCGGGAAACTTCCCAACATTTGGTTCGTGCCTTCGTGGTTTCAGATAGCAGGCCTTGGTGGACCTAGGTTGGGGTTCCATTCATGAACCGAGTTCAGCTTGGGTCTTTGGTCGAGTGCATACTCGACTCTGGATGTGTTCGGATTGATAGATTAGCAGTGAGACCATGGGCAGCAATTATAGCAAAGTGGAAGTGTTGTAAGACTGCATGGTGGCCCGTAGCATTCACTAGTTAGCATATAGTATAAAAGTGTTAAAAGACTGTGGGGTAGCCCGTAGCATTCACTAGTGGACAATTAGTGTAGGAGTGTTGTAAGACTGCGAGGTGACTCGTAACATTCGTCGGTCCCTGTGCAGCGGTGAGATTGTGGCAAATCTATGAATTGCTCACGAATTCTTCAAATGATTTAGGCCAAGGTGGGTCTGTTCGCAAGGCTGTGGGAGGGTCACAACATGTTTGAATTAGGAAATGGTAGGTCGTGGGAGACTAGGTATGATGTAAGACTATAGTTGGTCTTGTAGCATTCATTTTAGCATTGGGTTTGGTGACGATATGGTTCAGGTAATTATTGCTAGTTGAGGCTTTCTTTCAGAAGTCTCATGGGGCGACCGTGTGAGTGTCTTTTGGCTCAGCAACCGGTCAGGAATCAGTATCTCAGTTAATTGGCAAACAAGTTAGGACCAGGGAGTTCTCGATTGCTTTTGGAAAGCAGCTAGGAGGTAGCACGATGTTTCGGGTAGTATTAGTGATTTGGGATTCATATGTGTAGAGTAGCTTATTGTTCGGGAAATGCTAAGTCAGTTGTAGTTTGGATTAAATAATCTCAGAGTAAGTGATTTGACCCTATTGCGTAGCTCTCGTTTGAGTCTAACCGTTGCAGGGATGAATCTTCTACTCGAAGGATTATTTGAGCCTTCTGACAAACATAAGTATTTTGCAGCTTTTTATGGCCAGTGACTTTCTTTCCATTGGTCACATCAAGATAATCAAGGTTGGAAGTGTTTTGTTTAGTTTGTTATTCGATGAGGACTTAGCATGGTAATGATTCAGCGTGGGCGGTCTGTCAGGGAATCAAACCAATGTAGATCTAAGGTTTCGAAAAGGTAGAAGTGGTCTTCAGCAGGGGCTAAGGGTTAGTTCTTCTTCGGGTTGAAAGTTTTTGTTTGGGTTTGGTTATCTTGGGAAGGTCGTTCTATCTGTTGAATTTTCGGTTGCATTCCTCAGGTTGTTTGGTATGATATGAGTGTTAGTAAGGAGCGATTTCGGGGACAAAATCTAATTTAAGTAGGGAGAGTTGGAAATAGACCTAAGATGAGGAAGTTATGACAATTTGAAGTTAAAGGCAGAAATGGACCTTAATGGAAAAGGCTTGCAATTCAGTCCCATGCATGCATGGTTAGTGACGCGTGCCTGGGTGGGTACGCCCAACATAAGCTGGGGTACGCCTAGCATAATGAGCAGAGTGCCAAGCCCTAATTCTTAGGTTCAGGACACTATTTAAGCATCCTTATGAGCTCAAATCTCTTTCATTTCTTAGCCTCCATTGTCTTCTAGCCTCATTTTGGAAACCCTAATCTCTCATTGAGTGTTTGAGAGATCTAAGTGAGCATTTTTGTGTGTTTTTGCTCATTTTCAAGGAAAGGGTGCTTGGTGCTAGCTTATGGCTGAAAGGAAGGCTTATAGATCCAGACTCTTGGCTTTATTTCCAACTCATTTAAGGTAAAAAGTTCTTATCTTGACTTCTTCTTATGCTAGTTTGAGTTTAGGGCAAGATTAAGGGCTTTTATGTTGTATTAAGTTCTCCTTGTGAGTTGAGCCACTCCATGAGCTTGGAGTGATAGATCTTGCCTCTTCTCATGTTGTTAGTTCATAAAAGTGCTTGCTTAATGTTTAAGAATGGTCCATGCATGTTCTAGTTGGATTAGAATGGGTCTTAATGGATTAAGATGGTTGTTGGGTCCCATGGAGTCATGAAAATGCATAAAGGTGCCGACTTTATGCATTAAGAGCTTTATTTAGAGGTCCTATGAAGTTTGGGTGCAAAGAGCTTAAGTGGTTAAGCCATAAAGTCAGTTTTGGAATAAGCTAGGTTATGCCTGGCGTAACAGATGGTATGCCCAGCGTACCAAGTTGAATTCGCGATCTGGATGTTGGATAAGGTGTCTAAGTTCGTAACTATATTTGGTATCAACTTGACCCGGCCCAACATGGTCCATTTAGGTTGCATTTCACCTAACAACTTGTATGGATATACTTTTGAGAATAAGATGTTTATGATATATTAATATATTATTAGTTATAATATATTAATATGAAATCATAATTATTTAATTAGTATTGATCATGAATTAATTTAGAATTAATTTAGTGATCAAATGGAGCTAATTAAATATGGAATCTTATATATATATATATAGATATATATATATATATATATATATATATATATATATATATATATATATATGGATTGGGCTAAGATTTATTTAGGATGGGCTAAGAGTATATGAGGTCCACGGATAGTCCATGGAGCTTTTAACCCATGGATCCTAGGTAAATGAAGAGTCATGGGTATTAAGGTTTAACCCTAATCCTCCATACTATATAAAGGAGTCTTTGGTTCAAGAATTGGCACTAGTGTATGTGAGCATAAGGGTGAGCCGATTTCTATAGTGTTCTCATTCTCTCAAGAGCTTCCAACTTGTTTTGGTGATTTGTGACACCACTTGAGGCATCCACACTATTGGTTCTAGGCTCATAAACTCCAAGCTACTCACTACAAAGAAAAGGTATGCAATTCTATCTAGAATTTTTGTTATTCATGTACCTAGGATTGCATGCTAGATATGTTAAAGCTTTGGAAATCATTGTGCATGTATAATAGAGAAAACATAGTTCCAAAGCTTCTAAGGTAGTATGTGCACCTTAAGGATGTTAGGATGCTCAAAACCCATCACTGGATTCGTCGAGTACGCCCAATGTACTAAGCGTACGCCCCGCATATAGTGTTCTGCTGGGAGTTGGGCTGTATGTGTTTTTAGGCTTCGCATCTCGGGCCACTTCTTTGGACTAGTTGCTTTCGGCCTTTTGGGCCATTTGATTTTAACTTTTGGGCTAAGTGAATTATTGGTCTTAGGATAAGGCCCATATGGGTTTGGGCCTAATTTAGAAAATTGGGCCATTAGTGGGCCTTTGTGGATCTTTTAGTTTTGGGCTTTTTGTTATTGGATTTGGGCCTCAGTTTTGGTTCAAGTTGGGCCAAGGATAAAATGGTCATTTACCCCAAGTATGGATTATGGACCATAGACTGGAACCTAATTGCCAATTGGGTGTTATTTTGTTCTAATAGCTCGGGAAGGCATCAAGGCAGCAACTAGGGAGACCAAGAGGTGGCTCTTGGCACTTGTCTATAAGACCTAGGGTGTTGGCCCCCAGCCTGGCAAGGAAGACCATGATACGGCTCGTGGCATAATGACAAGACTATTGTTGGTACATACCACTTTTTATTAATTGTTTGATATGTATGATATGTATGGCTTGTTTAATATGTATGGTATGTGGTATTTGGGAAACTCACTAAGCTTTGTGCTTACAGTTTGTGCTTTATGGTTTCAGGTACTTTTGGTTCGAAGGGGAAGGGCCCGGCTTGATCGCAGTGCATACACCGGTGTTTTCCACAATACGTGATTTTGGGAATGAACTCTGATAATTGTTTTATTTTGAAATGCTTTAACTGTTGGAATAAAAGTTACATGAGTGTTTTGATTAAATAAAAATGAAATTTTTACCCTATGATTTTCGCGATGTTACATTTACAAATACAGTTAGCAAAACTCAAAATATAGATCAAAAATACCCAAAGTAACCTTAGGTTAATCCTTATTCAAAATCTAGGTCAAATTCAACCGGGTCAACTCAGTGAGTACGTTGGGCATACTCAACACGTACGCAAGGCGTACTTAGTGTTTGACCAAACCACGAAGGGCTAATCACGTACGTGCAACGTACCATTTGGTACGCCCAGCGTATGTAGCTGCCACCAACTCAACCCATTAAGTGCTTAATCCTTGAGCACTTTCGTCCAAAATCCAAATCTAGATCCTAAAAGGTGTTTTTAACCATAAAGTTTCCAACTTTATGATGTTTCATGGCTAATAAGACCTTAACATCAAAACCCTATCTTCTTGACCCATTAAGACAACCTATGACATGCATGGGAAGAAAATAATGTTCAAGATCATATTTTTATTACTTAACGCACCATATAACATCTAAAAGGACAACTTAAACTTCTTGGAGCACTCCATACTCACAAGGATCAAGATTTGGGAAAAAAAAGTTGTCAACTTTAAGCTAAAACTAGATCTAAATGAAATACTCAACAAGGTTGGAGCTTTATACCTCTAGAAGGTGTACAAGGGAGTGAAGATGTTGGATCCAAGGCGTTGAGTGAAACATTACAACTTCCAAGCTCTTCCTTCACCACCAAGAGTAGCAAAATGGCACCAAAAGACACTCCAAGATTTAAAATGCCCTCACACACATTTAGGTTTCGATAGGAGGAATGGAGGCTGGAGTTAAGGAGGGGTATGGGGCAATAATGATGCTTAAATAAGGTTAAAACCCTAAAATTTAGAGTTTGCACCCTGGCCACGTAAGCTTAGCGTACGAAATGTATGCCCAACATATGCAAGCCTGCCCAACTAATTACGAAATTGCTATTAGGGACTAGATTTGCAAATCATTCCAAAATCCAAAGGTCAAATTGAAAATACATGGAAATCAAGATGTTACAGCTCTTTTGTCTTGGAAGTTCAAATTCTTTTAGCATCTTCCTTAATTCTTTTGACTTGGAAGTGCAAATTCAAGTTGGTAGGAAGCAATCACAATGAATCTTGTTGTCTGCTATGAAGATAAATGATATCAAAACCGAAAACATCTTCTGCTTAGAGAAACTATGACACCGACATTATTTGCCTAAGTCGTGAACTAGGTTATATATATAAGTGAATGACGATTTATGTATGAGAACACCTCATTAATAATTTTCCCACGTAAGATGTGGTGAACAAAATCTAAAGAAACCGATCATAATGACTAAATGTGTACAAAAACATTAAGGACTAAATGTAGACAAAATAAAAAATATATTACCCTATTAAGTCATTTTTTCTGGTTTAACCTGAAGTAGCTAGTTATAAGGACTAAATATGAATATATAAAAACAAGTTAAATGGTCAAATGTAGACAAAAAATACTAATAATCAAATGTGTATAACTCAAAAAGTACTAAAAACCAAAGTTAATTGGTACCTCGACGAGATGAGATTTTTGACAACATTGTTGATTTTACGTATAATTGGTTCGTTTTTAGAAACTCTAAAATTTATGTTAGATGAACTAATTGACTTAATAACCTTTATCTAGCTATTTCCATGTAACTTTTTGTTTTTACGATTTTTATTTCAATTCAGTGTCTAAAAAAAAGTCATTATCAAAATTCCTCCTAACTAAAAAGTGGATATTTTCATATTTTGAGACTTATCAACTAAAAAGGCATATTTTCCACTGGAAGTCTAAATGCTATTGGTATGTAATTATAATTTTAGACAGCAACTACTTTCTATTGGACGAAATTATAGCACATGATACATTTTAGCCGATATTTTATATTTATCCCGATGACAAAATTGAATTGTAATTTAGCCGATATTTTATATTTACCCCGATGACAAAATTGAATTGTAATTTCTATTTATTTAACCTTAGTTATTTTATGATTAATTTTTTTGACAGCTATAAAATGCTATTGGATCTACAACAAACAATTTAAAATACGAACTAATTAACAACAAACTATTTGTGAATTGTGATGCAAATGATTTTAAGATGATAGATATTTTAAAATAAATTGTTGAAAGTTGAAAGTTGAAACTGGGCCACATGTGAAACGAAATTTGGTGACATCGTAAATGTAAGCATATATGGGTGACGTGGATGGTTTTTAGTGGATAAGAAAAGTCTTTAGTAAACAGCGGTAATTCTATTTCATCAAGTGGAAAGTTGGATCGAACGGACGGAGAAGTACGATCAGTTTACGTCATTGGTGAAAGAGTTGAGACGGGACACGTGTCGGAAGAAAAAGAGAGGCACCGTTTGAGAAACGAATCCTGACAAATAAAATCCACCACATCCCTTATCTCCTCTCTTTGTCCAACCTTCCAAGCCACCTCTTTCCAAAAATAAGTATACTTATTAAATTATTATTTTTGTATTATTAAATACTCTTTCCATCCAATATTATTAATATTGTTCAAAAAAAAAAAACCATGCAAATTAAGAAAAATATTAATTATTATTAAGTTTATTTAATAAAATGACAGTTTTGTCCTTACTTTGCATTTAATGTTCCATTAAATGCTTAGTTGGTTAAGTAATAATGAAGGAGTATTTTGGTAAAAATATTATTTATTTTTAGAAGTGGACTATTATTTTGAGACAAACCAAAAAGGAAAGATGAACTATAATTTTGGGACAGAGGAAGTAATAATTAAGTTTTTGATTGGTTTTAAAAAATTCTAAAAAATAATTATAGGTTTTATATAGAAAAATTTCATTATTTTAGAAACTTTTTGAAAAAATATTAATATTTAATTTTTAAACAGAAAAATTTCGATTATTTAATATTTTGTCCAAATTAGCAATTTTCATTTTAAAATTTAACATGGAATAATAGATTATTTGATTTTCTTATAATAATAAGATTTTCTGTTAAAAATTTATAATGAAAATCAAAATAATAAGAATTTCCTGTATAAAACCTTAAACTTAGCTTATTATAAGGTTGTTTAAAAATAATTTACATATTATTATTATTATTGGACGAATTATCTAAATGTTCTGTATGCTTTATAAAATAAATATAGATTCAATTTTTATCCTTTTTATTAAAGAATAGTTTATAAGGTTTTGGTTTCTTACATCATTGGTCCCGTATTTATTTATTTCAATTCTAGATTTGATCTAAATTTGTTATTTTATATTGGTTAGAATATATGGTTAGAATATATATATATATATATATATATATATATATATATATATATATATATATATATATATATATATATATATATATATATATATATATATATATATATAAAAGTTAGGAATAGAAAATTTGAATGGTTTTTGTCAACTTTGGCGTTCATTCTTTACCCATTTTGACACTTGCAATCAAAACGTTTACATTTTCTAGGAACCTTTTAATATTTAAAGTTTGGCTACAAAATTTTAACGGTTTGACAACTTTGGCCCATTTTCTAATACTTGTTAATTCCTACCCTTTTAACTCTTTAGCCATTTTGACACTTTTGGTCCTTGCAGTCAAAACTTTTACATTTTTTCATAAAAAATACAAAAAAAAAAAAAAAAAAAAAAAACGGTTCGGGGCAAAGCCCTGGTTTTTCATCATTGCATTTTCTACGTCTGTCATTTTTTCTTTTGCTATAATTTTTCTATATTGGTCATCATATTTAATTGGGAAATCTCCAAAAAAATCCTAAAATTTTACCATAATTTACGAAAAAGCCTCAAACTAAATTTTGTTTACCGAAAAGCATAAATTACCGGTAAAAATGACGATTTAACCCTTTTTTCCGGTTTACCGGTTTTATTACTTACCTGTTTCACTAAAGTCCCATTATTTTATCCTAATTTGCGAATAAGTCCCAAAATAAAATTTACTGATGATTTGATCTTTTGCTCTATGTAACATATATTTTACCGGTTTCATTGTTGACCCGGACGCCTAGTCATTAAATGAGATGATGAGATAAATATGTTGAGTTATATAATGTTATGTTTAGCATAAAACTTGATATCATGATGTATTGTATATCTTTTTGGAACATAAAATGCATTCAACGAAGACTACAATAATTACATAAACTAACAACAACTGCGTTATTTTTTACGTTTATAAGAAATATCAAATTGTCTATCTAATCTTATTGAATCCAATATATCTATCTCATCATACATCAACTCATTTTTTTCCATTTTTTCTTAGAAACTACATTTTATTGGTTTCATTGTTGACGTAGATACATAGTCATAAATGAGCCGATGAGATGGATATCAAAATTTACAGTAAATGTGACATTATATAACCCATCGTATTCATCTTATCAACTAATTTAATGAATAGGTGTCTAAGTCACTAATGAAACCGATAAAATGTATGTTACATGAAAAAAAAGGTCAAATCATCAGTAAATTTTATTTTGGGACTTATTCGCAAACTAGGGTAAAATAATGGGACTTTAGTGAAACATGTAAGTAATAAAATTGGTAAACCAGAAAAACGGGGTCAAATCGCCATTTTTACCGGTAATTTATGTTTTTTCGTAAACAAATTTTAGTTTGGGACTTTTTCGTAAATTAGGGTAAAATTTTAGGACTTTTCTGGAGATTTCCCTATTTTTTTTTTTTTTTTGGTTTTTCCTACCCTCACCACAGTCAACAACAACGTCTATTAATCTATAAACAAAAACAACATTCAAATCAGGCGCACACGGATCATGCAGAGTTTGACCACAAAACTTTAACGGTTTGACAACTTTGGTCCCTTTTCTAAAAACTTGCTAATTCCTACCCCTTCAATTTTTTAGCCATTTTGACACTTTTCGTCATTGAAGTTAAAACTTTTACATTTTTTCATAAAAACACACAAAAAAATGGTATGGGGCAAAAACCCGGTTTTTTTCACTCTTGCACTTTCTACGTCTGTCATTTGCTTCTTTTGCTATAGTTTTTTTATATTGGTCATCATATTTTTTTTTTTTGGTTTTTCCTACCCTCATCAAAGTCAACTAAAGAGTTAACAACAATGTCTATTAATCTATAAACAAAAACGACATTCAAATCAGATGCATGCGGCCCATGCAGAGCATAGGCAACATATCTAGTTTTGTATTATTTTTTAACTTATATATTTCAAGAGTAAATTTACATAAATAGTTCATGCAATTCACTTGAATTTGAAGTTTCCGTCCAACAATGTTGATAGGTAGTGTTCCTATGACTTCCAACGGTTAGTTTTGGTCATTCTCAATGTCTAAATCTTACAGAAAACTTTCGTTAAGAACATGTAAATACCTAACATACCTTTATTTATTTATTTTTATTTATTTATTTTATTTTATTAATATTTATCTACATTTGTATATACTATATACTAAGACCATTCCCTTGTACCCTATTTCGTTCTCTTCTCTCTTATCTTCCCCTGGACACCAAACGCCACCACCATACCTGTAACACTCCAATTTTATCTAACGAGAATTAGCAACTAAACGGCATCATTTTGTCGCACCAAGTTCCAGGTATAAGTGCTTTTGTGGTCTTGACATTTAAGACTTATGAGACATCCCCATTTTCACGGCAAAAAAAAGACCGATTTTGTTTATGCTTGTTTGAAAATCAGAGTAACATTTTACATAAAAGTGTTGCAGAATTTGTTCCCAAAATAAAAATATGATAAAGATTTATCAAAGAATTTCCGTAGAAATATATTTCATTAAAAAGACTCGGGATGTCATGTTCGATACATATCAAAAGCATAAACAGTACAATATAAGCCTTACTACATTATTTCATATCTATAGACCTATATCCATAATCCCTCATCCAAAACTTCACATCTATGCTCGAACGTCACTACCTGTAATACATGAAACTGAGTGGGTTAGGCTTGGGAGCCTGGTGAGCACATAGGGTTTTCAACCCAAAATAAATAAGTTATTTAATTTCATCAACCAACAATAACCCGATAACCCGTTCCCGTTATCCTCACTTTACGTCCCTAAACACCTATCATAAGGGACCTAGCCTAAGGATCATCATCGGGATGGACACTACTGCTAAATGGATTCCGCAACAATAAATGTCCTTAAGGCAACCATGAGGGGGATGGAGTACACCAGTGAACACATCATTCACAAACACCTACAAGTTGCGAGCCTGCTAGTGTTCTACTGGACTGTCTAGAAGAGTCCGTGGTCGTCATCCATACTCTGCTAGATGACAGAATCAACAACAACAACATCGAGACCTCTCATCATTTTATCACACATCGTCTATTACATCTACTCATGTTTTACCCCAAAATTTTTGTAGATATAAAATACATATACAATTTAAATCATTTAAAACATGTATAAAAATCTTTCATCAGCATAGACAACAAGTATTCAGACAATATGCACATATAGCACGTAGTTTATATTAAATACTTCATATATATGTGTAAGATGAAAGTGACTATACACTCACTTGGTAAGGTGGGGATTCCGAACTCAGACAACACTTCGTTACTCTTAAAACAATTTCCTTCGACAAAACCTAGTATCAATACCACTAGGGTTTAGTCTAACGTTAACCGCGACTAATTAATAGTCTAGCTATTATTACTATTATATAAATGTTAAACAACACTCTTATATAACTCATAATAATAGCCCAAATAATTATTTTAAGGTCCTAATAATGTTACTATAATTAATTAGAAGCTATATTAAAAATAGTGTAGGCGTAGCTCACTTACAGCGAATTTTTATTAAAAAAACGGGCTTCGCTGGAGCAGCGTTTCCGAGCTGAAAGCTTTTCTTCTCAGAGCCGTCGGGCGCTCCGGGGCTTCCTTATCATGCTAAGGAGGTTCCCTAGACTTGGGAGAGGTTTAAGGAGGCTAGAGAGAAGTTAGAGAGAGAAAGAAAGGTTATGGTGTGAAGAAATTATGAATGATTCATCCTTTATTTATAAGGATTTTATCGTAGAGTAGCCCCTAAGCTTCGTCCGTATCTTCCGTGTACGAGCTCCGTTTTCTACGTTATTTATATCCACGCGTTGGTATTTACGATTCCTACAACTTTCATTTAGACCTCGTCGGCTAATTCTCATTCTATCTCAGATTTACAAAAAATGTATCGTATTTATCGTGCTCGAAGAGTAGAGACTAAGTTTCATCCATATCTTTCGCATACGAGCTCCGTTTTCGATGTTATTTATATCCACGCGTTGGTATTTACGAGTACTACAATTTTCATTTAGATCCCGTTGGCTAATTCTCTTTCTATCTCGGATTTACAAAACTGTATCCGAATTCGCCGCGCTCGAAGAGTAGGGACTAAGCTTCGTCCATATCTTTCACATACGAGCTCTGTTTTTTACTGTATTTTTATCTTTTAACTCCTATTAACGATATCTTCATTTATCATTTAGATTATTTTGGCTGAAAATCGACCGATCTAAAATTCGAATTTCCAGGATGTGTACTTTTATGCTAAATCTTAGAAAAATCATAACTTCCTCATACGAAGTCAGATTTGGGTGTTCTTTTTATGGGTGCTCTCAGTTTAACATATTCTATGACTTTCTTTTAGATTTCTAAGGCTAAAAATCGCTCTATCGTAAATTCACTTTTTACGATTCCCGGTGTCGTGCCGGTTTTGCCGTAAAACTTCGACGAGTCATAACTTCTTCGTTATAACTCAGATTTCGGCGTTATTTATATGTACGCAACCCTTGTGACATATACTATAACTTGGTTAAGGTTACTCCTTCTAAATAATCTTCCATCAAAAAGTCATTTTTGATGCTCATTGTCTCTAAATTGACTAGCCCGAATCTGCGGGCGTTACAACTTAAAAGTACAAGATTTTGGTAGCCACGACGTGGCGGTGTTAGCACTATGACATGGCCGAACCCGTTGGAAACAAGCATTCATTTTGGGTGCCACGTGTGGCAGAGTATGGGACACGACATGGTAGTTGTATGTATGCAAAACCCTAATTTTCCTGGATTTAAGCCCTATTTAAGGGATGTGATGGCTAAGGTTTGCTCACCCTCATCCCCTATCACCTCCTTTTCTACTTAGAGCAACCCTATCCTCCATTGTTGACATTTGTGAGCTTTTGGTGGTGTTTTTGGTGTCTTGAAGAAGAAGAATGTATCCTTGGTGCATAAGATCCAACAAGCAAGCTTCCTCACCACCTTGTAGCATATATTCTGGACCATTATAACTCCTCAAACTCCAACCTTTATGAGTTATGCTTCTAAATCTAGACTTTTTTTCATTTCCTGAATGTTTGGGAGAGTTTAGATGGATGGATTCCATAAAGTTGGCAACTTTATGGATCCTTGAGGCCCCTTTGAGGTTTAATGTTCTACACCTGAGATTTGGTTGGGTTTTGGCTTGTGCATGAGATTATTGGCCTCATTTCTTCCATTGTTATGGCCTAGCTTGGGGAAAGACATGCATGTCTATAAAGCATCGATTTTTATGACTCATTGGGTGAAAGAAAGCCTTTTGGAAAGTATGGATGTGTAGTTTGAAGGATTAAGAGATTAATGCATTAAGCTGACCAAAATAGGTTCCACGACGTGGAGGGTTGGCCGCCACGACATGGCGATAGGTAGTCTTGATGACTGTTTTGTCATAGGGTCACCACGACATGGCGGATGTCTAGCCACGATGTGGTGACCGACTGATGGACTTTTGGACGTTAACTTTGACTGTTGACCATTGACTTTTTGACCAAGTTGACTTTTGGTCAACTTGAGGCTGTTTGGGCTATATATTGAGGATTGGTCCCCGTTTGTCGTATAGGTCACTCATAATAGCATTTTTTGGATTTGTGTGGGATGTACTGTTTATCTGCTATACTTCAAGGTGAGTTTTATCACTATACTTTATACTATAGTATATATCCTTGTGTGTAAGATGGTGGTATGCTATAGTGATGTGTTAGATTAGTAGATCTATTATGATTATCCGTATTTTGGTGGTTAATGTTTATATATTTTCATAATTCGACATATTGTGGTTGGTTTGAGGCAATTCTGCTTTGTGTTGTAGGCCAAGATACACAGGCAGTCCAGGTGTACTATAGGCCTGGCAAGACGGTCTAGTCAGACTATATGCCTAAGGGAGTGGTCCAATGTTTTAGGCTTAGGAGAGTGGTCCATCTATACTTTAGGCCTTGTGAGGTGGTCCAGTCAGACTGTAGGCTCATGTGTGCATGCATTGTATGTGTATTGTTGTGTGGGGGTATTTTGGGGGAGCTCACTAAGTTTTGGCTTACAGTTGTGGATTTAAATGTTTCAGACACTTCAAAGGATTGGGGAAGGTGAATGCGTGATCGTACACATCATCCTGAAGATTTTTAATAGGTATATGTTATTGATACTCTAATTTTATGTTTATGTTTTGAAACAATGGTTTGGGTACTCATGGCTTTTATGGAAATGTCTTTTGAAAATGATAAATTTTTACTATGGTTTTGGGATGTTACAAGTTGGTATCAGAGCCTTGGTTTGAGTGAATTAGATGAACAGTCGTGTGATTCCAAACTCAAACTATAGATTTGCAAAAAGATTGTCATTAATAATTTTTAGATAAATAAAAAGGAGGATGTGACGTGTATAATAAGTCGGATCTCAAGAGAAAATTATTCCCAAAGATACCCACACTTGTTATATGTATATTGGCGATATGTTAAAGTGTTAGAAGTGCATGCTAGTTGATAGGCTAGGGATATTCAGGAATTACATAATAGAATTGTTTGATTTATGATGCATGATAGCCTAGAGGAATTTCTTGTTATGCCATACGAAACTGACATTATTGTTGTAGTTGCTAAGTGTATGCATCATGATTGTACATAACTAGGATTTTATAGCGTGAGAATGCTTGATTTAGCCCCTTTTCTTGTTCCTTATTTGGTTGTAGGCTTAGGGTAGAATCAATTATTTGACTATCTATTGAATCCGGTGTTACGTATGACTAGCATACGTAAGGCGACTTAGTGTTCATGATGGTTTCTTGAGTTAGGTGTGTGATTATTAGAGTGTTAGCATAAGTAAGGAATTGGTAGTTGATCTTGAGAGAGTGAGTATATTATCTATACGTACCCTAGTTGCTTTAGGCCTAGTGACCCATGAATTTCGTGGCAGTCCTCCAAGATAAATACGGGTAGGTGTGGAAGGTAGTATGGGCCCGTACTACTGGAAGCACAAGACTCGTACACGTATCAAGGAAGTCACGGGTGCCAAGGGATGAGTAGTCCAATAGTGATGTCCTTTAGATAAGGGATCATATATTCCTCCATTCTCAAGATACCGTATAGACACAAGACATGAATTTCGATCATTCTCTCTATACTGTTTCGCGACTTCTGATTTATGACGACTGACAGCAGACTACAACTGAACACATTAACTTAGTCCCAGCTTGGCCAAGCGCTTAAGGTGTCATCACTAAATCATCGAGGGGCCCACATATATCACTTGTATCCCACTTTGGGTAAAAGGAATGGATAAACTTTGACTGAAATGCCCGCTTGCACCTACCGATCAAATCACATACAACAATAAGTTTTATAACACCAAGTTACTGGTGCGTTTATTTATCATCCATGTGCAACCGCCCAGCAAATAACAACTCACACATCTCAGTTTCAAGAATATACAATATTATCGTCTCACTATCACTCGTGATAAAATCCATGAAGTGATTCAGGTGAGCATGGGTTTAATCCAATACTCTAATCTTATTAAATCACTCATGAACTCTGCAACAAACTTATGCTTTGTCTAAACACTTCAGACAATCTACAGACAGATTCATGACAGTCTTCCTTCATACCTACTCCTAACGTATGACCGACTGTGGATGTTTGAATAACCTAGTTATTCTGGAAGTCAAAACATGCAGAGTGAAATGCAATAATAATATTAATCTTATATGGCCACAAAACTTTTGAACGTAAATAAAACACTTTTATTTAAACACCATATTGATTACTCATTATTCATTGCTTACTGTTTCAAAAAATCAACTTATTACTTGAATTACAACAATAGCTGCCCCATGCTCCGAGCATGCAAACTATGTTTCCTATGGTTCATGCTTTGTGAAATAGATCCATTGAAAACTTTTCCAATGATGCACATTTCACAATTCCTAATCCTTATCATTAGTTTAAGAACATAACATTCTTGCCACTAATAGAATATGTTAGATTCTAACATTTTATGCAATGATCCTTTCGTAATGTCATAGCACAAAAAATTCACCAAGACTCGGCTAATGAAATTCCAAGGTATTCTATCAGAAATTGTTACAAGACAATTCCATAGACGCGAAGTCTCACATTCAAAGTACATTCCTTTGAACATCCTTCTTGCATAAAAGTTTCAAATCCAGACATAGACTCTCAATATCCAACTCCCAATATGGAAACATTTCCATATTTGCCATATGACAACTCATTCTAAATAGAATGTTATCTATTTATAATAATGTGGATATGGTCCATCCAACACTATACTTCCAACTACTCACAAACAACAAATCCTTGGCGAACCTTAGATCGTCCTTTGATAGTTGTTTAATTATTTTAGTCAAAAACCATTCTAGTCCCTTTTCCCTCTTAATGTGCTAAGCATTTGGAAAATTTTAGAATGATCAAACATTATAGCATATGCAATTGATCCTATACCTGAAGCGTATGGGACGCGATTCATAATGTCTTACATAAAGATGTGATACTTTACCAGTCTTTTGCTATAATATTTCTAATTGTCATGTTCTCACAATTTTGATTATGAAAAGGGATGCCGTAATCATAACCAAATTTTGAGAATGCAATTATATATAGAATTTCCTCATGTTGAACTATTCCAACACAACATTCATATATATTTGACTAAATTTGATTAAAAAATTCCACAATCTAAGCCTTTAGATTTGAAATGAGGTATACTATTCTCTCCCTTAATTATAACAAAACAACTTTTCAACCCCTACAACTTTGCAAAGTAAATCTTTGTTTTCTATAATTAATATTGCTAACCTGCAATACTTGAAATAATAATCATGCTCCTACTAACACGATGATTATTACCATACAAGCATAACACTTATGCTCCCACTAGCTTTGACATATATCTAGAAAACATCTGAACTTTTAGAAAACAATGCTTATTGAATTCCTTAAGTTCATATTTCTAAATACTTGATGCTTTGATAAGCCTTTATCTAAGCTTCTTAAACTCATACACCTTTGTCTTAGAAAGTTCACATGTGTGTCTAAACAACTTCAGAGCTTATGTTACTAAGTCCCAAATGTTCAGACTAATTGTCAACTCTCACAATTCGAACTATGAAGAGGGATGCCGTAATCATAATCGAATTTGAGAATACAATTTTCACAATTGCAATCTTCTTAAAATTTCTCTTAGTGAAAGCATTTCCTTACAATCATTTTCATGAAGGAGGGAAACCTTATGACATTTAGATTTTAAAGTGTATGTGTTCCTATCCATGCGAATTTGTCATAACAACAATCATAAGACAATGTTTGTGACAAATCCAACTCATATGGATTGAACTTGTTCAATCTTGATTTCTTGCCTTATGGCAGCATGAATCTCCACCATTTCTTCCGGGTTGTTAACAAGCTCACCCTTACCTTATCAATGCACTTTCCATTGATCAGGGTGCCTTGCCTTTATGCAATCCAATTGAGAACTCATAGAACTCATATTGCATAGTTGACTTAATCTCAAATGGCACAGAAACAAAACTATGTCAACACGATAGGTCGCCAACCTCAAGTCGTGTGCTAGTGATTTACTTATCGGTTTATTCTTGATTTATTCTTGAACTTTTCAAGACAATTGAGACTCCCACTGACTTCTTGACATATATGATTCTCTTTGTCAAGGAAATTTTCTTGACAAAACAAATATTCAAGAGTTAGTGCGAAATCCTATCAAGACTAACACTTAGCTCAATTGGTTCTTGTTGGTCTTTGTTTTCTGCAAGACATCACAACTTACCAATTTCAAATGTGCAGGAATAAGAAGACTTTTTCCAATTCCACATTTGTTGAGTGTTATAAACCTACTAAAGACGTGTCACTCAATTTTCAATCTTGGAGTATGACTCTAAGATCCGATATTGGAATGAAGTATGATTGACTTCTTGATTTAACCATTTCCACAATTCCCGATTCCTCTTCTTAGACATACAAATGTACTAAGACTTACTTAGAGGATCAATTAAGATATGGTTCTTAATCATTAAGACTTATCATAAAACACAATAAAAGGTACTCTCCCTTCTTCTTAGAATATGTAAACTTTTATCTTTCTGCCTACTTGATTCTTCTTATTCGTTCTGCTATTTATTGAAACCTTTTCAATCAACTTAGAATTACACTTAATCTTATAAATATAATCATATTTACTAAACTTTAGTAAATTATGACGAATACTCTATCTCTCTTTGTGGCGGACTTGACCAGCGCACAACCAAGTGTACCTGATCCCTAGCCCTTCACTTGAATCTTTGTTAAGGAATTAGTCTACTTTCCAAATATGAAAGTTTTTCATTCATCACACAATGCAGGTTGCATGATTCCAAGGTTCTGTCCAATTGAAACTTGGGCGATGAGAAACTCTCCCTATTTGGTAAATTCTTGACATTTCCACAAATAGCAAAACAAGAATCATATCCAATTTAACAATGCTAAATTTAGAAATACACAAACATCCATTTTCACACATGCCATTGTAAGGATAAATAAATAAATAAAACTCCAAATTTATTTTATTGCGGAAAAACTTGTCCTTACAATGCAATTCAACTGAAAACTATGCTATTACATATTTCTTAGCAACCTATCTTAACTCCAAAGTAGCAGCTCAAAAATCTGATCTTTAAGCAATGCGATCGAAATCCATTTCTTCACGATCAAATTCAGCTCACTTCTTCTCTTAAGCTTCCTTTCTTTTCTTTGATCCTTTAAAACATCAAAATGTAATCTTATCACATCATGTATTAAAAATCTAGAATAGGAACTTAAAAGAGTTATATGGTGGATTTCACCTGAAGTAGAGTCATACGTCTTGACTCTCCCATCTCTTAGATCTCTCAGGTAAATAGGGCAACTTCGTCTCCAATGCTCCTTCTCTTGGCAATAAAAGCAAATGGACTCCTTTGGAATGGCACAAGGAACTATCTCAGAATTTACCTTTTCTGGATCTCCAATGTGACCATTTTCAATGTCCATTGAAGTTTGGAAGTTTGATTCACCAGAAAAATTTGCTTGACCAACACTCCAAATCATTGTTGATTTAGCAGCTATAAGCAAATAAGTGAGATCAATGAGGGTCACGTCGTGTTCCATCATATAGTACTCTCTTACAAACTCACTATATGATTCAGGAAGTGACTGAAGAACCCAGTCAACAACCAACTCACCTGAAATCTCGACACCGAACATCCTTAACCTGTCAATGTGTGACTTCATCTCTAAGATGTGTGCACACACAGGTTTCCCATCTTCGTGTTTACTTGCCAAAAGGGCTTAAGTTAGCTCGAACTTTTCAAGCCTTCGAACTTGTAGGTCAGGGAGAATAATTGGAGGAGGTGGAGGAAGTGAAGCATGATCTCTGGTTCCTCGATCATATCGTGGAATATCATCTTCATTTGAAAAACTTGTTCCATGGGATTTAGGAAGACCATCATCTACAAAACGGGAGAAATTCAAGTTATTTGATAAGAATCCTTGATGTAAAACCCAAATGAAACATCAAGGCTAGGATCCAACACAATACTCTACAACCTAGAAGAGAGATGCCGTAATCTAGTTGTAGAACATTTGAAGGTAGGTAAATGACGATTTACCAATTTCCACCATGAAAAGAGAAAAAGAATTAGGTTTAAAATGTATTGAAACTCCTAGATCTTTTGAGATTCGTTGAACTTTTCAATGGCATGTTTAATCTCGATTATGCCCTTCATGTTTGCGACTGGGATGCCGAGGATCACAAACAAGGTGTGAATAACCGTGCGAATCACGTGGTGCACCCAATGCTACTATCACCTAATCAATGTGCCGGTTAGCCACGCACGCTCCATTGGTCTACCATAAACACCGAGCCACCCTTCGCCACCAATGTCAATCCCAAATTAGTGTGCCGGTTAACCACACACGCTTCACTAACGCTTGACAACGGAACGAAGTGTAATTCCATGGATTAACATTCAATTTCACATTTTGTCTAAAGTAACTATGATTTGGGAATTTGTAAAAGCATGTAGTTACTTTGTACTTCATTATATTTATAATGGGAGGTTTATGTCCTATCCTACTCGTTCGGCTAACGACCCTCCACTGGTCAAGAGTGCGGTGGGTAAGAGTGCATACCCATTCAATCGCCATTTTATAGGCAATTTCCTTAAACATCCCTTATAGACCAGCTTCATGAATGAGGCCAACTAACGGTAAGACTGACACTTTACTCATATATATATATATATATATATATATATATATATATATATATATATATATATATATATATATAATATTAGACTTTTAATGTTACATATATATAGTATAGGGTGTGTTTTACACTTTTAAAATACTAGATGGTTTTATTAACTTTCTCTTTTTAATTAAACTTTTAATTAACTTAACAAAACCATGTGGGTGTAATTTGAACTTTTCAAAATACTAGGGTTTTAGAATTTAAATATTACATAATTAAACTATTAATAAAAAATTTTAAATTCCAAAACTTGAGGGCAAGTTTTGAAACTTTTCAAAACATTAGGGTTTAACTATTTAAATTTCAAAAAACAAAACTTTTAAGTTCAAATTTAAACTATAAAACCTAAAGGGGAAAAATGAACTTTTTTCACAAGATAATTCAAATCTAAATTACAAATAATCAATCTTTATCTAATAAAACAAAAGATTATCTAAATTTTGACAATTATCCTCTATTTTGGCAAGGATAATCTCCAAATATTGATAAAATTCGGATTTTATTAATAAACGTTTTAGGTAATTATCCACAACCAAAACATGTCAAAATCCCGACATCTGCTCCATGTGACCCTCCGACTCGTCGAGTCAGGCTTGGACTCGTCGAGTTCACTATCGACTCGACGAGTCAAGTCGAACAACCTCAAAAATTTAGATTTTCAGCCAAAACTCGATCAAATAAGCATCAAATTCACTAACAAACAGCCCTAGGCTCTGATACCACTGATGGGTTTTGAGCACTACATCAATCATATGGTGTACATGCAAACCCTAATAGCTTTGGATCTAGTTTGTCTAATGAACATGCAATTGATAATCTAAAGCCATAAACCCTAGATCTAATAAACTATAACTGAAATTAGGGTTTAGATCTTACCTTTGATTGTTATATAGCAATAACAATCAATCATTGGCTTCGGAAAGCTTAGTGTCTCAAGTGTTGCACCTCTAATGGAGTCACAAACACCACTAAGCACCTTGGATGAAGAGGGAGGAGAGAGGAGGCACCAAAAACGGCTGGAAACCCTAAAAGAAGTATTCACCATGTTTTTGGGGCCATGAGGGTTCCTTATATATGCTGGCTATTAGGATTTATAGCTAGTAAACCCTAATCCGGCTGCTTAAGCCCTAAGCAGCCCATGAACTCCCTCTTTAGAATCCTTGGATGATTTCTAAGAGGTTTCTCCATAGAATTCGTCCACTCCAACTTCTATGGAGTCCATTAGCCCATCTATGTAATTATCTTATAATTACACAATAAGTCCCTTAAGTTTAATTAATCTCTTTTAGCCACAAAATAAATTCTTAATTAATTCTTGACTAATATTAATTAAACAATATGATTTCTCCTTTAATATATTATTATCATAATATATTAATAAATCATAATTAAGCCTTTCTCTCCTTAATTCATCTTACATATTACTATGGTGAAGACAACCCAAAAGGACCATGCTCATAATCGGGTCAAGTACATACCAAAATAGTTATGGACTTAGACACTAATCCAACAGTTTGAACTTCCTACCACAAACATGTGTAGCTTCTAAAGTCTTGATTTGAATAGATCTTTCATTGAATATCCATGAGGCATATAGTCTAAAAGGGCAACCATTATCCACATTTCTTTTCCCATATCTTACAAGTATTCTGTTACAGTCACACTTCTCAAAGTAGAGCTTATACCCATTGTGGACTGCGTAATTTTGGATACAAAACTTCAGCTGTGTAACATTATAAAAATGTCACCAAGTTTTGGTTCCATTTTGTCCCGTCTTGTTTTTGGATCATGTATTATGTACTTGTTTTTCACCTGTTCTTGCTCTTCTTCATCTTCATCACTTTGCAAGTCATCACCATGATACACTTGTGCTCTTACATCATTATTCAAACTAGAGTTTCTAATATTTTCATCAGTTAGTAACACATTAAGAAATGCATCCTTACACTTATCCAGTGGAGTAATGAACTCTTTGTCTGGTTCATGATCCATGTAGATGTCATGAAGCTCAAAATCCATCTCATTAAGACCAGAGAAAGGCCGCGTAAACAAAAAATGGGTATGTGTTGCCTTCGTCCTCTGAAACCCAATCTATCAAAACAACCTGAAAAAACGCACATTATCGTTATTCGTTAACCTCTGAAGAACAAAGAACTATAATAACACAATCTTCAAAGAAATTACACATACCCTATGAAATCGACTCTCTAATAACCTAATCTTCTTCTCCTAATAACCTAATCTTCTTCAAAAAGCCCTAAATTTGCGATGAATGATGTCGATTTTCTGAAGGATTCTGAGGAAGTGTACATTTACGTGCAAAAGGTTGAGGTAAGGTGTTAGGTACACTGCTCCACATAAACGGACGTAACATCCGTGCCATCTCCTCAATTAAGTGCCAAATCAACACACGGTAACCGACTACTAAGGGTGCAACCTCTTAAATGAGATATTTGAAACATTTAGCAAAAATATCCGACTTTATTACCCCCAAAACTCATCAAAGGGTAAAACTGACACTTTTTGGAAAACTTAAGGGTTTTTATGACGATTTCCCTATTAGGTTTAACTTTTCTATTTATTTTTAGTCATTTTACATGTATAAGCTACTTAATCATTTTTTGAAAAAAACAATTTTTTGACTTATTTAATTTTGCCATTATAAAGACTAATCCAAATACTTTTTAAAAACTTGTTTTTTCACTCATATAAATCAATAAGTTATTTTGATTAAAATGAAAATAAATCCCAAATACCTTCCGACTAGTTATTGAGCTTAATTAACGAAAGCATGGATAGTCTGCTGACAAAGATCCAAAATGCATTGGTTAATTTATTTGGGATTTATGAGAGCACTTACAACAAAAACAAAGTTAAAAATGGATGAATATATTTGGGATCATGTGGATGGCCATGGATGCTGATAACATGCATACATATTGTGTAATAAGTTGCAGAGAGAGAATTGAGCTGCTTACCGTCAACAAAAAGAAAAAAAGACTGAGCCACCGCTTACTAACCACCATTCAGGAGCATACGCATGGCTTCTAGCGTACAATCCGGGGTGCATAAGTAGTGGAGAAAAACTATAACCTAAACCAGCCCCTGGTTTTCTGTCTGGTTTTCTCTCTCCCTCTCTCTCCCCCTCTCTCTCTCCAAAGAGAAGAACCAAACAAAGATGCAAAGGATTTTTGAACTTATCTTCCACCCACTTTCATAGAACATAGAAATTTCAAATATTTTCTCACATACCAACAATTTTGCTTCATCTAATCGATCTCCGCTGGGTTCTCCATTTTTTCCGTCGACCTCTGTCCTTCCAGTGGTTCAGTTCTTCCCCTCTTTTAGTTTATGCAAATCCAAATCCTATTTGGTGATAGATTCTGGGTTTTTTCTGGGGTTTGGTTATGATTGTTAATTCGGCTATCAAATGTGTATGATAACGATGTATGTGTGGGTAAATTAATATCTTATTATATATATTCTATATAGATATAGCAAGTTGGAATTTATTTAAGTATTAATCTTAAAAACTCAGATGTTTTATGTTGTTTCTGTAGTATCATCAAGTACAGTTTATGATACTTTTACCACCTTCTCTCTCTCTAAAAATATCAAGATCCAGTGAAATTTGAAAGGCCGTGTATCCGAAACTAGAAAAAGTCGATGTTATGGATGTTTGTGGTGTTGATGAGCAAGAAAGCCGTAAAAGTACTGGTTTTGATGCAGTGGGTACTACAGTGATGACGAGTACCGATGATCAGAGAGGGATCTGGGAGATTGATGTAAGAGCACAGCAACAGAATCTGATTCACGAAATGAATGATCCTTCAATGTTTTATAACGATCAGTTTCCAAAGATTCCTGATTTTCCATGCATGTCTTCTTCTTCCTCTTCTTCGTCAAATCCTGCACCTGCTAAGCCGATTTCTTCGGCCACTACTACATCGTCGGCGTCCTCGTCTACCTCGTCTGCGGCGTCTTGGGCGGTGTTGAAGTCTGAGTATATCACGGAGGAGGAGGCTGAAGGAGAGGATCAGTTGGAGGAGCTTAGGATTAACAGGAAAAAACGAAGTCATCGGGAGGAACCGGGTCCCGTTACGTCGACGGCGGCGGTTGAAGCGGTTCCTGTTCTGGAAAAGGCGGATGGAAGTGGTACGATAGATTGCATGGATGTGATGGAGAATTTTGGGTACATGGATTTGATTGATGGCAACGAAATCTGGGATCCATCGTCAATTTTCGAACAAAACCCACCGGATTTACAGCAGGAATGTGTGACGGCTCGTGGATATAGCAATGGAAGTGAGGTGGTACAAGATAGTGGGATTAAAGACGGTGGCCGTGAAGGTGGCGGAGGACGGTTGGATGAACTAGGGGTGATGTTCTTTGACTGGTTGAAATCCAACAAAGAATTCATATCAGCAGAAGATATGAGAAATATTAAACTCAAGAAATCGACAGTTGAATGTGCTTCAAAAAGATTAGGATCGTCAAAAGAAGGCAAAAAACAACTCCTCAAATTAATTCTTGAATGGGTGCAACAACACCAGCTTCAAAGAAAAAACAGCGGCGGTGCCGGTGAATTAGCCGCTGCCGCCGCCACCACCACCACCCAATACCCTTTACAGCATTACCAGGGACGTCCACCACCACCACCACCGACCCCACCGCCACCATTCAACTGTAATTCTTGGGTCCCACCTAGTGACATGAACCATGGATTCTCTCCTTCTCCGTGGATCCCACCAGCGGTGGCGTATCCGTCGTACATGGCGGATCAGACCAGTAATGGGATGCCTATGGTAGCGGCGGGGCCACAAGCGACGTTTTCTTACATGGGTGATGGGAGCGATCAATACAATTCTGGTCTGAATCGTCTTAATCCGTATAATAATTCAGGTTCGGGTGAATATCAAGTTCTTGAATCTGCACCTTCGTGGAACCCTTCACAGATTACCATGGCTGCGTCGACACCCTACAACAATCAGTTTCCTGACGTGGGCAATAACTATGGTCCTCAAATTATGCCCCTCGCTTCTGGTTACCCCGATCAGTACCCGTATAATCCACAGGTTTACGCCACCGGCGGTTGTGGCGAACAACAGCGGTTAATGAGGCTGGGTTCTTCGGCGACTAAAGAAGCTAGAAAGAAAAGAATGGCTAGACAGCGGCGGACTTACTTCCACCACCACCACCACTCGAGACAAAATCAGCACATGAATAATCATCAGAATCACTTGGCCAACTCCGATCAACATCCACACGCAATGCTTGGTGATGAGAATTGCTCCGGCAAAACACATGGCGGAAACTGGTTGTACTGGCCATCTCCGCCTTCTACCAACACGGTTCCACCACCACCTATGGAATCACCTCACCGGCCACCCGCCAGACCTCAACAAGCCAGTGATCGCCCGTCTAAACAAACTCCCCCAGATAAACGGCAGGTATGCAAATATTGTAAAATTTTAAATAATTCTCGATCGATATTTTAGTTGTGATTATAATTTGATTTTTCATTTGTTTATTTTGATCATCAGGGTTTAAAAACTGAGAAAAATTTGAAGTTTCTGCTCCAAAAAGTGTTGAAGCAAAGTGATGTTGGGAGTCTTGGGAGGATTGTGCTGCCTAAGGTATAGATTTCTTATGGTTTAATTGTCTCCTTTCAATCAGATTTAATTTTAATGTGCTTAATTATTGATGGAAAACGAATTCAATTTACAGAAAGAAGCTGAGAGTCACCTCCCGGACCTGGATTCAAGGGATGGAATTTCAATTGCTATGGAGGATATAGGGACTTCTCAAGTGTGGAACATGCGATATAGGTATATTACGTTGTTAAATCCCTTTAATTAATACCTATTTGGGTTTTCATCAATTAATTAGCACCCAATACTCAAATTAAGCATCAGACTAAGTTTGGTTCTGGCTTTGTGTGTTTTCTCTTTGAATTGTGGAGCCTCAGGTTTTGGCCTAACAACAAGAGCCGGATGTACCTTCTCGAGAACACAGGTCAGCGAAGTGTTGGCTAATATTGGAATACGTTTGTTACAATATGCTATTTATAGCTCTTTTCATACATCACACACGAAATATTGCAAATAAAAATATATTCCCTTACGTGTCCTTCTGTCAATAAGGAGTAGTAGAAGCTAAAATATTAATTAAGGTTGTGGTATATCAAGATAGAGGTGATAAATGGGACCGGGCCCATCTTTATTTTTGTAACCGGACCAGACCAAAACCAAACGGACCAGCTCAGCCCGGAATAATCAAGTCCTGGACTGGATCGATCCCTTTTTTGGACCAATTTAACCGGTCTGTTGATTAGGCCGGATCTTTTTGGCTTGGTGTGTGTTCATGTCCATATATCAAAGTAATAAGATGGTTGCTTTAATTAGAGATCAAACAAATTAAATGATGCAACCATCCATGTTTCTAAAGGGGCGAGCTCCTTGATAAAAGTCAGGGTTAACAAGACATTTATGTATCTTGTTTTTTTTCTTCTAAACCTTGTTTTATGATTCAGGAGATTTCGTGAAAGCAAATGGGCTCCAAGAAGGCGATTTCATCGTGCTATACTCTGATGTCAAGTGTGGCAAATACGTAAGATCTAAATCATTATGTTTCTTCTTGATACATTTTCTTGTTTCCATATAAGACCCTACAAATCACACCCCGAACCCTTTGATGTACATAAGAAGACAACAAGCTAGCTTAATACGTATACTTACATGTATATGGTCATCTTTTAGGCCCCGTTTGTTAAAGTACTAGATAGGACAAAACAAATTGTAATGTATTTGAGGTGTGTGCTTATAAAGTCAACGGGAGAACATTTGCATTTTTTGCCCCGGTCAAACAGGTGGGGCAAAGACTCGTTCTTGTTCTCTCCATTTGTGCAGAAGATATGAATACTCTCATTATCTTCATCATGAAAAAAAAAAAAAAAAAAAAAGTAGTCTGTTTATGGTCTTAGCATAATCGACATTATTGTGTGTGCAGTTAATCAGGGGAGTGAAGGTACGACAACCAGCCAGTGTGAAATCCGAAGGCAAGAAGCCTTCTGTTAAACGAAGCTATCGCAATGCCTCCCAATCCACCAGAAGCTGTGATCCCTCATCACCTCCTAAAATAACTGCGATTTAAGTACTACTAACATCGTCGTTATCATCAAACGGACGTAAAACGTCTGTTCCTTTTGCAGTTAATATGATTCGCTGACCCTGTGTTCGACTCATTAAGCTGAGGATTGATGTTGTATCGAGGTTATAAGATTGGATGTTTTCAATCTTTTGATGTGTTGTTTTAGGGTTTGGTATGCCTGTGATCACTCTCGATCTCTAGATAATTGTCGTTACGTGTAATTTCACGGTATAATTGCTCGTTGTGTATGTGCATTAGTATGTATAGTTGATCATAAGAAGGTCCAAGGCTAACCATCTCTCCCCTTGGACCATGGTGGAGCAACTTGGTACATTTGTGGCACCTATGTAGGCTTGGTCTTTGGTTAATTTGTATGTGGGAATCTCTCGTACCTTCATGATATGATTTCAGCATAAAACTCCACCACTTTAATTGGTTGATTCTAAGGGTTTTTATCGAACATTTAGTTTGGTTACTGGAATGCGATAAGCAGATAATCGAAATCAGAATTAACTTTGGTATTGGTTTGTTTGACATGGAAATAGAATTAGACATTCTTTATAAATTGCTTTTACTTATATATATCTTCGACCACAGTATCATATTTTTAAAGTTAGAAATTAATTAAGTTGTTTTTGTTATTTTATTTAAAGAACTCACTGAAAATATTATTCGTTTTGTAATTATTTTTATTATAATTATCTATTTAAGATGGTATTTAGATTATTTAACTTTATTTTTATTAAACAATTTCTCAAAATGATGACTAATTTTCTCTGCCTATAAACCCATATATGAATTTTTTTTGAGAGCATTTTCAATCCCCATTAATGTTTGAAAGATCAATAAATAGTCGTAATATTTTTTAGTTCAATAGTTGGTTTTTGTTTGATAAAGAGCTACCTTAAAAAATATATTAGTTAATGGACGCTAAGCACAACATAAAATTTAGAACTTACACAAAATTTTGAATCAAGTTACTTCAACCCAACATGGTTGTATTTTACATTGGTGAATAAAATATCAAATTTAATGTTAAAAGTTTACTCTTTATTAACAGTTTCAGCAGTCCAAATTGGTCCTTCCATTTTAAATGTATTCATTAGTATTATACAGAATGCTTTAATTGACTATTTATAAAGAAAATAAAATGCATTAATATATAGTATTTTTTAAAATATATCTTTAACAAATTAAGATGCAACTCTAATATTTCTTTAAATCAACAATGGTATCCTTACATAACTTTGTCGAGCGACCTACCAAATTCCTGTCCTAGTTCCTAGACGCCTTGGATCGTTGATGATAAAACCAATTAAAGAGTACATCATAATCAAATCGACAATGGTATCCTTGTGTATTTTGCCGACGGAAAAACCAAATTATTTTGGTAGGTCCAAATCACACATAAAACGATCATGCAAATGGACTCCAAAGTAGGTCGAACCAACCTCACTGATGACAAGCTATCTAACCATAAAAAACAAATTTAATCGCTGAGAAGGACGGCACACAACCATCCAACCATCTAGACATGCCTAACTTTCTTCACCTCATTCTCACAACAAGGACAAAGTAAAGAGTCTATCTCAAGTCCTTTTGACTCCAAACTTATGTCTAGTAGGAATTTGATCCAAACTTATGCGGCAAATGAAGATATTAACCATTATTGACCAAAACAATTCCAATGGTTTTTACCAGAATCGAAGACATCAAAACATCATCTAATTGAGCTCGTATGGAACTCACAAATAAATCACCTGACATCCCTAAGCTCCAAACCTCGTGTCTCAACCATTAGATAGTTGAACCGTCTCAAGCACCTCCTGTAAAGATTAGAAATGAACTCAGTCAACACCACCTCTTATCCTCCTTCTCCAATCAAAATTCCAAGCACTCCCATCCTAATGCTCCTAAATCAAGGCTTATCTCCTTAAAGATAAATCAAAAATCCAATCAAAACGTGTACATAACCTTTCCGAACCACACCAAACCTCAAGCCAAAAGTTAGTATTTGCTTTATTCCCAACACTTTTGTTCATAACGGAATCATAATAACTTGGCTATCATGTAAATGATTAACTATACAAACAATCTCACCTCAAACTCTTCCCACTCCAATTCGAGACTAATCAAGCTGAAACCCACCTTTATCCCTTGAAAAGCTTTAACCACACGAATGCACAAGGTATACGACTCCATATGCAATCACCAGTTCCACTTATACATAAGAGAATAATTAACAACTGAAAGACTTCCCGTCCACAGATGGCCTTTATCCTTGGCATTTAGAACCACATCCCGCTTGATCCAACTGATTTTATTTTCAATCTCACCCCTCCACAAAAGAAAAGGGCATGATACATCTCTAAATATGAGAAACCACTTTAGGCATCTTAAAAGCTTCCCATAATAGACTTCAAAAGCATTAACCGCCCTCCCATATAAAGCATTTTTAGCTTCCACTTAGACAACCACTTTTCAAACCGATCTAGTATCACCTTCCAACCTTTCTTCCTACTCATAATATCACCCACATGTAGCCCCAAATAAATGAACGAGATATGGACCGCATTACAACCCCATAAAAACCGCAATATCTTGCAAAGATTGGTTAACCCCTACCCCACATAAGTTCGACTTCTGGATGTTGATATGTAGACCCAAGACCACGTAAAAACATTGAAGCATATGTATCATGTTCTCCATATTCCAAGCATCCTACTCGCCCAAGAACAACGCATCATCAACATAAAAAAGATGGGACAACAACAAACCATTCCTCCGAACAGTAATTCCATGAAAAAGACCAAGATTGTAACATCCTAAATTTAGGGATAGAATTTTTCATTTAATTAATTAGGAAAAAATGAATGAATAAAATAATAAAATAATATAAGTAACTATATTTTCTTCATTTTAAGTTAATACAAAAAAAATTAGAAGAATAAAAGTTGAAATTACAATATTTGGAAGTTAGGGACTAACTATGTACAGACATAAAAAATGTACTTGACCAAGGTGTTGACTTGACCATTTAAGTCATGTAAAGGATAGAGACTGACCAAAGGAGTTAATTTCAAAGTTAAGTCCCATTAGTTGGAGGTTAGGACTAATGTTGTTAATATTTGAGAAAAAGAGGGTAGAAATTAAAATTTTATCACATTATATGCATAATGCTCCCCATTTCATCCAATGATTTAGAGGAAATAGAGGCCCTGGATATGGCAATTTCTTGTAGCAAACCCCTATAGAATCGATTTCAAGCAAGTTTAGCTAAATTTGGCAAAGAGTGGAATAAATCTTGTGTTCAAGGTATAACTTCTCCCCTGTCACATTAAATTTGAATTAAAAAGCATGTTGTGGAAACCAAAACTAAATTCAAGCTCATTTAAGGGATAGAGTTTTGTTTTTAACCTTTATATGATGGTTGATGTGGTTTTAAAATAAAATATAGCATTTCTTTGGTAGATTTGGTCTTTGAGTGTTAATCTCACCACAAACCCTAGATATCAATGATAGTCCAAATGTTGACAAGTTGTTCCCTAAAGGATTCTATGATTATTAAAGTATTTTTATGCAATAATCCTTCAAGGTATGCACAAACTCATAGTAACGGGGGAATTAAGTGATTAGGACATAAATTTGGGAACATATAGTGATTTATAAACTTCTACAATAGTTTGTCATATGTTTTATGATGTAAAGGATGTTTATAATCATGAATTTATACATTGATATTGAACTAGAAGCAAAACATGAGGAATCACTAAATAATAAGTGGTTCTAAGGATTATTAGGCACTATGGTTGTAACATCCCGATTCCCATGTATGAAAATTCTAGGAATTTATGCATTTTATAAGTTCTACTCGACGAGTTGAAGGCCTCAACTCGTCGTGTAGAAATCAAGAAGGTCGCAGATCTTTTTGGACCTACTCGACGAGTTGGAAGGCACCAACTCGACGAGTTGGTGGCTAAACATGAAACCTTAATTTTCAGGGTTTTGTACCTTATTTAAAGACCTTCTGACTCACTTGTGGCCTCCCTCATCGTCCCCTCAGTCCAAAGAACCCCTAAATCGTGCCTCATCTTCCATTTTGGGTGCGTGTGATCTTAAAGAGTGTTCTTTGGTGCTTTTCTTGAAGGAGTTTGAAGTTGGTGGTGCATAGTTGAAGGGAGAAGCTTTAGATCTAGGATTTGCATTGTTGTTGCAGCCATTTTGAGGTATAAAGTCTATATCTTGACCATCCATTTGCTAGATCTCTTCTTTTGAAAGTTTATGTCCATTATTAGCCTATTTTGCGACCATTCTTGGATTTGAGCATGTTATGAAGCTATGATTTCAGATCTGGACATCTCATGGCCTCCATGGACTTAAAGTTGCCAACTTTATCAAGTCATAGCTCACTTGATGCCATGCATGGACGTAAAGCTAGAAACTTTATGTGGTATTTCAGCCCTAAGGGACCAGATCTATAGTTTGGGACTTTGGTTTCACTTAAAAGTGTCTGAATGCTTTAAGACTAGGAAAACTCGACGAGTTGCCTTGCAAAATCGACGAGTTGGTTCGGGTTTTCCCGCTTTCTAGATGCTGAAGAACTCGACAAGTTGCTCTGGTAACTCGGCGAGTTGCCTCGAGCCTGTCATAATTTCTTATATATGAAGGAACTCGACGAGTCAGTAGATGCACTCGACGAGTTGGGTCAACATGGACTGTTGACCTTGATTGTTGACCTTGAATTTGAACATGGTTGGCCAAGTTTGACCTTAAGGGTATTTTGGTAATTCGGGATTTTGAGGGAGTTAGTTTCATGGTGATTGTAGGTAGTTGAGTTCGGAGCGTTGATTGGAGAGTTGGATCTTGTCAGTCAATGCTACTTATGAGGTGAGTTTTCCTCACTATACTAAGGGGTCTAAGGCACCAAGGTCAGCCCATTGAATTGATATCCTAGTAGTTATTGATATGTTGAGTATGAGTTAGACATGCATGCTAGTTTGATACGCTAGTCTAGTAGATCTGTAGGACTACCTGTGATATTGTCTGATTATCTGTATGGGTATTTATCTGTTACATGTCGACATGTTGTATGAGTTGGGTTGAGGTTGTATTGCTCCGTGTTGTAGCCAACAAACCCTGGAGTATGCTAGATATGAGTTGAGGGCCAGGGAGGGCATGCTAGACTCATACTAAGGACTCATGAGGATTCCAAATGCAAGTTGGGGGATAGGGAGAGCATGCCAGACTCGTACTGAGGGCTAATCATTTGTATTCTAGTCCGAGGACTGAAGGAGCAAGCCAGACATAAGTTGTGGGCCTGAGGGCAAGCCAAACTTATGTTGTGGGATCGAGAGCAAGCCAGATATGAGCTGAGGTCCGGGGAGGGCAAGCCAGACTTATACTGTGGGCTCAGGGGTAATCCAGACTATAGAGTTATGGACCAATTACATGTTTTTATTATTATATGTGTGTATTACTTGTTGTATGTATCGGTATTTTAGGAGAAACTCACTAAGCTTCGGGCTTACAGTTGTGGATTCTATTTCAGGTACATCGGATGATCGTGGGAAGGCGAAGGCTTGATCATGCACCTCTTCACATTTTATGTTATGATTTCTGGGATACTCAGATGTTTAACTATTTTGAAAACAATTTGTAATAAATGGTGATTTTTGGATGTTGAAAAAGTTTAAATTTTTTATAGATTTTATGGATGTTACAAGTTGGTATCAGAGCCTTGGTTTGAGAGAATTGGAGGAACACTCGTGTGAACCAGTCTCAAACGAAGGAAAAGATTTTTAAAATGTTTTTTTAAAATGGTTTTCAAAATACTAAAGGAGGATGCGAAGTGTACGATCAGTCGGACCTAGTAAGTGGACCCCAAAATACCATACTGTTATTTGATATTGAGATATGTTAGAACAACATGCTAGTGATAGGCTAGGGATGTTCAGGAATTGCATGATAGAATTGCCTGATTTTATGATACCGTATAGCCTAGGTTTCTTCTTTATATAGAATTGACATCATTACTATAGTTTCTTAGTATATGCATCATAGTTGTATATGACTAAGATCTTATAGCCTGAGAATGTTTAGTTTGTCCTTATTTCCTGTTCTAGTTTGATGAAGGGCTTAGGGTAGGATCAGATATTCAAATGTCATGTGGGGTCAGTCGACCAGTCAGGAGATATTTAGCCTTTCCTCTAGGAAGTCAGGATTGAGTGTATGGTTATGCTTGCGAGTATTGTTAAGGAGTTGTGATGATCTTTGAGACGAATATGGGTAGGTATGGAAGGTAGTATGGGCCCATACTACTGAAAGCACAAGACCCATACACGTAGCAAGGAAGTCACAAACCCTTAGTGTTTTGTTAGGAGTTAATTCCTCGTTGTTTATATGGAATAACTGATATCTTCCTGGTGTATTTTCAGAATGGTGACTACGAGGCGATTTGAGACCGAATCCGGGTCGGGATCAGGAGCTTGCAGTCAGGGCGGACCAGCATGGTCAGGGACCATTGCTCAAATGAGGCCAGATGAGATGGATACAAGGATTAAGGAGATCCTACATGATGAGGTTGTTGCACTATTCCGGGCTCAGTTACCGGAGATGTTTGGGTCTATTAAAACCGCTATGGTTGAGTACTTTGATGAGCGTTATGCAACCATTGCTGAGACGGCTGCCCTTGTAGCCTCAGCAATAGTGGCGGCTGTAGGTGGTGGGGCAGGTCGGGCTTTTTAGTATCGAGACTTCGATAATACAAAGCCCCCGACTTTCAGAGTTCAGGACCAGATCATAGCCATGAGGTTGCTATCTGATGTTGAGGGATGCCTTTTCACGTGTTCATGCCCTGCTGACAAGAAGTTCAGGTGCACTCTGAACCTGCTGAGGTGCAGAGTTGGTGGAAACTTGTGTTGGGATTGTACTCTGATGAGTAGATGGTTGCGGTATCTTGGGATTAGTTCAGGGAGATTTTTCACACTCGCTACATTCCACGGGTTGAGCGGGAGAGGCTGGCACATGAGTTTTTGGATTTAAGACAGGGATCATAGTTGGTGATGGAGATCACCCAGATGTTTACCGAGAGGGAAATGTTTTGCCCTAAGTTTGTTTCTGAGTTGGCTCAGATGACTCGTTATTTGAGCATGCTCAAGACAGACATCAAACAGTTCGTTTCCACTCAGCGGTGTGATACTTTGCTGGAGTTATAGGAGGCCGCTAGGCGGCATGAGTTAGAGATTGAGCTTTAGTTGAGGGAGTAGAGGCAGAGCCCGGTGCAGTCGCAGCCTGTGCCAAAGCGGTTTAAAATCGCTGATTTCAGATCTGGGGGCCGGAGGGACCACACTTGTGGTAAATGCGGCAAGGCGCACGAGGGATCTTGTCGGTCATCATCGGGGTGCCACAATTGCGGCCGACAGGGTCATATGGCGAGGGATTGCTGCCAGCAGGCCCCAACACTCAACTCCAGGATATGTTACCATTATGACCAGGTTGTCCATGTAAAGGCAAACTATCTATCACTCGTTGCTAGGCTAGCACAGGCTACCTTGAGGATCACTGATGGGAGTCAGGGTAGGGAAGAGCCCCCGAAGGCTCGGGGACGTGCTTTCCAGCTCACTGCCGAGGAGGCCAGGGCAGCACCAGACGTGGTGACTGGTATGTTTCTATCCCTTATCATATTGATTATGTTTGTTTTATGCTCATATGGTTGTATCTCTGTTAGATATGTTCTTAGTGAACTCTTTTCCTGCTCTTGTGTTGTTCGACTCGGGTGCGAGTCGATCTTTTGTCTCTCAGTCATTTACTAGAGAGTTTGATTTACCCATTGGAGAGTTAGAGTGTCCGTTGCGAGTCTCTATCACCAACGAACACGAGGTTTCTACTTCTTCAGAATATCAGTGTTGCGTTCTAGAGATCTTCGGAGTATCCTTTCCGATTGATCTGATTCCTATTCCCATGGGGGTGTTTGTGTGATCATGGGAATAGACTGGCTGAGCCGTTTCGGTGCCATGATCAACTGCAAGGGTCAGTGTGTGGTAGTTCGAACCCCAAGTGAGGCAGAACTGGTTATTTATGGGGAGGACAACAGGTTGGGTTCAGGGTTTTGCTCAGCAGCCAGGGCTCGACTATATATGCATCACGGGTGAGCAGGTTATTTGGCGTATGTGGTGGATACGTGGGTCAGGGATTAGGTCTCAATTTCAGATGTTCCGTTCAGTAGAGATTTCCCTGATGTGTTTCTGAAAGGAGTTACCCAGAGTGTCACCTGAGAGGCAGGTCGAGTTCAGGATTGACCTTGTGCCAAGTGCGGCCCCTATTGCCTAGGTGTCGTACCGATTGGCACTGCCTGAGATGCAGGAGTTGTCATCATAGCTGCAGGAGCTGCTAGGAAAGCAGTTCATTCGTCCGAGCAGTTATCCGTGGGGAGCGCTGATTCTATTTGTCAAAAAGAAGGATGGTTTACACTGGATGCGCATTGACTACCGAGAGTTGAACAAGTTAACGGTGAAGAACTATTACCCTCTTCCATGGATTGATGATCTATTTGATCAGCTGCAGGGAGCATCTTGGTTCTCCAAGATAGACCTGAGGTCTTGGTACCATCAGGTCGGGGTGAGGGAAGAGGACGTGGAGAAGACCGCGGTTCGGACTCGTTACGAGCATTAGGAGTTCGGGATGATGCCATTTGATCTCACCAACACGCCGACAATGTTCACGGATCTGATGAATCGGGTGTGCATGCCGATGCTCGATCGTTTGGTTTTTGTATTCATCGATGACATCTTGGTGTATTCCAAGACTATAAAGCAGCATGAGGAGCACCTCTGTGATCTACTGAGTGTTTTGAGGTGAGAACGGCTTTATGCCAAGTTCTCGAAATGTGAGTTTTGGTTATGAGAGGTTCAGTTCCTTGGTCCGGCCAAAATCGTGGCAATGATGCAGTATGAAACTCCAAAGTCTCCCTCGGATATCAGGAGTTTCTTAGGGTTGGCAGGGTACTACCAAAGATTTATTCAGGACTTCTACAATATTGCAGTACCCCTCACTCGTCTGAAGAGGAAATGGTGGATTTCCTATGGGGCCCTAAGAAGTAGACGGCATTCGAGACCCTTCGGCTCCAGGCTTTGTGAGGCTCCAGTCTTGACACTCTCGGAGGGAGCTGCTAGGCAAGCAGTTCATCCGTCCGAGCAGTTCTCCATGGTGAGCGTCGATTCTATTTGTCAAAAAGAAGGATAGATCACACCAGATGTGCATTGATTACCGGGAGTTGAACAAGTTAACAGTGAAGAAGTGTTACCCTCTTCCACAGATTGATGATCTCTTTGATCAGCTGTAGGGAGCATCTTGGTTCTCCAAGATAGACCTAAGGTCCTGCTACCATCAGGTCAGGGTGAGGGAGGAGGATGTGGAGAGGACCGTGTTCTGGACTCGTTACGGGCATTACGAGTTTGTGTTCTGGAGTTGGGGGCCGTGGTGTTCGCCCTCAAGATCTGACATCATTATTTGTATGGGGTTCGGTGTACCATATACACGGACTACAAGAGCTTGAAGTATTTGATGGATCAACCCAACCTGAATATGCGTCAGAGGAGATGGTTGGATGTGGTGAAGGATTACGACTGCGAGATCCTGTACCACCCGGGAAAAGCTAATGTTGTAGCTGATGCCCTGAGTCGCAGGGCGGAGAGTGCCCCGATAAGAGATGTTTTTTAAGATTGACAGTGATGACCCCGGTGTTGGACACCATTCGAGAGGCCCAGGCAGAGGCAGTGATACCGGAGAACCGTAAGAGGGAACGGGTGATCAGGCAGGTGTCCGAGTTCGTGACGGATAGTCGAGGGCTGATGACCTTTCAGGGTCGGATTTGGGTGTCGTATGCAGGCGAGGCACGTACCATTCTGATGGAGGAGGCGCATAGATTGAGGTTCTCGATCCATCCCGGGGCCACGAAGATGTATTTGGACCTAAGGAGAGATTATTGGTGGCCCTATATGAAGAGGGATGTCGCATGGTTTGTCGAGAGGTGCTTGACCTGTCGCAAGGTTAAGGCCGAACACTAGCGTCCGCATGGCAAGTTGCAGCCGCTTGAGGTTCCCCAGTGGAAGTAGGAACAGATTTCCATGGATTTCATCACCAAATTGCCGAGGACCGCGAGGGGTGTCGATGCAATTTGGGTGATCGTCGATCGGCTGACGAAGAGCGCACATTTTCTTGTTGGATTAGTGTCTAAGTCCATAACTATTTTGGTATGTACTTGACCCGATGGTGCATGGTCCTTTTGGGTTGCCTTCACCAAAGCAACTTGATTGGAGAAATAAATAGAGAGAGGTTATTATGATTTATTAATATGTTATAAGAATAATATATTAAATGAGAAATCATATTTGTTTAATTAATATTGGTCAATAATTAATTAAGAATTAATTTTGTGATCAAATGTAATTAATTAAACTAGAGGGGCTGAATTGTAATTATGTGATAGTTGCAAAATAGGGCAATGGTTATCCTTGTTAAAGGATGGACGAATTCAAGGATAAGGATATCCTTAAAATCATCCAAGGTCCAAGAGATAGGGTTTTCAAGGCTTATCTTATGATTGCTTGATGGACAAGTAACTAGATAAGGATAAGGACTGAAATCCTAATCCCAACCCTATATAAAGACCCCTAAGGCCTTAGGATTTCGTACACTTGATCCCTAGAGCATCTAAGGACGAATTTCTACCTCTCTCCTCTCTCTCTTTATACCTTCTCCACTTGCTTATGGTGTTTGTAAGCCATTAGTGGAGTGACACTTGTGACTCTAAGCCTTCCAAAGCCAATTCAAGGAGGAATTGGGATTGTTATTGCTACATAACAATCAAGGTAACATCTTAAACCTAATTATATGTTAATATCGATTTCCATATGCTAGAATTAGGGTTTATAGTCTTGGATTCAAAGCATGTACAATAGAGAAACCTAGATCCAAGCATTAGGGTTTGTATGAGCACATAGGATGTCTTATGACCAAAACCCATCATTTCTTGCTATCAACGAGAGCTCTTCTGCTGAGAGGTTGGCAGAGTTGTATGTGAGGGAGGTGGTATCGCATCATGGGGTACCGATCTTGATTGTGTCAGATCGAGATGTACGTTTCACTTCGATGTTCTGGAGGAAGTTCCACGAGGAGTTGGGTACGAGGTTGCATTTCAGTACCACCTACCACCCCCAGACAGACGGACAGAGTGAACAGACAATTCAGACGCTCGAGGACATGCTTCGAGCATGTGTGTTGGACTTCGGAGGAAGTTGGGACACGTACTTACCGTTGGCTGAGTTTTCCTACAACAACAACCATCATTCTAGTATTAGTATGCCTCCCTTCGAGTTGTTGTACGGGAGGAGGTGTCGGACTTGTTGGGTTTTGAGCAATCTAACACTTCCTAAGTGTGCATGCAACCCTAATAAACCTTGGATCTATGTTTGTCTAAATACATGCAAAATAATAATTTTCCAAGGTTCATAATCTATCTAACATGGCATGGGGTACTTTTAAACATAAAAGAATTAGATGAGATTACATACCTTTTGATGATGAGTTCAATTCCTAAGGAGTTTGAGAGCCAAGAACCAATAGTGTGAATGCCTCAAATGGAATCACAAATCACCACAAACTCATGGAAAACTTTGAGAGAGTGTATACACACTTATAAAGTCGGCCACACACTAACACACATACTCTAGTAACACTAGTCACACTAGTTACCCTTAGGGGCCATTTCATGCAACATAAGCATGCTTATATAGTGTACATGATTAGGGTGAAACCCTAATAACCCATGTCTTTTCCTTTCCAAGGATCCATGGGTTAAAAGCTCCATGGATCATCCATGGACTTCCATATAAGCCTAGCCCATTAACAAATGAGTGTTAGCCTACACTATATAAAACCAATAGCCCACAATTTAATTAGTCTTTCTTTTAATCTCTAAATTAATTCATAATTAATTTAAGACTAATACTAATTAAATAACATAACTTCATATTAATATATTATAACTTATAATATATTAATAAGATATGTGTATAACTCTCATAAAATTATCCATAAATAGTTCGGGTGAGATGCAACCCAAATGGACCATGCCGGGTCGGGTCAAGTATATACCAAATAAGTTATGGACTTAGACACCTTATCCAACAGGACTCCCATTTGCTATGAAGAGGTAGGACAACGTGTGATGGGTAGCACTGAGATAGTGCTTCAGACGACAGAGCAGATACAGCAGGTTAGACAGAAGTTACTGACAGATCAGAGTCGTCAGAAGAGTTATGCGGATCGGCGACGATCCGAGCTAGAGTTCCAGGTGGGTGACCTTGTACTCCTGAAAGTATCCCCTTGGAAAAGAGTGATCCGATTCAGGAAGAGGGGCAAGTTGGGGCCCCGGTACATCGGTTCATTCAGGGTGACCGCGAGGGTGGGCAAGGTAGCATATCGGTTGGAGCTACCTGCGGAGTTGAGCCAGATTCATGATACCTTCCACGTGTCTTAGTTGAGGAAGTGTATAGCCGACGAGTCGGCGGTGGTACCATTGGAGGATATTCAGGTGGATGCGAGCCTGAATTATGCGGTGAGGCCAATCGCGATCCGGGATCGGAAGGTCAAAGTTCTGAGGAACAAGGAGGTGTCACGGGTGCTTGTCCAGTGGCAACATCGGAAGGGGTCCGAGCTGACCTGGGAGCCGGAGTTGGAGATGCGAGAGCAGCATCCAGAGTTGTTTGTCGAGCAGGACTTCGAGGGCGAAGTTTGATTCTAATGGGGGAGAATTGTAACATCCGGATTCCCAGGTATCTTAATTTAAGTATTTTATATTGAATTTTAGAGGGGGACTCGGCGAGTAGGCGCCCAGACTCGCCGAGTTGGATCGCGATGTTTTGGTCTGATTTAATGACGGACTCGGCGAGTCCATACGTGGCCTCGGCGAGTCCACGGTGTTTAATGAAACCCTAATTTCTCAGGTTTGGGACCTATTTAAGGACCCTTATAGCCACCATTTGCGGCTACCAGACCCTTAAGAGAAACCCTAATAGTGCTTGAGCATTTGTGAGAGAGAAGAAGCCATTATTGGACCTATGTGGGTTGGTTTTGCAAGAAGAAGTTGATTCCATCTTAGAGGAGGCTAAGGAGATTGCTTATTTGTGGATTTCAAGTAGAGGACATCATCCTTGAGGTAGTATATTGATCCTTCTTCTGTTTTGTTAAAGAATCCATGGATCTAGGGTTTTCTATACCCTTTATTGGGTTGATTTGTTGAGAATATGGTCCCTTATCATGTTGATATATCAAATATGGATCCATAGTGGTCCAGAGAACTTATTCCATCTTGCTTTATGAGGAGTTATGGAAGAAATGGACTTAGGATGTTGTATTTGGGGCTAAATCATCAAGTAGAGTCATTTGGACGTTGCATGAGTATCAAGTTCAAACCTTTACGTGTTTATTGAGCTTGGGAAGGTTAAATCTATGGATTAGAGGAACAGATCTGACCTCAGAAGGTCATTTGTGTGTGAGCATGGAATGAACTCGCCGAGTCCATGAGCGGACTCGACGAGTCGAGTCGGGTTGCCCCGCGACTCGCGACCTGTGACGACCCGTGGAGTATAGGGTTGACTCAGCGAGTCAAGAGAGGACAAGGGGAAAAGAGGGCAGGCATGTACTCGCCTAGTCACCCTAGTGCACTCGGTGAGTCGGGTCAAAGTTTGACCGTTGACTTTCGTTAACTTTAGGGTTCTGGTCAAGACTGATTCAGGAGAGTTCAGGAAAGGGTAGAATGGCCTTCTACCCAGTCTGTAGAGATGATATCATGAGAAAGTATTGATCGGGAATGTTATTAAATAATAGGAGGAGGCTAGGTCGGGACATTGAGCATGAGAGTTTATCCGACTTCATCGAGGTGAGTCTTCTCACTATACGGTACCTAGAGTGGTATTTATCTGTAGACTGGAGGGTCTTGTGTGCTATGTGTATGTATGAGATTATGTGCATTATGATATATGTATGTTATATGTTGTATAGACCGGACCGAAGGGTCCAACGATATAGACAGGACCGAAGGGTCCAACGATATAGACCGGACCGAAGGGTCCAACGATAGAGACCGGACCGAAGGGTCCAACGATATAGACCGGACCGACGGGTCCAACGAGCTACGGGACTGGAGGGTTCCGCTGAGACACTTCGACTGAAGGGTTGAATTATAGCCTCGAGTGGCGTATGTGTTGTATGTGGTATTTTTGGGAACTCACTAAGCATTTATGCTTACAGTGGTTGTGTGATGTGTTTCAGGTACTAGCGAGGATCACGGGAAGGGGTCGGCATGATCCGTACACACTTATGGAGTTATGATATTGAGATCTTGGGACATGTTTTGTTATGTTACAGTGGACACCTTATATTTTCGTGATTATTGTGTGAATGAAAGAATGTTTTAAAATGAAAAATTGTTTTGAAAAATTACGTCGTTACATCTAGTGAGGGGTTGTCGTGAATCAGAGGGCTCTGGGTGAAATGCAAGCGTAGATCCATGGATCTCGGGTTATGAGTTGAGTATCGGGTTGGTTTTTGGGTGAGATCTCGAGATAGGAAACGCGTGTGTTTATGTGCAGGATTTCTTTTCGGTGGGGTAAGAATTAGGGTATCTATATGTCGAGGGCATAAATCAAAGGGTTCAAGGGTAAGGAATGGATTCAGTTTTGATGATAGATTAAGACTTTGTGATTGTGTCTTGGATTGGTTCTATTCGTGAAGGGCATCAAGATAAGTCAAGGCGGTATTATTGATTTGGATCTCATGTGTGGAGTCGCTTGTTATTCGGAGAATATGTTAGGTCACTTGCAGTTTGGGTTAAATAATCTCAGAGTAAAATATTTGACCATGTTGCACAGCTCTCGTTTGATTCTAACCGTTGCACAGATGAGTCCTCTACTCGAAGGATTATCTGAGCCTTATGTCAAGTATGAGTGTTCCGCAACAATAATGGGCAATGATTTTGTTCCATCAGAAGCATCAAGTCAATCAAGGGTTGGAAGCGTTATGTTTAAGTTTGGGCTTCAATGAGGTTTTGGTCTGGTAATGGTACAGTATGGGCGGTCTGTCGGGGAGTCAGGCCAATTCGAGATTTCAGATTTCAGGTATATTAAGGTTGGTTGTTTGCATGGGACTATGGATTCCTCTTCTTCGAGTTGGAAAGTTCTTCTTGGGTTGGGTTCGGTTGCCTTGGGAAGGTCATTGTATGCTCAAGGTTGTGATTGTGTTCCTCAAGTTGTCAGGCACTGGGGATGATAAAGAACGATTTCGAGGATAAAAACGAATTTAAGTGGGAGAGAGTTGTGACGCTCGATTTCAAATTGCTTCATTATTCGGGGCTATGGCCCGATCATCAGTTATCACAAGGCTTAGGACCTTGGAGAAGAAAGGATTTGGCCCTTTTTGGATGTGGGTGTTATAGTCTAATTGATCCAGGTGTTCGTTTGTGTTTCGGAGCCCAAGGGTATAGTCGTAATTTGATAACTCGGTCCTTTATGAATTTTGGGTTTTTGTTCGGAAGTTCTTAGGTGAAGGTGAGTTGATAGAAGTGTAGGTCTTCTCGTCACTTTTTCGTGGATATAAAGTTCGTTGGAAACAGACTTAAGACGAAGGAGTTATGGCCAATTGAAGATCACAAGAATTGGAGCTTGGTCGAGTACGCTGGGAGTACTCACCAAGTACGCGAGGTGTAATGGTTTAAATGGTTGCAGGTGGTCTTTGAGTATGTTGAGCGTACTAATTGGTACGCGGGGCGTACTCCCTTCAACACCAAACCCTCATTTTTAGGGTTTTACCTCTATTTAAGCATCTTATCTTCATAAGTCTTGACCCTTATCAGCCTCCTAAACCCTGATATTCGACTCTTAACCACCATCTTGGAGTTCTCAAGCTTTTGTATATGATTTTGGAGTGTTCTCGAGCATTTGAAGAGGTTGAATATTGTTGAAGGATCATCTTTTGGAGTGGGGCTTGTAGATCCAGAAGTTTCTCATCCTTTTCCATCTATTGAATGTAAAAAGCTCTCATCTTGGCATCTCTTTGGTTAGATCTTATTTGGGGTGGTTTGTAGTCCCTTTCGTTTGTATTTATGATTTTGAGCTTGCCCCAAGATTTTGGACACTAGATCTGGACGTTTTAGGTGTCCCAAATGCATAAAAATGTGATCTTGATAGTTAATATAAACTCATACATGTGGTTTAGACTTTTTGATGAAGTTGGAAAGTAAGAACTTAGATTTGGGACCCATTGAGCCATGCAAAAGCTCAAAGTTAACAAGTTTATGGATTAAGGCATGTTTTGGATCTAGATCTGAGCATTGGAAGTCTTGGCTTAAGGGATTAAGACGTTTTCTATATCAGTTGTGGGCAGGGTCAGTACGCAGGACGTACCTCCTCGTATGCGAGGCGTACTGAGTTTCTTGGGCGTACGCTTAGCGTACCCACTAAGTACGCGAGGTGTACTCGGTCAAAGAGGACTTTACATTTTGGGCTTTAAGTTTGGGCTTTCTTTTTGGCTTGGGTGTTTGATTTATTAATGGGCCATCTGAGTACAAGTGTTCTGGACTAAGTAGAATGGTTGGGCTTTAGGGTAAGGCTCATATAAGGAGGTTGGGCTCAATTTGGAAAATTGGTTCATAATTGGGCCTTGGTTGATTAATTGGCTTTTGGGCCTTTTAGAGTGTGAGTTTGGGCCTTAGTATTTGACTAAGCTAGGTTAGGGGTAAAATGGTCTTTTTACCCCGAGTATGGATTTATGGATATGGATTGGGACCCCAAGTGTTGATTTGGTGTTGTTTTGATGTTGATAGTTCGGGGATCTGTCAACCAGCGGTCAGGGATTTTCTATATTCAGCAGTGCGAGGTGAGTCTCCTCACTATGTTTAGAGGGTTGAAGGCACCAATGCCGACCCATGGTTTGTTATGCTTCGTATGCTTGTTGTCTGCGTGATTCTTGCATGTGTTATGTGTTTTATGTTTACCGAGCAGAGCTTAATGAGTATATTGTATGTGTTTTTATGTTACCATGTACGACCTGATATCGGGCGGGGCCCAAAGGCTAGTCTGTATGCTATTTATCTCTATGATTATGGCATGTGTTGTGTGTTTATATGTTTATACGTCTATATGCTTATACCGGGCAGGGCCCGATGTCAGGCGGGGCCTAATGACTGACATATATGTTTACCTAGCAGGGCTCGATGTCGGACGGGGTCCAATGTCGGGCGCGACCTGATGAAGGGCACGACCCATTATGTGATTTTATGTATGTTTGGTATTAGTTATCTTGAGGAACTCATTAAGCTTTGTGTTTATGATTTTCAGTTTATGTTTCAGGTACTTTGGTTTTCAAATGGAAGAGCTCGGGATGATTGCAGAGCACACACCACATGTTTCCGCATTCTGTGATTTACTCTGATTCGATGATGTTTTGCTAAATCTTGATAAACTTGGTTTTTTGGAAATGATATGTATTAACGATTTATTAATCTAAAAACGAAATTTTTTTGTCATTATTTATGGGACGTTACACTATTCGAAGGACTGCTACAAAATTTTCGTTATATTGTCCCGAAGGCAAACAACGTGGTGTTCAAGTTTACAGTGGCAAATTTTCCTTTGATGAACTTAAATGATCTCATCATAGTTACAAAGATTCTGAGCAATGTTGATGTGTCGAAAGTTACAGAGACAAACAAGGATGCTTTTTTTTTTCTTGGGTTTGCTCATATCATGGCATTTCTTGAAAGTTATTATGAAAATTTAGCTATCACTGATATTGATCTTGCCTTAGCTATCAACAAGACTTCGAAAGTGCCACAACCGTTGCTGCAAGGAAAAATGAACATTGATGAATTCGAAGATCGTGAGATCATTCATCTACCATTTGGTATGGTATTCCAAGGAAAGAATAAGAAGGGGAAGTCAGCCAAGTTTTTATTTCAAGTAACTGATATTGAGAGATACACGAACTCTCATTACATGAATCTCTTAAATCGCGTCAACATCTGCAAAAAGAATGATAATGAAGACAAAGTAGAGATTAGAAAGATCATTCTATGGTATATGGAGATTCATAGGGAGCTTTTGCAGACATTGAAGATGATAGCTTGAAGTTTCGACTGTTCTCACTAAGGGGGAGATTGTAGGGTCGAAAGTAGATAGTGAAAGTTAAAAGCTATGTCTTTCGTTATGTGTCTGTAAGTATCGGAAGCAGAGTACTTTAGGCATGTTATCTATTTACAATGCATTCTAGTTTCGTTACGTCATGTATAGTCTTTGTATTTTTTGTACGTCTGTTGTACCCTATAAATAGGATAAGTACTTAGGTCAGAGCATTGGTTCGAACACTTTCATCATACTTTGTACTCTTACTCTCTATACTCTTCAGACGTGAAATTGAGCCAATCAAATTTTATTTAGATCCTTGTATCTTTTGTTGATTTTACTTAATCAATTGATTAATTCGTTGTTTTTAACACAATAGAGTTGTCTCTTCGGTGCTTTCCTGCCAACGAAATTAAATGAACAACTGAGTTTCGAAGTATGTAAATTGGAAAGTGGAAAGGGAGAACGCAAATTGGTTAATGGATGGAATGGAAGAATCGATTGAGACTAAGGTTACGTGACATACGTCTGGAGGGTTGGGCACTTAGGCTTCACTTCACAATTCACAACACAAAGGATTGGGGTGGGTAATTAAATGAGTTTGTATGTTTTAAATTTTTATTATTTATATATAAAAAATAATATATAATAAAACAAAATACAAATCCATTTAAAAAAAATTTATATATATAAATCCTACGGTCTTTTCCGATTTTATACGACTTGAAAAATTTGAAACCGTAAAACCAAACCGTTCATTACGGTTTGAAAAATTTGAAACTGCAAACTAAACCGTAAAAAGAGATACAAACCGTAAAATGAAACAGATGACCGGTTTGACTGGTTTTACGGTTTCAAAGGATTAGGGTGGGTAATTAAATGAGTTTGTAAGTTTTAAATTTTTATTATTTATATATAAAAAAATAATATATAATAAAACAAAATACAAATCCATTAAAAAAAATAATTTATATATATAAATCTTACGGTCCATTCCGATTTTATACGACTTAAAAAATTTGAAACAGTAAACCAAACCGCTCATTACGGTTTGAAAAGTTTGAAACCGCAAACTAAACCGTAAAAAGAAATACAAACCATAAAACGAAACAGATGACCGGCTTGACTGGTTTTACGGTTTCAAACCGAACCGTAAATACCCTAGTTCACATGTTCATTCGTGTATATTTTATCACGAGAAGGAGACCTAGTTCCATTTATATTTCGAAAACAACAAATAACTGAATTTAAAAATAATAATATTATAATAATAATAATAATAATAATAATAATAATAATAATAACTTGATTAAGAAAAACTATAAAACCATATTTACTCTATGACTACAATCCTGATTATTGATAGTAGCCCTAGATCTTGAATAACAGTGATTGCTCTGGCCCTCAACGAACCGGCTGCTGCTTATCAGGTAAATCCTCCAATTTGTTTTGCATCTTGTTGGCTGGTTTGGTGGATGTAATTGGAGGCATAAACTACGGCGAGCGACTAAACTCGAAATTACAAGATTGGGTTTTTCTTATAAGTTTGGAATTCTCAATGATGTTTGTCTGTCTTGATTTTGTTTGTACCGATACGAAGAGAAATTTTGAAACTTTTTGTGGTTTTGAACCTACACGATGAGAAATTTCGAAACCTTTTGTGGTTTTGAACAGATACGTAAAGAAATTTTGAAACTTTTTGTGGTTTTGGTATTTGGTAAATGAGCCTGGGCTTACCCAGGTAATCCGTTTTAGGGCTTTTTGGATGGTGTTGTTTCATACCCACCGTATTCGTGTAATTGAGCAGCTGAACATGATTTCAAGTTGTGTGTTTGTAGTTGAGTCAAAACCCCTAAATATGAATATGTTTGTTAGTAGTAGGTAAAGCATACACCACACTGTATATGAGTTTTTGTTTGGTTTTAGTGACTGAAACGAAGTGTATGTAGTAGGTTATTTTGGTTTTTGGTGATTTCATACTCTGTTATATGTATCATGAGATAAGATGATCTGATGATGTGTTGTTATATTATGATTTATTTATGCATGGGTTTGAAGGGATGAGACGAGAAGTAGAAGATGTTGTGGAGTTGATGCAGCACATACAATCACGGTTGCCGATAACAGAAGCGGCCCGCACGAGCGTGTTGTCCAAGTCATGGCTACACGCTTGGCATACTATTCCTATCCTCAGGTTTTGTGTTCGCAGCGAACAAAATGGAAACGGCATGAAGTTGGTGGATGTGGACCACACTCTGATAAGGTATCTCCGTGACAACATACCAATTGAAAGGTTTGAGCTTCTTATCGACATTGAGAACCAGGAGTCAGCTTCTCATGCTGAAAAATGGATTGGTCCTGTGGTAACTACCAAAGCTTCTTGTCTCAAAGAGTTATCCCTCTCACTCTTCCTTTATGGTGCCCCGTTTACATTGCCAGATGAGATACTCTCGTCGGGTGAAAACCTGAGTAAGATAGACGTTTCATCCCCGCTGAGGCACCATTCTGTTATTTGGATGACAACGACTACTCCTACTCCTGTGATCAACTGTGTGTCCCTACGAGAGCTGCAATTGGATGGTGTGTGCATAGGTGAAGAGGCACTCCATGACATATTGTCGTCTTGTAGCCGGCTTGAGAAGATTGTGCTTATACATTCTTGCAAGGGGTTCAAAACCATCAAGGTTAAAAACCTCCCTTGTCTTTATGAATTGACAATATCTTCTTCTTCACAAGATGTTCATAATACTGCTTTGGAAATCAGTCATGTCCCAAATCTCGGCGTGTTTACCTGCGATCTACCTTTTCTATTCAAAGCCCCTGCCCCGCATTCAATATCATTAGGAAGCAGCGTGACAGAGTTAACCCTAGGTGGTTATGGTATGGTAACTGGCAACGCGTGTCTGAAAATGATCGAATCGGGATTTCCTTTTCTTGAGAGTTTAACACTTGATGATATGAGATCTTGGAAGTCGGAAAGCTTCCATTTCACATGTGCTTCCATCAAGAATTTGACCCTGCGGGATTGCCAAAGCATGCTTACGGACATACAAGTTCATGCTCCAAAATTAAATTTTTTCTGGTTCGGTGGGGCCGCATTGCCTACTCTCTTGTTTCCTGTCTCTAGTACTCTCTTCAAGCAAATCTTTTCACTCAGTCTCAGCCTTCCTGTTGATGTGTATTTTTTTCTTAAGATGAGGGAAGCACTCGCGTTATCATGCAAGTGCGACATTTATATAATAACTTACAACTATACTACTACTATGTTGCCATTCGACGACATCGACATGGATGATCTAAGAACAAGGCTCCTCTTGTTTCCTCCTGCTATGAACGTGCAACATCTGTGGTTTGGAACAGTAGATGATGAATGCCTGTGGGAACGATCCCTATTTTTTGATGCATTCTTTGAGATTTGCCATCCCAAGTATGTATATGCAAAGCCAGACTCGTACTTCAGACAAAACAATCACTTTTGCAGACTCATGCTGAGGGAGGTCTTGGAGAAGAATACCACCCCATATTGGCCTCATTACCTGGAACATGTTCGAATAAGAAGGGATCGTTATCAAAAATGGGAAACCCTAACAAATTCCCACACAAGCCTTCTGGCTTCTAGTGTCTACATGATCTTCAATCTAAAGTGGCGTTAGTTATTGTGGGTTGGGTCATGTCTTTTTTTTTTTTTTTTTTCATGTTTGTTTTGTAATAAGAAGACTGAACCGGAACCCGTATTGGCCTCATTACCTGAAACATATTCAAATGAGAAAGACTCGTCATCAAAAATGGGAAACCCTTAACAAATTCCCAGAAGCTTTCTAGACGGGTCGGCTCCTCACTTCAATCTAAAGTGGCGTTAGTTAACCGACATGTCTGTGTGGGTTGGGTCATTTGTTTTATTATTTCATGTTTTTGTTGTTTTATGTATGTTTCGTGTTGCAAACATATCGTTATTGGATAGCAATGTTTAGTGTGCTTTATTCTAATTATACAGATACCTTATTTTACCCATCATTTATGAGTTGTTTGGGCTTTGATATTGACTTTGAAGTTTGGATTTAGGGAAGTTGTAGAATTAATCTTGATGAGTTTGATGATGTTTTAGCAATTAACAATGTTTATCTTTGAAATGCTTCTTTGTTGAATGCATTGATTTTTTTTTATAAAGTGCTGACTTTGAAACTAAATAATGAATTTTTGAAGAACCGATAACCGAACGGAATACCCCTATAAGGTCTAATTTCGGTTCTTCAGTCAACAGTCATCCCTAATGGAACCTTAATCATTTTAGGTATGATAAAGGCCAAAATTAAATTGTAAAGGTCGTCTATGTTACAACTGAAAAAAGTTAAATTTATTAAGAAAAACCATAAAACGGACCAAATATGCAACTTACTCTAAAACAAAAATCTTGTTCGGAGGAAAATAGATAAAGCATGAGCCCTAGATCATGAATAACAGTGACTTCTTTCACCCTCGACAAACCAATTGCTTATCGGGTAAATCCTCCAATTTGTTTTGCATTTTGTTGCCTGCTTTGGTGGACTTAAATCCTACATATGAACAATCGAAGACATAAAGTACAACGACTAAACTCGAAGTTATAAGATTGAGTTTTTCGTGTAAGTTTGGAACCCATGGTATCTATCAATGTCTATCTGTCTTGATCTTGTTTTTGTAGCGATACGAAAGAGAAATTTTGAAACTTTTTGCGGTTTTGAAGATATTTAAAGCTATTTGGTATTCTTGGCTTCAATTCATGGTTCAATCAACATCCACTACAAAAATAAACACCTACAGGGACGACATTTGTCGTCACTATAGGCTCCCTATAGGGACGACCTATCGAAGGCATAGAGTTGACAATTTTTTATTGACTCTTGAAGATACAAGGACGACTTCTTGTCTCAACATGTTAAGCTGGAAAAGATATGGGTTTGACGCGTTCTTGAAGCACCTATAGAGACGGCCTATCGCTCTAATAAATAACAAAAATTGAAAATAATATTTTTTTAATCGGAAATTAAGCTTTTGGGATAAATATAGGGACGACTTATAGTCCCCGTAGCTTTCTATGCCCAATATATATATATATATATATATATATATATATATATATATATATATATATATATATATATATATATATATATATATATATATATATATATATATATATTAATCTATTTAATTGGAAAATAAGAAAATGACATCGTTTGTTTGTGGTTATAGGGACGATAGGTCATCCCCATAGGGTTATGATCTGAGAATCTCAGATCTTTTCTGTTGCTCATTGATTAGCTTGTCTCAGGATTCGTCTCCCCCCTTCACCACCCGTGTTTAACCTAACCCTTTAACACCAGTTCATTAACGTCTCCATCTCCATTTCTCATTCGTTTAAGGCTTTTAGAACTCGAGCAAATCTCTATTTTCTACTTACAAGTTCGATCAAGCTCATGCGCATCTCCATTTTTCTATGTTTTTTTGTTCCTTCTTCTCCATCTCCTTGTGATTTTGTATGGTTTCATAGTTGCTCTCTCAGGAGCCGATTTGCTCACATTGAATATTGAGGGAATTTGTTTTGATATTGTGATTATTGTTAGAATTGATTGTCAGGAATTGAATGTGGTTGTTATGAACCCATAACGCTTACATTTTTCTTTTGCTTGATGTCGAGCATTTTGAATTTATATTCTTGGTGTGAAAATAAAAAAAAAATGTTAGAAAAATGAGAGAAACGTGAGGAATGTGGTGATGAAAATAAGTGTTTATATCATGTAATGTATTATTATTATTATTATTATTATTATTATTATTAATAAAGAAAATAAAAAGAAAATAAGAGAACACACATTCATCACATGCCGTTATGTGATTATATATATATATATATATATATATATATATATATATATATATATATATATATATATATATATATATATAAAGGTTCAAATGAGAACCAAAAAAGATTAAGAACCTAAGAACCAACTAATTAAGAGAAATTCTTGTCAAAACACGGAATGACATAAGCTGTAATTCTCACGAAATAGAAGGTTTACTATGCATCATTTAAGCAAAAAAAACACTGTGGCAATTTCGTGAATATTCAAAACATATTACCCGATTCTTTAATATGTCGGAACAAATCAAAACTCTAATTATTTTTCGAAACAACAAAACTCCCTCATTCAATTCACTGCAACACGATCTTCGTTCTATTCTACTGATTTGGAAATAATCGAACGAGAATTCTACAGAAATCTATTCAATATGATGACAAAAAGGCGTAAAACAATAGAATTTGGAAAAAAAATCGACAGATAATTCAACTGATGAAGGAATGGCGATGAATATTTCAGCTGAAGAAGCTCAATTCACAACGATCAAAACTACGTCTGAAAAAGAACAAACATTGAAGAGGTTGATTTCAACAGACGAATCTCAACCTACAAACAAAGCAACCGTCATAAAAAAAGGTAAAACCCTAAATACAGTATAAAAACTAAATAAATTCAAAAAACTTGCAAAAATGAAAAAATATTAGATGATTATTATGTTATTACGTAAATTTTTTTAAAAAGTATCACTGTGTTAAATTGTGAATTTGAGATTTTATAGATTTGAATATAAAAATAGTTTTAAACTGACATTGTAATAATAATTTTGAATTATGAATGTTGAAGTTTATAATGTGAATATATATTAATGATTTTATAGATTTATAAATTTAAGATAATGGTATTCAATTGTGAATAATGATAATGGTTTAAAACTGTGATTATTTTTAAAAATCATAAAATTTCATTTTCCTATTAATTATATTTTCAGATAAGGGTAAAAACATTTTGACAAAAAAATCAAAACAGAAAGATAAATATCTTCAAGGGACAACAAGACAAACAAGGTTGCAAACACCTAACAACATACATCAAAAAAATCAAGGTACAATATAAAAAATTTCTTAATTATATTTTCATGATTAAACTGTGAATTTTGAAGAAGATAAAGTTCTTGACAAGAAGAAAAAACAGAAAATGAAGAAAAAGGAAAAGGAACAAGAAGTTCAAGGTACATTTTAAAACTATATACAAATAATTGATTACTTATTTAATTTCTCATATAATAGTTCCTTATCATTACGTAATATATGAACAAAAACAATTGAAAATTCACAATATAATAACATTTATATTATACATAACCAAATACATTCACAGGTTAATAACAGTTAGAAGATTGTAATTATACTTTAAAAAAAACATTTATCAACAAAAAATACAAATATTATAAATAAAAAACAAAAAAAAGGAGAATTCACTGTTTAATTGGAAATGATAAATAAAATTAACAAATAAAAACTCTATTTCAAACATTTACATGTGAAAACAAGTACATACATAAACAAAATCAGATTATAATAACAATTACAACACCATATTTACAGTTAAAAAACTATTATTAGAATACATATATTAATATATATATGAACAAAAACAATTGAAAATTTACAGTATAATTACATTTATATTATACATAACCAAATACATTCACAGGTTAATAACAGTTAGAAGATTGTAATTATACTTAAAAAAACATTTATCAACAAAAAATACAAATATTATAAATAAAAAACAAAAAAAAAAGAGAATTCACAGTTTAATTGGAAATAATAAATAAAATTAAAAAAATAAAAACTCTATTTCAAACATTTACATGTGAAAACAAGTACATAAATAAACAAAATCAGATTATAATAACAGTTACAACACCGTATTTACAGTTAAAAAACTATTTATCATATTAGAAGACACATATTGTAATATATGAACAAAAACAATTGAAGATTCACAGTATAATTACATTTATATTATACATAACCAAATACATTCACAGGTTAATAACAGTTAGAAGATTGTAATTATACTTAAAAAAACATTTATCAACAAAAAATACAAATATTATAAATAAAAAAAAAAAAGAATTCACAGTTTAATTGGAAATAATAAATAAAAGTAACAAATAAAAACTCTATTTCAAACATTTACATGTGAAAACAAGTACATAAATAAACAAAATCAGATTATAATAACAGTTACAACACCATATTTACAGTTAAAAAACTATTTATCATATTAGAAGACACATATTGTAATATATGAACAAAAACAATTGAAGATTCACAGTATAATTACATTTATATTATACATAACCAAATACATTCACAGGTTAATAACAGTTAGAAGATTGTAATTATACTTAAAAAAACATTTATCAACAAAAAATACAAATATTATAAATAAAAAAAAAAAGAATTCACAGTTTAATTGGAAATAATAAATAAAATTAACAAATAAAAACTCTATTTCAGACATTTACATGTGAAAACAAGTACATAACTAAATTCTATTTCACCGTATATGTAAAAATACAAATATTATAAATAAAAAACAACTGAAAATTCACAGAATGAAACAAATTCACATCTTAATAACGGATAGAACATCGTATTCAACTACGTAAGTAATTTTTTAATGTATAAGAATTAAAAACGGATTAAATTAGTAACAGACAGAAGGAAACGAGATACCTGCTTTTGATTCACCTTCCTGTAGCACCTGATTCCTGGTATGTATTCGTGGTTATTACATCTCTTTATTTTGCATAATTAGCCTTGGACTCGGCGAGTTGAGGGACAGACTCGCCGAGTAGAAGCGGGACTAGACACGGGATTTACTCGGTCTACTCGGTGAGTAGGTCCGATGGACTCGGCGAGTAGACCCTGTTTGGACTTAAACCCTAACTCGGGTGTTTGCACCCTATTTAATCGACCTAACCTAACCTCCACTTCCCTTAGCACTCCCAGAGACCTGTAGAACGAAACCCTAGCCTCCTTTGTGTCCTTGTGGGTGATTGTTAACATTTTGAAGGTGATTTGGGGCTTAAGAGAAGAAGGAGAAGATTGAAGAGTGCAAGAAGGGAAAGAGATCCGGAATCTACTCTGTGAAAGGCCTCTATTCAGGTAGAAAAGACCCTAACTTGATCTTTAGCTCGTTAGTCCCCTTTTGTCCCTAAGAAAAGAGGTTTTAGGCCCTAAAAACCTAAATCTCTATGTGTTTATGGCTAATGTTCTGCAAGAACTTCGAATGTGGACCTTTTGGACTTCATAGTAGCATAAAGTCTCTGTGGTTGAGGTAGTGGAAGTCCCCAATGAGCATAGGACCTTTTGTATAGCTTGGAAGTGCATGTTTGAGCTCATAGGGCCATGCATGCACGTAAAGTTTACAACTTTACGTGGTAAATGAACCCTAGGACCATGGATCTATGGTCTGGAAGTGTTGCATGTCCTAGATCTGGCCTACTCAGGAAGTGGGTCGAAGGACTTGGCGAGTCCCAAGGTGGAACTCGGCGAGTTCTATGAAGATGGTCGTCGACTCGGCGAGTTGGATGAACAAACTCGGCGAGTCCTATGAAGATTGCCTGGAACTCGCCGAGTAGTTCTTCGAACTCGGCGAGTAATATGAACATCCACAGAAAACGAGGGGTTTAGGCGTCGAAGGCTCAACCCTTCGTACCTGTGCACGGAATTAACCGTATATCGTAGTCCCGAAACCCCCAAACCCTCGAATGGGGTGTTTTGGTGTGGATTGGAAGCAAGCAGAGGACCTGCTCGAGGAACTCGGCGAGTTGGTACTCGAGTCGGCCCCAAAGTCCCGGATAGCGAGTCAGGGGTGACTCAGTGAGTGAAAGAGGGACTTGGTGAGAGGGACCGGATCAGTGAGAGATGGACTCGGCGAGTTGCTCTTTGGACTCGGCGAGTCCAGCCAACTGGAAGTTGACTTTGACTTGATCTTTGACTTGGTGAGGGGTAAAAGGGTCATTTTACCCTAAGAACATCTAGCGTGTTCGACTGATCGTTTTTGTGGGAATTACAGTCGAGGGACGTTAGCAGCAACAGCAGCAGCAGTAGACAGCCAATTCCCACACAAACCAGCCTATTTTGAGGTGAGTTTCCTTTCCAGTAGGAACGGGTCTAAGGCACCAAGGCCGACCCGTGAAGACGAGATGCTAGTACTAGAGTGTGGGCCGAGCCCGTATCTTTGGGTTTAGTCAAGTATGATATATGTGTTAATATGATAGAGTTGCTTATACTTGTTGTCTGGGTGATGCTTGTATGTTATGGGTTAGCAGTTGAGCGTGGGCAGGGCCCGTATCTCTCCGAGGTAGGAGTGTGGGCTAGGCCCGTATCTCCCAGATAGCGAAGTGTGGGCAGGGCCCGTATCTTCACAGGTGTGGGTAAGGCCCGTATATCCCGGCTAGCGAAGTGTGGGCAGGGCCCGTATCTTCTCGAGTGTGGGCAAGGCCTGTAACTCCTAGCTGAACATTGGTTGTTATATGTTTGCATGGTATGGGGAACTCACTAAGCTTTGTGCTTACGGTTTTCAGTTTTGGTTTCAGGTACCTCCTCAGCTAGGGGAAAGGAGCCGGCGCGGTAGCAGCATGTCACACACACACTCTCTGCTTTCCGCATTTATGAGATTCTCTGGGATTGATACTCTGATATTTTGATTAGTTGTATGTTTTGGGTTTCAGACATGGTTCACTTTATGTTATGGTTGATCAAACGATGTTTTAGTTATTAATATTTTCTAAAGTAACGTCTTTAAAACAAAATTTTTGGTCGTGAAAATTGGGTCGTTACACTTCCGTTGCAATATCGTCATCAGATTGAGCTAAAGATTGAACATTCAATTCATCTGTTCCTGATACGTTTTGAACAGACATCGTATCCAACTTAGAAGACGATGATTCTTCAGGTAACGATTCCATACAAACTCGTTATATATATGAAAATCGAACAGAATCAATCGATTCTATATAAATCGAAGGTCACGAAATATGAATAACCAATAATGTTTGAGGAATCTAAACGAAAGAATCTTGACGTACTGTGGAAAAGATTTGTTTTTTGCTTGATTTTGTTAATTACGGAAATACCCTTACAGACAAGATAATGAAAAATTTTAAATTGACAAAAATAACATATTTAGTTAATATAATAAAAAACCTAATATTGCCTTATAGAAAAAAGGTTCTTATGGTTGTTAATTATAAGCTAAAATTAATTGGTTCTTAGGTTCTTAATCTTTTTTTGTTCTCATTTAAACAATTCCATATATATATATATATATATATATATATATATATATATATATATATATATATATATATAATATATATATATATATATAGGCTTCGGTTATTTTGTTTTTACTAACTATTGTGTGTCAGAATGCATAAATCTGGACCAATAGATGGAATTAATTAATGGACATGTTTTGAGGATGTATGATATTACAATGGGATAACATGTACTATATAATCACACAAATTTTAGCAAAAGGGTATTTTGGACAATTAACTACATTTATAAAAGGAAATTTTCGGATTTTTAGGGATGATTAAATCTCCTAATTTTTAAAATCTGAATTTTTTTAATTAATTCAATTTTAATTCTAACGTGATTTGTATACATAACCGATTTTATTCTGTTAGAATATTTTTTTGTTAGAATGATGTTATTTCATAGTTTTATTCTATTAGAATATTATTGAAGAATAACAACATTCTTGAATCCGAGGTTGAAAAATAACAACATTCTAATATATATATATATATATATATATATATATATATATATATATATATTCTTATACATCTGAAGTTAAATACAAATTCATACATATTCCTACAGATTAAAAGCCTTATACATTTTAATATAATTATACATATTCTAAAAGAATATCAATAAAAATGAATAAAAATCTTAAAAATTATCAACATTCTAAAATTGTGAATATGATCAAACATTATTCATTCTTCAAGTTATTCCTATTAGGTCTTCAACGCAATGATAGCAACTAATGCAACCCCATTCATCTTGTCAAACGGTTATTGAACAAATGCACTTAATCTTCTTCAATGGTCCAAAGAATCAACTTGATTCCAACTATTCTTACGAAAATGTGATGTATTATCGTAAGAATGTAATTCTTCAACCCATTCTTCCAACCATTCCTATCACAAATAAAACAAAAACTAAAAATGGTTAAAAGCATGTTACTTGCAATCCCCATCACTTAATATATTCTGGAAGAATACATAAAATATGATAGAATACATAGAATAAATTCTGACAGAATACATAGAGTACATACAACTATTTTCTTATTCCGGTAACATACTAAGCAACACACATATTCAAAATCCACTGAAATTTGAAAGTAAAATCCACTTTGTCAAAACTCAATCAAATAATATTGAATCGTGCAGGAACAACAAATGCAAAATCTATCTAATATAATCTAATACCAACAATAAAAGAGCAGTGAAACGGGATTGAAAAATTGAATGTAATTCCACACTTAATCCAAATCAACTAGCATCAACCTATTGTTATGAAAAAGGCATCCAATCCAATCTAAATTAAGTTATATATTTCTGAAAAGAATAACGAACAAAACGAAGTTAAAAAATTAAAGATTATTAACAATTATTTCATTGAGGCATTTTATCAAACACATGGAGGCCATAGCAGAATCATATTAAGCAAATCAGACTAGTACTGGATATGGACTATCTAATCAATACCATTGCTCTGTAACAGAAAAAAGAAGACAAAAAGAATTTCAAATCGTACAAGATTATGTATATAACCCAATGAAAATCATGGTAACAGTTTCATGTTTCTGTCATGTCATTGTCACAGCCATGGACACAAATCAAAGTTGATGAAAACTATCTAATTAAATTGTTATTTCTCATGTTCGTCATTGATTCATTACAATCAGATTTGTTCTGAGATTCAAGCTGCAATTTGTGAAGGAAGAAACATATGTTTTGACATTCTTTTTGGAGTAAAAAAACCCTAACATTAAAATAATTTGGAGATTACTAGATTAGTGACAAACCCCATTGTTAGACTCGTCCTTGACTCGTTCAGCAGTAGATTCACTACAGCAAGATTCAGAAATTGTAGCAGGAAAAAGACCTAATCCAGCCAAAGCTTCCGCCGCCTCCAAATATAGAGGAATACGGTTTTGAGAAGAGATACGTGATTGCAATTTTTATAGTGTTTATTCCCTTATTTTAGGATATATAAATTGAATTATTCATTTACCATAATTAAATATACTAAGATTACCATTATACCCTTTTATTATTTATTAGTGATTTAATTATTTCCTGAATTCTCATTGGTGCATTTAGGCACACAATACTTGCTAAAAACATTTGAACCTAGCTATATATATATATATATATATATATATATATATATATATATATATATATATATATATATATATATATATATATATATATATATATATATATATATATATAAAAGCAAGATTCATAAAATTTCTGTCGTTTTTGATATGTTTTGAATGAAATATGATATATTGCAAATATGATTATATTTGCCACCATTTTCTGCGTTCCATAGCCTTTACAAGCTCATTTGCTAAGGATGCAAAGTCTTCGGCTTCATTGTTCAGATCTTGGGCCCTTCTGCTGATTCTTTGAAAGATAAAAAGTTTATATATATATATATATATATATATATATATATATATATATATATATAGAGAGAGAGAGAGAGAGAGAGGTTATTTTGTTTTCTATATTTATTGTGTGCTAGAATCCACCAATAAAATTTAGTAAATTAAATAATTATTTAATTAAATAAATATAGATATTAAATAAATTTCATAATTATATATATATATATATATATATATATATATATATATATATATATATATATTAAATGATATCAATAATTATAATTCTCTTTTTATGGAAACTAATTAAATCCGTCATTAATGTCAGCAATAACATTTTTTCAGAATGAATTCACATATAGGTTTTTATATATGAGTTTGTATTTTGTTTCATGACTCACTCACTTAAAATACAATAAAATTGCATTGAATATGAAGAACGAGAGTGTATTTTACTAGAATACTCTCTCATTCTTCTAGATATGAATTCATTATGAAAGAATATTATCATTGACATTAATGACAAATTTAATCAGTTTCCATAAAAATGAGTTATAAGTATGGATAGAATTTAATATACATATAATTAATACTAAATTCATATTGATGCATTCTAGCACACAATAGATGTGAGAAACATTTGAACCTCTCTCTCTCTCTCTCTATATATATATATATATATATATATATATATATATATATATATATATATATATATATATATATATGGGTGAGATCTGTTGAGAACTCATAGTTTTCCGAGAACCTGAGAACTAAAGTTGGAGCATTAGATCAAAATTAACACATTAAGGGCATGATCATAATCTTACCGATCTCATTTAATCTTTAATTTTTTTGTTATTGGAAATATTAATAAAAAATTTTAAAAATTAACATAATAAATAAAATTTTGGATTTTTAAAAAAAAAAAAAAAAAATTTTAGATTTTTTTTTAAAATAAAATAGAGACTTTTTAATATTTTTTCAGATGACAAGAATTTTTTAAAAATATTGAAAAAGTATATATTTTTTTTAAACTGTAATTTTTTCAAAAAAACAGCAATTTGTTTTAAAAAGGCTGCATTTTTTTAGAAAAAAGTGCATTTAAAAAAAAATAACTGCAATATTTTCAAAAAAACTGTAATTTTTTTCAAAAAAAAACTACAATGTTTTTAAACAACTCCAATTTTTTTTTAAAAAAAAAAAAACTGCATTTTTTTCAAAAAAACAAAAACTACAATTTTTTTAAAAAAAACTACAAATTGTTAAAAAAAATGCATTTTTTTAAAGTAAAATTTTTAAGAATCAATAAATTAAAAAAAACTAGAATATATATATTTTTTAAAATCTCTAATTTTTTTTAACAAAAAAATCAACTATAAATATAAAATATGCATATATATATATATATATATATATATATATATATATATATATATATATATATATATATATATGCATATTTTTTCAAATGCATATATGCATATTTCTTATACTACAATATTCGTAAGCAATCATAAAAAATCTCATTTTTATTAATCAATCTATAAATATAATACTGCAAATATTTTATTCGATACAAAATAAAATATAAAAAAATATAAAAACTACAAAGATTCACAATATGATCATTTCTTCATATCAAGATTTCTATATTTTATTCACTTTTTCACTTTTCACTTTTCACATCTTCAATATTTTCCACAAATTCTTCAAAATCTACAAGAAAATAAAAAAAATCATCAATGCAAGAACACTCATGTTAATCATATGTGATTTACATGTGAATCACATGTAATTCATATGTGATTCACTTGTGATCCACATGTGAATCACATGTAATTCATATGTGAATCACTTGTGATTCATATGTAACTCATATGTGATTCACTTGTGATTTATATAGGAATCATATATAATTCATATGTGAATCACTTATGATTTACTTGTCAATTACATGTGATTCATATATAAATTACATATGAATCACATGTAACTCATATGTTATTCACTTGTGATTTACATGTGAATCACATGTAATTCATATGTGAATGACATGTAATTCACATGTGAATCACTTGTGATTTACTTGTGAATTACATGTGACTCATATGCAAATTACATATGAATCACATGTAACTCATATGTGATTTACATGTGAATTACATGTGAATCACATGTAATTCATATATGAATCACTTATGATTTACTTGTGAATTACATGTGATTCATATGTAAATTACATATGAATCACATGTAACTCATATGTTATTCATTTTTTATTTACATGTGAATTACATGTGAATCACATGTAATTTATATTTTAATTACATGTGAATCAAATGTAATTCATATGTGATTTATATTTGAATTTAAGGGTGGTAAATAGGTAAATTAAAGATTGAAAAATTGTTATGATTGGAATACTACAAATGTAGATATGAATATTCAAGATTGGAATTGGAATTGAAATCGAAATGTGAAATTTTGGTTAGGCGGAATGGAATTCAATCCTAAAAATGAAATATTTATTTATATTTAAATATTTTTTGTTTATTGTAAAAGCATAAAACAAAAATTTTTTATTTTTATTTATTTCTGTATATGTAATGAGAGCATTTTGATTTTTAATAAAAAAGAAAAAATGAAAATATCGAGTACCTTTGATGGAAGCAATCATGGTCATGAAAGTCTATTCCACATTAGTGGAATCTTTTGAATTGGTTTCAGGAAAGGAATTCCAAGTTCAATTTACCGGAAACAAAGAACAAAAAATTAAATTTAGAAATTATTTTTTCTATGTGTAATTCAAGTGCTCAGAAGTTGTTATGCCGTGAACAAAAAGAATTCAAGTTAATCATTATACATAATGATGAAGTGGTAAATCTTTATACTCTAACAAATACCTGAGAAAAGATCATGTGAGATGATAATATGAATATATGATCGTCATCTAAAACATATGATATAAAAATATGGAGTTTTATAATGAAAATGACTGATTCTAAAATGTTGGCCTCAAACAACATGTCTATTCTATTTTATGTGGATGAAAAAGGGTGATTTATCCTAAAAAATCACAAAGCACCCAAACATAATGAAGATAATTTCATATATGCCATCTCTAGATCTATAAAAACTCATATCTTAATTTCAACAAAGGTATAAGCCTTTGGATTAATCCATTCGAAATTTCAATCGTAAGGTTACATTTAAGTCATATATAGACATTGAAATCGAACATATTTTCTATCAACTTCAAATATTATATTCAGAATTAATGTATGTTCCATTAAATTTTAGGTCACAATATAGAGAATTGCCAACTGCCAATTTGCCAAGTTATTTTACTTATCAGAAAAACACGAATGAATTAACTTGATGAAATCATGTTTTGTAAAAAAGCATTAAATTTTTCACAAAAAAATCAAATAACTATAGCAATAGAATTCAATTCCGATGACGGATAGTTGAACATGAAATATACAGTGATTATTTGCAATTTATCAATATTCACTGTCAATTCATTGTATTTTTGAACATTTTATGCTTATTACAGTGATTATTTGCAAGGTTCATCTGTGATGTGGTTTTAATGTGTAAGTATTTACCTGGTGAACAATACTAGAAAAGCATGTTGTCAAATTCATGTTATCCCCATTTCAGAAAGGAAAAAAATGCGGATTGCACCATATCTCATGGCTATCATCGAAAACAACCATGAGCTGTTTGTTTATATAATTAATAATTAATATTGTTGAAGAAAACTAGAAAAGTGGACTTGTGTCAAGCCACATGGCTCAAATATTGATGGGATGATGAACATGTCTGATGTTGCATATATAGAATGGGAAAGAGCCTCACCATACTTGAGAATCAGTCGAATATGTTCATGGTTTTGAAATGTCTTTGCAATTCCCTCGAATTCCCTCTAAAAAACAAATCACTTCTAATTATCTCTCTAAAAAACATACATATTTTTCCTATAATTTTTTCTTTTAAAATTATCTTACATGGATATTTGGCACAGGGCTAAAACCAAGTAATACAAATTGTCCTCTCAATTCCAATGCTTTGTATATTACATGCCTGATGAGATGCACACCTTTTCTGTGGGACCAATGTTGTTATACATCCAACCTGAATAATATGCATATTTGTATTAAGAAGAAATTGATTTAAATTAAATATAGTTTTAAAAAGGTGTTATCCCTATTTTAGAAAGCTGGCATCATCTACTGGCTGACTGCACACTGCCTTCTGCCTGACTATGGCTTTTAGAAAGCAAGATCCCTCCGTTTATCACTCTATAGAAAGAACATCCCATACAGAGTCTTTCAACTAACAACTAAGCTATTCGAGCCTTCACCTAAGCTCTCATCGATAGAGCCCCTGTCTCTTCGATTCTTGTATACAAGTCTGGTAGTCAATTGTTCTAGCAAGGATGGGGAAAAAATGAGGAATGCAAAGTTGAAACATCAACTTGAAACAAAATTCAAGGTACATATTTTCTTGAACAACATTTGCACTTCTTGAAACATCAACTTGAACTGAATGGTTAATCACAAGGTCTACTGGCACCTAGGAAATATGAAGACTTGAAAGAATTAAAAACTGTTGATGCTTTAAAAAATATGTGCAGTGGATAATTAGAATATTACTTACCAATGGGTTGATCTTCTTGGAGTCACCACTAAGTCTGTTCATAGCATCTCATATACAAGCAAGGTCAACTACAGCTAGAACTCCAGTAAAATCCTAAGAAAATATCATGGATTATTATAAATGAACAAAAGAATGCAAAGTTGTATACTTGTATCGAGCCAATATACATTGATATTAAAGAAAAGCAACTAAACCTGGTTCAGGACTTCCATCGAGCAACTTGCGTGCACTTCAGAAAACCTGACACTTTGAATACAAATTGACTATATTTTCACCAGACGGATCCATGTTAAAGAGAACATCAATATTCATAAGGCCACACATGAAGGAAAAGAGCAATAGAATTTTATATTTTCACGAAAATGTTCTTCTTAATAAGAAACCTTTTAAACTCTAAGTAATTTCAATATCACGTACTCTATTGAATCCGATAACTAACTCAGTATACAAACAAGCATATAATAAGCATATAAATTGTCAACTTAATTTTGGTAATGCAGAAAAGAAAAAGTGAAATCTGGTCTAAAAACACGAAGAAATGCAGAAAAATAAAAACCTCTGTTTAGGCAACTTCTGGTGGAGGAAAACTGAGACCGAGATCGAGAGTTAGGGGTCAACTTCTTCGTTCAGGTCTTCAATCCACAGAGGAGGCCGAGATGAAGTAGGCGATTACGGTGTACTTCGGGGAACGAATTGATGGAGGATAAAACGATTCAAAATCAAACCATTTTCAGTGGAATTTTTTCTATGAAGAACATGAGATCAAGGAGTGTGGCAGCGACAATGAAAGCTGGATAAAGATGCACAACGCACATTTTGTTGATTCAATTTGGCTCTGGAAAGGCACCTTTACTACCTTATTGATTTCATTAATGGCGAATCATGTAACCAGATGATTTTAGGGTTACGATTTTGTGTATGAACAGAACTAAGATCAATGTGGTGGAGATGATGGTGCTTTAATGGGAGATTGGCGGACTCAAAGATTGAAACTGATGGTGATTGAGGTCGATCGAGGGAAGAGGGGTGATTCAGTGAAGAAGACGACGTGAAAGAGAATAGAGGGAGAGAGAGAGAGAGAGAGAGAGAGAGTGAGAGAGAGAAATCAAAGATTTAATCGGGGGAATTAAAAAAATTATTTTATTCCTAAAATGCCCCCTGATTCATTTTAAAATCATACCCCTGTGTCTTATTTTGTCTATGTATTTACAAAAATGCCACAATGCATCTTGACCGTCCCTTTTTTTTATCCAACGCTCCACTTTTAGTTCTCGGGTTCTCGCGAAACTATGAGTTCTCAAATGATCCTTCCTCTAAATGACGACCGTTAGATCAAATTAATTGAAGGTTAGGATGTTTTGTGGCATATTTGTAAATACCAAGTTGAAAAAATACACGAGGGCGCCTTTTTGAAATCAAAAGGGGCATTTTAGAGATAACATAATCCATACTCCCCTTATCGGATTGAATCATGTCACCCTACCCTCTCTTTCTTCATCCCGTCTCTCTCTTCCTTTCATCCCACCTCCGACCATCCACACTCTCTAATCTCCAGCTCGTCAACGATGAACCGAAGAATCAACAGATCGAAAATATGATTTGGATCGACAGATTGATCGAAAGTATTGTTATGCAATTGATAGGTGATGAAGAAGCTGTTGAAATCGATGATAGATTGGAAAGTGTTGTTATGCAATCGAGAGATGATGAAGAAGCTGTTGAAATTGATGAGTTTAGTCACAAAAAAGAAACATAGGTTCCCATTTAATCCATTTGTCAAGAAATATGAACTTGGCTAATAGAGATGTCAGCTGGTATGCAAATGATAAGCAAGGAAGCAAGTCAAGGCCTGACTCATTTCAACCAGACAAAAAAAGAAGCTGAAATATTAATTCAAAAAGTAGAAGACTTTTAATTAAGAGTCAAAATGCTCTTGAGCTGCAATATACATGGGAGGGGGGGTATATTCACTTCCCGCTCTTCTAGGTAGCAATCAATTAAACATTTTTTTCTCGTTCTGTATGTAATTATAACAAAATTTTACTTAACCTAACAATATTATATTCTTATGTTTCAGGTGTGACAACCCGAAATTTCTATTATGTACAACCATTCAATTCAATAGAAGTCATAACAGTTTCTGCTAACTTTCAAGCTTTTTGGATTAAGTTTTAATGTTTTAGAGTTAGTACTTCGGGAGATACCATGAGAGGGGATGCCATAGGGTTTATTGTGCAACAATAATGTCCCAAAACTCCAAGAGTTTGGAGTTTACGGCCTAAACAAAGGTGTTTACGGCCGTAAACCCTAAAAGGGGGTATAAATATGACATTTAGTCATTATTTACCACTTTTTCACATTTTCAATATCCAAACTCAAATCCTGTAACGACCCAATTTTCAAGACTAAAAATTTCTTTTATAAAACGTTACTTAAGACACATTTATCAATCCATAACATAATCAGAGTATTAATTCCAAAACATATTTTCATTATCAGAGTAAAACATTCCCAGGCTGTCTAATCTATGGTGTGTGTCATGCGATCACCTCGAGCTCTTCCTGCCGCTACCGGAAGTACCTGAAACCAAAACTGAAAACCGTAAGCACGAAGCTTAGTGAGTTCCCTAACCTACCACATACCCTGAATAATCACATACTGCAAATACTGGGCCACGCCCGCTACTTCGGGCCTCGCCCGCTACCTCGGGCCTTGCCCGCTACAACAGGCCCCGCCTGCTCCAGGCCACGCCTGGCTTTGAGCCCCGCTCGGATACAAATCTGTTTCTCTTAGGCCCCGTCTATCTCTGGGCCCCGCCTGCTAACATATACTAACACATAAATATACCACAACAGTTAACTGAACATATACTATTGAATCCTGTTCTAAGGCCTCGCCTATTCTTGGGCATCGCCCTTGTCCTGCTACTGATGAGTCGTGGAACCCCGTCCACGCTCCTACTGATAGTGAGATACGGGCCTAGCCCACACTCACTTTTTCCCTAACTTGGGCCTCGTCCCTGCTCTGCTGCTAATGAGATATGGAACACCGTCCACACTCTGCTATTGGTAAGATACGGGACCTCGCCCACACTCACCACCCTACCAGGCACATACATGTATCACAGAGACAACAAGTATACTCTATCAAGCAAACCATTCCTTGGGCACCCGCCTGACATCGGACCTTGGTCCTGAATATCATACTAGCAAACAGTGCCTAGGGCTAACCCCCGGGTCTTCCTACTCATAACTACATGGGTCGGCATTGTGGCCGTAGACCCATCCACACAAAGGGAAAACTCACCTCAACTGCTGAAGTTGTTGATAACCCTCTGGCTGCTATCTGTCAACTCTCTCTGAACTGCTGCTCCACTAGCTCCCCGAGCTACCAATATCAATATCACACTTAGTCTAACTGTCCTTCGAAAGTCAACTAAGTCCACTCTGGTCAAAGTCAAAGCCCTAGTCAAAGTCAACCTTCCAGGTCAACCCTACTCGCCGAGTCTGCCTACTGACTCGCCGAGTTCATGCGCTCAGATTCCTTTCATTCGCGACTCGACTCGCCGAGTCAGCCCCTTACTCGCCGAGTCTATCGATTTCCGAGTCCTGTCCTGCCCAACTCACTGAGTCCCCACTCAACTCACTGATCCGAGTCTTAACTCGAAGGGTTTGGGGGGTTTCGCGACTTGACTCACCGAGTCCAAGGCCATCTTCAACAGACTCGCCGAGTTGTTCTTCCAACTCGTCGAGTTCCTGCCTATCTTCATCCAACTCGCCAAGTCTACCCATGTGACTCGCCGAGTAGTTTCAGTTCTTAATCCATAAAGTGGCTTTTTGAGCCATGCAGGGGCTCTAACTCATAGATCCATCCTTCCTAAGTCTATTCCTCATGTAAAGTTGCAAACTTTACGTGTAACTAAGGAGATCTAGGCCCAAAGCACTCCAAACTCGGGTATAAGACAACCATGCTTCACCTACACCCCCAATACTGATACTTTATGACTCTCTAGGCCAGAATACACTTGGATCTGAAGTAGTAACTTCAGATTTGGGCTCTAACTTGAAATAGTTAAAGGACATGGTATAAAAGCCCTAAATCTCATAACAAAGGGAAAACTAGATGAAGAAGGGTGAAAATAACGACTTAATACCTTTAATAACTTTGAAAGGTGACCCGAACTCTGGATCTAAATCCAATCCTTGAAGCCCCAAAGATTCCTTCCTTCCTTCTTCCTTCAAATCACCCAAAAATGGCCAAAGACTTGAATATGCAACAATGGAGGCTGAGGGTTTTAGTTTCTGGATGAGAGAGAGACTCCAAGGAACCCTAATGGAGAGAATAAGACGCTTAAATAGTGCACAAAATCCCAGATTTAGGGTTTCTCTCTTCAGACCGGACTCGCCGAGTGCTCTTTGCCGACTCGTCGAGTCGGTCACTTAATCGATCCCTGCGGATCCCGCTCCGACTCGTCGAGTTCCTCCCTAGACTCGACGAGTTTACCCTTTGACTTAGGGCTTCCTTTCCTTTCTTGGTCTTTCTAATTTTGGGTGTTACAAATCCTCTCAAGTATCATCCAACTTTTCTTCTTGATCTCCAACTTTGTAAGTGTTTCTATCCCTAAAAAGTTGATATCTTACTTAATCTAGTGATCTTACATGATTCCATCCGTGAAATCATTCCAAATGTGTAGATCTTCAAGTTTCACCAAGAACACACACTAGTGTTCTTGGACTATTAGCACCTTTTCAAGCTTCTACCTAGTAAGTACTCCTACCCTAGTGTATTATAAGACTTTTTACACTTCTAATCATCAAGAAAACACCAAAGAAACACAAGATCAAGGGTGTTTATGGTCCAAGATGTTCTTGGACCGTAAACCCTAACAAAGGGGCCAAAGTGTGCCCTAGTCCCTTACCAAGCCTTGGAAACTAGTCTAGATCCCTTCCTTGATGTGCATAGGACTTAAAACAACAAAAAGACCATAAACCATTTGGGTTTACGGCCGTAAACCCAAAGAGAAATGGTCCAAGGACCGTAAACTCCACAAAGGAGTGAAATGGTGCCCTAATCTCTTCCAAAGGCTTAGACATGAAGTAGGAATGCTTCTTATGACTTGTAGAGCTTCAAATCACAAAATGGTATAAGTACCATGAGTTTACGGTCGTAAACTCATGGGTTTACGACTGTAAACTCAAGGGGTGATGGTCATAAAACCGTAAACTCCAAAGGAGTTTACCCTTGAACCCTAACCTCAAATGCAAGGTCCTACCACCCTTAGATGCAATCCTTAGGACTTCTAGCACTTAAATAAAGTGATTTACATGTCTTAGGGTGTCTTAAACTTGGTTAATTAGTTTTTTATGACTAATTGGATACATATATGTATTATTATATGTTAACTAGGATCATTGTGTGTGTACAAGTCTTCACTTGATACTTAGCATCCTATACAGTCCGTTCATCCAAACCACTCACTACAGGTGAGTTCATACCCCCTTAATTAACCTTTTAAATGTTTTTAAATGCTTTTATGGGGGGGATACAAGTTGGACAATTATAGTTATTATATCAATCACATGTGATTAATAACTACCAAACAAATGGATTTCTTACTTTTCACACTGTGTTACCAAACTGTTTTACTTCAAACTGTTTTACAAACTCTTTTACTTGTCAAATACTCTTATTTAACTCTTTTAAACTTATATACTGTTAAAAGTGTATCTGTATGGATATAGTTATATAAGTAGGATTGAAAGGACTTAGGACTGATAGCTCCCCTTACTTCCTGTTCCTTGTTTGGTTGTGGACTTAGGGTATTCAGGTTATTTGTCTGAAGGTCATTTGAATCCTAGTTATATATTATGTATATGTATATAGATACAAAGGTTCCTTCTTTCATTCAGTTCAATACCTTTGGGTAGCAAGGGTATACAAACATGTTCATACATTCAAACAGCATTACTAGTAAATTATAATAGGTATAGTTTAGGGAGATACTAATACTATTACTAGAACAGAGAGAACATACAATACATTACAGAGAGAACATACAATACATTACAGAGAGAACATACATACAGGCTAGACAGAGAGAGAACATACAATACAGCTAGCACATACATTACATATACATTACTACAGTTATGTGAGCCACGTAACGGGGCATGACACTACCTGCCATGACCGTTTTGTATCCAGAATCTCCTTAAGTGGGGAGCGTATGAGTTTGTGTATAGATCCATACTGGATTCACTATCCTATACCTTGTTGCTCGCTACAGTGGGACTTGCAAGTCTATGGGTGCCATACGTCATTTCTTACGACGTCTTACATCGTCGTTTTTCTATAGAGTCGGTAGCAGGATACAGGCCGATCACATGGTACTTTAAATAATAATTGGTTTAAGGTAGTTAGTACAGCAATAGTTACTTAATACAACACTACAGTACTATTTCGTTTTCCCATTACATTTACTTTGCGATTTTCACACAATAAACAATAATGTAAAAACTATATTTTTGGTTAATGATAGTCAGATTTGGGAAAATACACACTCTTACAAGAGACACACACAGATACTAGATGTCTTGGTAGAAGGCTATTTTTAGTAGGAAACATAGGGTTTTCTAGGAGAGTTCAAACAATTGCAAACTTTTACAAACTTATACAATTACATACTTACAAACATTTTCATACAAATACAGACACTAATATACTTATGATCTCACCAGCTTTAAAGTTGATAAACTCTTTCAAAATAACTTGTATTCTCAGGTCACCAGTAGACAGGTACCGGAGCCAGGTTTTGAGAAGATGGAGCACGTTCAAGACTCATCTTTTATTTTGATTCATATTTTTGGTGTCTATATAACTTGACAGAACACACTTGTATAAAATTATATTATTAATGCAATGGATGATGTTGTTCCTTGTTTACTACGTTGCATTGTTGTGATACTGTACATGACGTCATCCACCCCCAAACGTTTCCGTCGTTCTGGTTTTGGGGTGTGACATCAGGGAGCAAGAACAAGAACAATGGGCTCAATGTGATAAGTGTTCAAAACTATTTTATCCAACTATCAAGCACTTGTTAATAATATAAAAAATATATGTGTAATGGGTTAAGTGTGAAAAAGATTGACAAGAAGTTAGAAAGAAGTCTCATCCATTCATATCGAAAGGTACCAACCTAACTTTTTATGGTTGATTAAAAAAGGAACCATTACTTATATTATGTAAAGCTCACTTATTTGACTTTAATGTTAATAATCTTTTCAAGATTTGTCAAGTCTAGTTTCTGGTGAAAATAAAATATTGAAAAGTAATGCTAACATCCATATGCAATAATCAATTACAAATAATATGTGATTTGTGTGAATTGATAAAATATTTTATTAATTACATGTGATTCACATGTAAATTACATGTGATTCACATGTAATTCACATATGAATTACATGTGATTCACATGTAAATCACATGTAACTTACATATGAATTGCATGTGATTCACATCTGAATTACATGTGATTCACATGTAACTCACATATGAATTACATGTGATTCACATCTGAATTACATGTGATTCACATGTAAATCACATATGAATTACATATGATTCACATATAAATTATATAAATTACATGTAATTCACATATGACTCACATGTGAATCACATGTAATTTACATATGAATTACATTTGATTCACATGTAAATCACATATGTATTTTTGTGAGTGTTTTTGCATCAATCATTATTTTTTTAATTTTTTTGTAGATTTGGAAGAAATTGTGGTGAATATTGAAGAGTTTTATATTATTTTTTTTAATTTTCTTGTAGATGAGAAATCAAATTGCAGTTTTTCTAAAAAATATATTTTTTTCAATTTTTTTTTCAAAAAATCATGTTTTTTATAAAAAGTAAAAAATCTGCATTAAAAAAAACGAAAAATACTCTATTTAAAATAAATTTGAAAATTTGATTTATGATGTAAATTTTTAGACTTTTATATTAATATATTAAATAACACAAAAAAAAATTAAACATTAAATGAGATTGGTAAGATGACGATCATGTACTTAATGAATTAATTTTGATCCAACGCTCCACTTTTAGTTCTCGGATTCTCGGGAAAATATGAGTTCTCAACCGATCTCAACCCTATATATATATATATATATATATATATATATATATATATATATATATATATATATATATATATATATATATATATATATATATATATATATATATATATATATATATATATATATATATATATATATATATATATATATATATATATATATATAATACGATCAATTTTCTAAATACAGAGTGAAATTTGTAAACACAAAACGTCATTGAAGCCCAAAATCAAAAAGGAAGACAATTTCCACATAGAAACGATGATCTCTATCGTCACCATCTTCTCTCCTCATCTTTGCTTCTTTGATAAATAATAACCCTATAAAAAATGTGACGTAATTAAAATGGAACAAGATAAGTGTTTGATTTTATGCTTTACAAAGAAAAAAATAATAATAATTGCAAAACAATTTTCAAAGTTACATAATGATCAAGATCTATATAAATAACAGTTTTAGTTTAGAGTAGGCTTCGCCAAAATTCGAAAATAAATCCTAATTAACTGAAATTCATGTTCTAAAATGGTGTGTTATCGGAGGGAAATCCCTATATTTTCAGCCGATTAACATAAAAATGGAGTAAATTATAAATTCCGTCCTTACATTACAATTTGAATTATGTTAAGGTCGTAGGTTTGAAGTTTTTGTATTTTGACATTTGTCTCAAATAAGAAAATAGATAGAAACTAAGAACAAAAGGTTAGAGGATATTTGATTTCTTTCTCTTGATTTTGAGATTTGTCTTGAATAAGAACATAGGTAGGAACTAAGAACAAAAGCTTAGAGGATATTTGATTTCTCATCAAGACCATTCGACATTCAAAGTCATTTATTCTCAATTAGATTTTCAAAAAATAAATATAAAACTAGAAAAACTCCAAAACATCAACCACAAACAAACTCCAATTATTTCTTCTTCTTTTTCTCTCCAAAAACATGGAAAAACAAACACTCTCAACTCTACAATCAATCCATAAACCAGCCATCTACTAAACTCCATTTTTTCCGGCAGTGGAAGAAGAAGAGTACAACAAGGACGAAGCAGAGAAGCTGGAGTTATTACTTTCAATGTACAAGCACTTCATTGCATCGGTTGATGGGCCTTCATTCTCCTTACACTTTTCCTTTTCTTCCCCATCATCAACACTTCCAGTTGCAGACGAACCTTTGAGCATCATCATAGACTCGGGTTTTGAACCTTCCTCTCTATCATGTCTTATCTCCTTCAACATTGCTTCCACATCTTTCATGGAAGGCCTGTCATCAGGTGAAGGGGCAACACAAAGTAAAGCCACTCCTATACTTTGCATCATCTCCTCCAGCTCAGGGTCGGGCCGGGCCCGCAGGCTCCTGTCCAAAACTTGTACACCGCCTCTCTTTTGTCTGACCCAGTCCACAATGTGGAGCCCGTCTTCTATGGTTGGGTCGATCGGTTGTTTACCCGTTAATATTTCTAGCATCACTACACCAAAGCTGTATACATCGCTCTTTTCTGTTACTTTCATCATGTACCCAATCTCTGCATTTTATTTTATTATCATATAATATAATAAATTAATAGATGGCAATTTTGTAATTAATATTGGTGGAAGTGGAACTAACCTGGCGCGATGTAACCAAAAGAACCAGCAACAGTGCTTGAAGATCTAGCAAAATCTCTATCATCAACAAGTTTTGCAAGCCCAAAATCAGCTATGTAAGCCTCAAAATCAAGCCCGATGAGAATATTATTCGCCTTAATGTCCCTATGAACAATCGGAGGCACACAATCATGGTGTAAATAAGCCAATCCTTGAGCCGAACCCAATATTATCTGATACCTTAGATTCCATTCCAAGCAGCATCCGCTATTCCCGTGTAGAACACTTCCCAAACTCCCGTTAGGCATGTAATCATACATCAGCAGCCTTGTATTCCTATTCCAGCAACAACCCAGGAATCGGACGATGTTCTTGTGACGGATCAAACCAAGGGTTTTGACCTCGGTTGAAAAGGAATCGCGGATTCCAGTCGAGGGTGCCCGGTCGTTTTCACAGTATGCTGCTGCCATTGTTGTGGGCCAGAGCTTCTTGACTGCAATCACTTCACCATGGTCAAGACTTGCTCGATAGACTACACCGGAACACCCCTTTCCGATCACATTAGTTTCAACCAGACATCTTAATATTTGATCCACTGTAAAACTAAGCTTCTGAAACGGTGTGAATTTCCAATTTGATGAACTCCAATTACCGGTTTCGGAATCGTTATCTTGCGACTTAACTTTTGGAACTCGGTAAACCGCTATTACCCCTAGAATCACCAATGCCACTGCTGCAACAGCTAACAAAGCTATAGCAACTTTCAGTTTCTTTGACTGGCGGATACTGCGTCTGGTAGCGATTCCGGTTCCGGTTTGACCGAGGAAACAGGAATTCCGTCCCAACGGACACAACCCTTCGTTTCCGGCCAATTCTTGGACGGATAACTGCCGGAAAAGCTTGCTGTCAGGTAGAAAACCGGTGAAATTGTTGTAAGAGACATTCAAGGAAACAAGATTCACAAGGCTGGAAAGCGCCATTAAATCTCCAGTGAGCATGTTATGTGAAAGGTCTAGTGCTGAGAGTTTGTTTAATGAAGATATTTCAACCGGGATTGTTCCGTTTAACAAATTCCAACTTAGATTCAATGCGATATCTAATGAAACTAAACTGAAAAGCTCAACCGGAATGTTACCCGAGAGTTTATTGCCACTAAGATCAAGAAACTGAAGATTTGAACATAAACCAAGCGTTGTAGGAATCGATCCAGATAACGAGTTTCTACTAATCGCAAGTCTGTTAATGAAAGCAAGTTGACCAAAACTCTCGGGAATTTGACCGATGAACTGATTGCTTGAAACGTCTAAAGATTGAAGGTTCATTAAAGAAGATAGCGAGCTAGGTAAAGTACCAGAAAGGGAGTTATTGCTTAGGTTCACCATTTGAAGATGCGTACAATTTCCGATTTCATCTGGGATTACTCCTGTGAGATAGTTTTCAGATATGTCGAGAAAATCAAGATCTTCAAGAAACCCAATCTCTTTAGGAATAGGTCCAGTAATTTTGTTATTTACTAGCCTAAGTCTAATGAGTGAGCTGCAGTTCCCTATAGAAGAAGGGATGGAACCCGAGATGCTATTTGAAATCAAGAGAAGCTTCGTTAGGTTTTTTAGTTCAAAAAGACCAGATGGTAAGCTACCAGTAAGAAAGTTATGAGACAAATCAAGAGACTGGAGACTCTTCAAACCTGCCATTGTTGATGGAATGTCCCCTTCAAGTTTATTCTGCCAAGCAAAGAAGACAGATAACTCAGGTAACATCCCGAGCTCCATCGGGATCGATCCTGAAAACGCGTTTCTATCGAGCTGCAGTTGTATTAGATTTGTACAATTTGAAAGAACAGGTGGGATGGAGCCTGAGAGACTGTTGTTACTCAGCATCAGTTCTTCAAGATCGATGAGATTGCCAAATGACCAAGGAATGACACCGGAGAAAAAGTTTAAAGAGAGATCAATGGTTTTTAAACTCTTACAGTTTCCAATTTCTGGAGGTATCGATCCGACAAGATTGTTTTGCCATAACATAAGCTTCTCTAAGTTGTGAAGATTCCCCAATTCAGATGGAAGTGAACCAGTGAGATCATTTTCATATAGATATAGATCGATGAGGTCAGAACAGTTGCCGAGTTCCTTCGGGATTTCACCAGAAAGTTGTGTTGTGTAAACTGATAAAGTTTGAAGCTTGCTTAGACTACCCAAAGAACTAGGAATCGACCCGGATATTTTAGTGACAGCAAGACCCAAAACTTTTAGATTTCGACAGTTTCCCAACTCGTAAAGGATTTTTCCAGATATGTCTTTGTTCCCTCCAGCCCTAATAACTTCTAACATTGAAAGATTTCCAAGCTCAACAGGAAGCTCCCCAGTTAAATAATTATCGAACAAGACAAGATTCTTCAACCTTGTACAATTACCAATCTGTGGTGGGATGATTCCGGAGAGTTGATTGGAGTTCAATATTAAATCTTGAAGATTCACAAGCTTACTGATTGATGTCGGAATACTCCCCACGAGAGTATTGGAACTTACATCAAACACTTGGAGCGCACTACATTCTCCGATATCATCTGGGATCTTTCCGGTTAAATTAGCACCGGAAATGATGAGAGTGTCGAGGGATTTAAGCGATGAGAGGTTGGAAGGAAAAGGAAGGGCTAATTCCATAGACTGGATATCGATCTTGGTAACATATTTTTGTGGAGAACATGTGATGTAAGACCAATTACAAGGATTTTGATCGGATGGGTTCCAGTTGGAAAATGAAGAGTCTAGTGAAGTAGTTGAGGACGAGTGAAGCCATGAAAGCAAAACAACAGCTTCATCGTTTGAAGCATCAACAACAAAAACAACAATTGATAGAAGCAAGAAGAGATAGTGGTTGTGCCTTAACATCGGCATTTGCAAATTTGTGGGGGCTCGATTCCCAGATTAAACTTCTAGGTTTTGTTGCATCGATGTGTTTCACTCTCTCTAAAACTGGTATTCGTTAATTAGACAAAAATTGCTTTGAAGGAAAGCAAGAAAAGGAAAGACAGAGAAATTGGGAACAGTAATTAACAATTAACAACCATTTCACATTCACATTCACCTCCATTATCATCTTCTACCTCGGGGTTCTGCAAATTTCTTGATTTGTGTTATTTTCTTTTTTCCTTTTGTTTTTGGGCATTCAAATAGGTGAGTATCAAAAAACAAGCGAAAGAAGCACAATGTACAATAGATTGACCTCCATTAACAGCATTGGGAACGAAGACTACGATGAAATCATGTGCGAGGATAGTGGGTTTTGCTTGGTTTTCTTCAATGGCTATTTATATAATGAGTGATGAGTGTAGTGGTTGAGGCTAAAAGTTCAACGCTTGTGTGTGTTTGGGTGTCGAGACTTGCGCCACTTTTGAATTGAAAAGGACGATCCAGTTATTATAGATTCCTTCTGTCTTAACATGACCCATTGTCTTTTATGGTAATTTCAAAAAATAAAAGTAACAAATAACAAATTATGTACGAGCAAAAGACACGCCAAATTTAATAAGTAAATGTCACTATAGCTTGAGCAACTATGTCATTTATCATATTTGATCACTAAAGTATTTTTTTTTGCTTAATAGGTCATTAAACTTACAATTTACATGTTTATTAAGTCATTTTCGTTAGTTTTTAACAGATCTTCCGTTAAGCAGTTATTATAATTTATAAGAATGGTCCCTATGATTTCAATTTCTTTTGTGGTTGGTCATTTGCTAGCATCATTCGTCACATGCATCACTACCATTCTTGAACATGTTGTAAAGTTGCTTGTTCTTGAATATTGGATCTACCTGACCCGTTTTTTGTCTTCCAGTCGATGTAAAGTTGTTTGTCTGAACTTGTGGATCTCTGAAAGCTCACAGTCTCACCAGCTTTTAAGTTCTTTTCCTTTACGAATCGACTCCAACCTTTGGTTAAAATGTAGCTCTGGCTACTATTAAAGTATGAGTAACGAAATCACGAAATCTCCATACTTTCATCTCGATGTCTTCGAAATGTAAAAGAACACCTTTGGAAGTGCTTTCGGTTTGCAACGGGAAGTGCTTTTCTGCATGCTGCTTTGGTATCACTAACCGGTTCAGTTTTCCAATGTCGTTGGGGTGACTGTCTTCTTAAAAAGTTGTTCCCGGGCGTTGACCGGGTTGTCACCCGATCTATACCCATTTGTAAAAGGTTTTTTTTAAGCTGCAGCTTCTCTTACTTTGTTCTAGTTCATCATTGTATGTGCGTTTCCTCAACATATCAACGATCTCAGCTTTTAAATGAGAATTCAAGAAACTAGCTTCCAACCCCGCTTCATCGGATGCTGCCCCCACTGCCGATCAGTAGAGGCATAGTCACCGGTGCTGCAACTATTGAAGTTGCTTCTGTAGTTGTTCTTTGATCATCAATGGAACTTCCTTCCATTATAATTAGTGTTCTTGAAGGAGAGAGTAGCAAGAAGAAGAATGAGTTATATATATATATATATATATATATATATATATATATATATATATATATATATATATATATATATATATATATATATATATATAGAGAGAGAGAGAGAGAGAGAAATATGATATATATAAATTGGGTGTAAGAGAAAGGCTGAGTATAATAGTTGATGGGGTTGCCCAATGTGAAGGGCGGTGGTTGTCGGAATTGAACGGTGGCGACGCCGGTGATGAACTATGTTGGTATGGGACCAACCACGAAAGAAATTCAGATCATAGGGACCATTCTTGTAAACTATAATAACTTGTTAACGGAAGATCTGTTAAAAACTAACGAAAATGACTTAATAGACATGTAAGTTGTAAGTTTAATGACCTATTGAGCAAAAAAAATACTTTAGTGACCAAATAGAATAAATGACGATAGTTGAATGGGCTATAGTGAGACATCCCCAAAATCACGGCCAGAAAAGACCGATTTTGTTTATGCTTTATAAAAATCAGAGTACTTCATTTTATAAAAAGGTTGCGGAATTTGTTCCCAGAAAACATGGTAAATACGTTATTAAAACATTTTCGAAGAAACGTATTTATTTCATTTTAAAATGTTTGGGATGTCATCGTTAATACCGAAACATAAGCATAAACAGACTTACAATGATTTACACTAGTGATCTACATCTCTTTTAAATCTCTCAGTGTAATGTCACTTCACTTCGTCACCTGTGATATACATAAACTGAGTGGGTCAGGTTGGGAAACCTGGTGAGTACATAGGGTTTTCAACCCACAATAATATAATTATTATGTTCAATCAAACAATCAACCCAATTAACCATCCCCATTATCTTCTTTACTCTTTAAGGATTTAACCTAAGAGTCATCTATCCTGCATTCGTTTTTTCCGAAGTCCCTTACTTCCAGGGTTATGGGACTGACACTAAATCCATAGCTGCCAATGTTCGTTCATAAAGCACTAATTCCATAACTGCTATAGTCTATTCATCGGGTACTAAATCCATATCTACCAGTCTTTATCTAATAGGTACTAAGTCCATAGCTACCAATGTTCAATAGGTACTAAGTCCATAGCTACCAATTCCTACAGGTACTAAATCCATAGCTACCAACGTCTAAAAGGTACTAAGTCCATAGCTACCGGTGTTTGTCCCATAGGCACTAAGTCTGTAGCTGCCAATGTATACTCACGTCATCTTCTATCTCTCATCATTCATCTACCCATCTCATACCCAACATTTTCGTATATATAAAATACGTATACAGTTTAAGTCCTTTAAAACATGTATAAAACGTTCAACCAGCATAGACAGCAAGTATTCAGATAATGTGCACACATAGCACGTAGTTTATATAAAATACTTCATATCTATGTGTAAGATGAAAGTAACTATGCACTCACTTGAGAAGGTGGTGACTCGGTACTCGGACAGCGCTTCGTTTACTTTAAAATAATTTCCTTCGACGAAACCTAGTATTATTACCACTAGATTTTAGTCTAATATTTACCGTGACTAATTATTAGTCTTATTATTATTATTATTATATAAGCGTTTAAACAATACTTTCCAACCACTATGTACAGACAGGGGCCAGACATAAAACACCGGAGGGCAGGACCATTTTGGCATATAGCACTTCTGAAATCCAACAACCCTATGCGGCCCTTTAAACCAGATTCCCCGTACCGCGAGTAGTTAAAAAGATATTATAACGACACTTATATAAGTCATAATAATAGCTCAAATATTTATTATAAATTTATAATAACAATACTAATTTTAAATATAAACTATATTTAAAATAGGGTAAGCATAACTTACTTACAAGGGGATTTTAGCTAGGAGTCGGGCTATGTAGGGGCAGAACTTCGTCGCTGAATCTTTCTAAGAAAGATTCGTGCAACGCTTCAACGCTCACCTTACTATACTAAAACTACAGAAAGAGAAGTCGAATCACGAGGGACCGAAATGCTCGGGGGATAAGGAGAGAAAGACTCTTGAATCAAGAGAATGGTGCAAGAAATATGAGAGCCCAAGCCTCTTATTTATAGTAATTGAATTTACAAAAACTACCCTTCATAATTACTTAATGACCTTATAGTTATATAAACAACTAAACACCCCTTTATAATACTATTTTAAATAGATTTAATGATATTTGCACTAAACTAATGTCGAAAGAACTCAACATTAGTCTTATAATGACCGCATCGTCGATACCTTTCTAATGATATATACATATGTATATATATGTGTACGTATATATGATTTATACTTTATTTTAATACGTAAATATGCTATTATAATTTGTAACTCGTTCATACGAACTCCGTTTTTGACGTTATTTATATCCACGCGTAGGTGGAGACGTACTCTACAACTTTCATTTAGACTCCGTCGACTAATTTTGACTTTATTTTTAAAGTTATATTTTTAACAGGTCGGGACATGATTGGTCCGTTAAAATCTCATAACTTCTTCATCCGATGTCCATTTTCGTCTGTCTTTTTATTGTTACGCTACTAATAATGAGATCTTCAATTCTCGTTTAGGTTGTGTCGGCTAAAAATCGCTCGATCTAATATTCGAATTTCGGACTGTACACTGCTAATCCGAAACTTCGAAAAATCGTAACTTCTTCATACGAAGTCAGATTTGGGCGTTCTTTTTATCGAAGTTCTTAGTTTAACATATTCTACGACTTTCGTTTAGAGCGCTAAATCTAAATCTCGCTCTATCATAAATTTACTATTTACGCTTCCTGGCGCCGTGCCGGTTCCGACGCGAAACTTCGACGGGTCATAACTTCTTCGTTATAACTCGGATTTCGGCGTTCTTTATATGTACGGAAACCCTGTGACATATTATACAACTTGGTTAAGATTATTTATTCTAAATAATCTTTTTTTCGAAAAGTCGTTTTCGACCCCTATTGCCTCTAAATTGACTAGCCCGGATCTGCAGGCGTTACAATTATCTCCCCCTTTGGATGATTACGTCCCGGAATCATCAACGAAACAGGGTCATATAATGACTCCATACGTCATCTCTTCATCCTAGGTAATAATTATAACTTCTACATTCCTTTAATTCTATCTCTTAAACTCATTGACTGTAAGAGTACTCGATCGTGCACCTGCTCTCTACCTCAGGTTAGACTCCAAATTATGACCTTCAAGTCACAATCTCGATCCTTGCTGGATACGGACTTGAGATAAGTTCTTTTATTACTACTATAGATCGATGTGTCATATTCTAATGACCTATCATCGTATGTTGCAACACTTAGACTTAGGTCTCTTAGAGTTAAATTCTAAAACAGACTATGCCTTCCTTCATGTTCTAATATGATATAATCACACTTTAACATTAGGCATTTCTAGCCACCAACTTCTTTAACAACGAGTGCGATACTTCTATTGATCGCTTTGATTTCAACCATTTGGTTTAAGTCGGACGTTACATCAAACTTGGTCCTCTGAGCCACACAACATACTCATCGTAGTCGGACTCGATTCGATATGACCACTAGGGTCGGAATATCAACAATCTTCTTAGTCATTACCGAAACGATGGTAACAACACACTTGAATAAAACGAAATCAATTACTAGCTTCTTGGTAACCTTGTGACTTTCCTTGATCCAAGTGTGAGTCCTATGCTTCCGGTAGTATAGGCCTCTACTACCATTCACACCTACTCATACTCATCCCAAGTATTGTCTCGCAGTTTCCCAAGTCACCATGCAGCAAATCATACAATCATTCAACACATCAGATAACAAAACGAAGGTTTTATATTAATTCTTGAAACGATTACATAGGTGTTCAAGTTCACCCTAGACTATGCCTCTACTAGGCTACATCATACAAAACTATGGCTACTGCATAATCCGATCTTCGGGTAAGAAGTCCTCATTCTTGATTCCTCGCATGGTTCTCTGCTTCGTCGAGGATCATGTGAAATGCCCTTGGCCTTGGTGGCGTTTCTGGTCTTGCTGCTTTATTTTTCCTTGGGCAGTCTCTGGACATGTGCCCCTTGCCTCCACATCCGTAGCATACTTTGTCATTATGTGTGCAGTCTTTGGAATAGTGACCCGTCCTCCCACACTTGTAACAAGTCACTTCTTCGTTGCACTTCCCACCATGCTTCTTCTTGCATTTATCACACCATCTTATTTCACCTCCATCTGCTCCTCCGAGTTTTGAGAATTTTCTTTCCTTGTTCGACCTCGAAGATCCCTCAAACTTTCGCTTCTCTCCTGCCTTATCTTTTTCTAGACCCTTTTCTCTTATCTGGGCCTCTACGTTCTTAGCTGCCCTAATAGCTGCTTTTAAGGTAGTTGCCATTTTGACCATTGGACCAAAGTCAGTGGGCAGTCCGTTAGCAAACCTATCAATCTTGGAGAGTTCAGTAGGCACCAAGTAGGGAAATAGCTTCATCCTCTCGGTAAATGCGTTGGAATACACATCAACACTCATCTTCCCTTTCTTCAGGTTCTGAAACTCGTTGTTTAGGTCTATCAGATCTACCTCCGAGCAGTACTGCATTTTCAACTGTTCCAAAAACTCTTCCCACGACATCCTTAAGGCTTCTCCTCGTGGCATCGTATCTGCCAATAGCTTCCACCAACTCAAGACTCCAGTTTTCAGCTGTCTTACTGCAAAGACAGTCTTCTGTTTCTCATTACAGCTGCAGCTCTCAAACACCATCTCCATCTCAGAGATCCAATCCATAACCTCAACCGGCTTTGGGCTTCCTGAGAGGCTTGGTGGTTTCGCACCCAAGAAGTTCTTGTACATCCACCCATCCTTGTTGTTTCTCCCTTCTGGGCCATCCCTTTGCTCACCTTGAGTCCCAACTTGACTCACTTGGCGGCTGTAGTTCCCTTCCTCAGATTGCTCGGGAATCAGTTCGGGTTGCTTAATGGGCATAGTAGGTTCGTCCCTATTCAACATTCGTCTCATTTCTTCCCTTTGTTCAGCCAACATAGCCCGAATCATGGCTTGAACTCCAGCCATGGTGACTGGCTCAGGCGCAACTTCTTCTACAACAGGTATTTGCTGAACCACTGGGGGCTGGTTCCTGTTCCCATTTGCGTTTACGTTTCCGCTACGGGTCCTTACCATCTCGATCTATACACCGAATAAGGTGAATTTATACCTTTACTTGACGTTTAAATCATCCTTATCACTCCGAAACATTTACATGCTAGTTCTAATACCGTAGTCGTACGTTTAGAATCCTAAACACATAAGGGCTCCAGATCCAGTCGGCAACAGACCATAGATCCGAACAATTAACAACATATCATGCACAAAGCATTTAACACATAAAAGCATTTTAGGCACAATTCCTAAAATAAGCTAGTGCTCACACCTCACAATCATCGCTTAGCATTCTAAGTTTAAGTCTAGAAATAAATCCATATTCCTAGTTCGCTTAAACTGATGCTCTGATACCAACTGAGACATCCCCAAAATCACGGCCAGAAAAGACCGATTTTGTTTATGCTTTATAAAAATCAGAGTACTTCATTTTATAAAAAGGTTGCGGAATTTGTTCCCAGAAAACATGGTAAATACGTTATTAAAACATTTTCGAAGAAACGTATTTATTTCATTTTAAAATGTTTGGGATGTCATCGTTAATACCGAAACATAAGCATAAACAGACTTACAATGATTTACACTAGTGATCTACATCTCTTTTAAATCTCTCAGTGTAATGTCACTTCACTTCGTCACCTGTGATATACATAAACTGAGTGGGTCAGGTTGGGAAACCTGGTGAGTACATAGGGTTTTCAACCCACAATAATATAATTATTATGTTCAATCAAACAATCAACCCAATTAACCATCCCCATTATCTTCTTTACTCTTTAAGGATTTAACCTAAGAGTCATCTATCCTGCATTCGTTTTTTCCGAAGTCCCTTACTTCCAGGGTTATGGGACTGGCACTAAATCCATAGCTGCCAATGTTCGTTCATAAAGCACTAATTCCATAACTGCTATAGTCTATTCATCGGGTACTAAATCCATATCTACCAGTCTTTATCTAATAGGTACTAAGTCCATAGCTACCAATGTTCAATAGGTACTAAGTCCATAGCTACCAATTCCTACAGGTACTAAATCCATAGCTACCAACGTCTAAAAGGTACTAAGTCCATAGCTACCGGTGTTTGTCCCATAGGCACTAAGTCTGTAGCTGCCAATGTATACTCACGTCATCTTCTATCTCTCATCATTCATCTACCCATCTCATACCCAACATTTTCGTATATATAAAATACGTATACAGTTTAAGTCCTTTAAAACATGTATAAAACGTTCAACCAGCATAGACAGCAAGTATTCAGATAATGTGCACACATAGCACGTAGTTTATATAAAATACTTCATATCTATGTGTAAGATGAAAGTAACTATGCACTCACTTGAGAAGGTGGTGACTCGGTACTCGGACAGCGCTTCGTTTACTTTAAAATAATTTCCTTCGACGAAACCTAGTATTATTACCACTAGATTTTAGTCTAATATTTACCGTGACTAATTATTAGTCTTATTATTATTATTATTATATAAGCGTTTAAACAATACTTTCCAACCACTATGTACAGACAGGGGCCAGACATAAAACACCGGAGGGCAGGACCATTTTGGCATATAGCACTTCTGAAATCCAACAACCCTATGCGGCCCTTTAAACCAGATTCCCCGTACCGCGAGTAGTTAAAAAGATATTATAACGACACTTATATAAGTCATAATAATAGCTCAAATATTTATTATAAATTTATAATAACAATACTAATTTTAAATATAAACTATATTTAAAATAGGGTAAGCATAACTTACTTACAAGGGGATTTTAGCTAGGAGTCGGGCTATGTAGGGGCAGAACTTCGTCGCTGAATCTTTCTAAGAAAGATTCGTGCAACGCTTCAACGCTCACCTTACTATACTAAAACTACAGAAAGAGAAGTCGAATCACGAGGGACCGAAATGCTCGGGGGATAAGGAGAGAAAGACTCTTGAATCAAGAGAATGGTGCAAGAAATATGAGAGCCCAAGCCTCTTATTTATAGTAATTGAATTTACAAAAACTACCCTTCATAATTACTTAATGACCTTATAGTTATATAAACAACTAAACACCCCTTTATAATACTATTTTAAATAGATTTAATGATATTTGCACTAAACTAATGTCGAAAGAACTCAACATTAGTCTTATAATGACCGCATTGTCGATACCTTTCTAATGATATATACATATGTATATATATGTGTACGTATATATGATTTATACTTTATTTTAATACGTAAATATGCTATTATAATTTGTAACTCGTTCATACGAACTCCGTTTTTGACGTTATTTATATCCACGCGTAGGTGGAGACGTACTCTACAACTTTCATTTAGACTCCGTCGACTAATTTTGACTTTATTTTTAAAGTTATATTTTTAACAGGTCGGGACATGATTGGTCCGTTAAAATCTCATAACTTCTTCATCCGATGTCCATTTTCGTCTGTCTTTTTATTGTTACGCTACTAATAATGAGATCTTCAATTCTCGTTTAGGTTGTGTCGGCTAAAAATCGCTCGATCTAATATTCGAATTTCGGACTGTACACTGTTAATCCGAAACTTCGAAAAATCGTAACTTCTTCATACGAAGTCAGATTTGGGTTTTCTTTTTATCGAAGTTCTTAGTTTAACATATTCTACGACTTTCGTTTAGAGCGCTAAATCTAAATCTTGCTCTATCATAAATTTACTATTTACGCTTCCCGGCGCCGTGCCGGTTCCGACGCGAAACTTCGACGGGTCATAACTTCTTCGTTATAACTCGGATTTCGGCGTTCTTTATATGTACGGAAACCCTGTGACATATTATACAACTTGGTTAAGATTATTTATTCTAAATAATCTTTTTGTCGAAAAGTCGTTTTCGACCCCTATTGCCTCTAAATTGACTAGCCCGGATCTGCAGGCGTTACATATAGTGACATTTACCCAAACAACAACCACTTTAACTTTTGTTCAAATAGCACCCGGTGGTAATTCGCATTGCCGGTCACTACATAAAATTGACCCGATCATGTTATTAGGCTATCCGTTATATCCACTACATACCATATATGTGGTGAGTGTCACATCAGCACCACCTTTCCTTACCACTAACATGGGATATCTACCACTAACACACTACTCCACCTCATTTTTTTTAATTAAATTTAATTAAAAAATACATTAAAAAACATATATATATATATATATATATATATATATATATATATATATATGTGTGTGTGTGTGTATATATATATATTAAAATACTAATTATAAAAATAAGTTATTTAATAGTAATATTAAGAATAATATTTTAAATAAATCATATTACTTAAATAATTAGGAAATATAATCCAAGGTTTATTTTGTCATTTTAGAAACTATTTATTTTAAAGGATTTCTGGTCAGGGTATTTTCTATCAATTTATTATATCTCAGGGGTAAAAGTTGCCAAGATATACAAACTATGTCTTCTTCCCCACCCAAATACTCGGCTCGCAGGCTCATTTTTTCTCTGTTTCAGTTCTTCAAATGAGCAATCCAACTTCATTGGTCATTTTGATTCGTAATGTCCACCACTAAATACCACGAGCACGGAGAACCACGGTGGTGGCCAGCTAGACCACGAGACCCACCGTGGTCTGTATACCAGTAGGCCTTAAGACCGGAGGAGCCACAACATCATTTTCTTCACTTTCATTTCTTTTACTTAAACCCAATGAATTGATGGAAAACTTCCCTCATTATGTTTTTATTTTTTAAAATATATTTCTTATAAATATCATTACTCATTTTGTACGGAATTAAAAATCATGAGTTTTGATATATTTTTTATATTTTTTAGTAGGTATATAATTTAATAAATATTAAAAAAGATTAAAAAAAAGTTGGCCAATAGGAATAGGAGAAAGAGTGAGGGAATGGGCTCCCTCACCATATTTTCCTCAATCAAGGCGCAGTGTTCAGCTGAGAGAGATAGCTTCCTTCACCCTTTCTCTCGCCCACACCGTCCGGCTTAACTGAAAATATTCAATGACATGGCATTTTTTGTTTACATGGATTAATTGGAAAAGAAAAGTCGAATTCCACAACTTTATTTCTCAAATTCGTTCAACGGGAAGGAGTGAGTGACCCCAGAACCCTCTCTAGGATTTTGTTTCTACATTCCATCGAATACCCTCTGTGAAATTGATTTCAACAACCCTAGTGACAACGAATTAAAAAAAAATATACACATGTAACTGGTCATAATACATTGGTTGCTTTCGTTTTATTAATTTTTATTGAAAAAATGGCTTATTTTAACATCTAATGACTAAACTGTCATTATTTTTATTGAAAAAAAATACTAATTTTAACAGCCAAAGTGTTACTGAAAACTTCCATTGTGAGTCTGTGACTGATTTTAACAGTAAATATTATATATATATATATATATATATATATATATATATATATATATATATATATATATATTTGGTCGGTATACAACTCTTGCCTTTAGTTAATATTTGACTGATTTTGAATGCAAAGTAAAAAGTTTTTTTTGTTTATATTTTAGTTTCTGAATAAAATTGTGTATGCAGTTTTATGTTCAAATTGAAAGTAAAGTTTTTTTGGTTAAAATTAATAGATTTTAACAGTAAAAAAACACATTTCTTATCATTAAAAGTTTGTGACCAAAATACCCCTATGTACATAACAAATTACAAGATAAATCTATTAACTCTATCTAGATGAAATCTTGAATTAACTAAATTAATTGTGGAATTGTAGTATATTAGAGTCGTTTTATAATGTATATAAGCACAAATTTATTTAAAAGAACTCAGAACAGGGTCTTCCTACTTTTGATGGACACTTTTTTTTTACTGTTAACAAGTTGTGACTAAAATACCCCTATGTACAGTTTTTTTGTTCATATTTCAATTTTCCTAAAAGACCAGTACGTTCCTACACTTAAATATGCCACAGTAAAACAAGATAGTAGGTAATTTGTGACCAAACTACCCCTATGTTGAGCTAACACAAGTTGTTCTTTTAATTTAGAAAACGTGCATGGTGTGAGAAAAGTGGTTGCATGTTATAAATTCATCATTTTCTGTTTTAATGTAGATTGATCTTTAGATTCTATCACCATTGCCACCTGGAATTCAAATTCATCACCCCAAATTCGAATTCACAAAAAACCAATCAGAAAATTTCAAAATGATTTGCCAAATGCAAAAAACATGATTAAGTAATATTAAAAGTACATTGCTATAAGTAAAGATTTATCACTTTTACACCCCTTTATACCATTAAACCCTTTAAGGTTATGTACTTTACAGTTTTGTCTTTTGATTGTAATCCTTACAGTTTGTTTTAATGCATATGTATAATCTTTATTTTAATGTATCTATGTAATCTTTATTGTTTGTTTGTGTCCTATGTCCGTGTATTTACCTGCAGTTGCTTATTTTCAAAGGTTTAGGTTTTCACTTTGTCATTTAAACCATACTTTTAAATTATGTTGCTAGTTCTTGATGCATCCCTTTACACTAAACTGCCACAACGGCGATTTTATCAAGATGGAAAGTATGTTGCTATTTCTTGATGCATCCAGTCATTCTATTTGACACCAATTACAACAATCGACTTTCATAACCTGTTATAAAGCAACCATTTTTATCAAGAAGAAGAAGAAGAAGAAGAAGCATTTTTATGTATTTTTTGCCTATTAACCATTTTGTCCCTGATGTTGTTGAATCTTATTTAGAAATATATAATTTTGATGTTCATGGACCATCTTGCCCCTGTATTATTGCTCAATGAAGTTGTCTTGAATATGTATAATCATTTCAGATAAAACTTGCCCAAATCTACTTTTATCCTCTCCAATAAATTAAATTTTTTTTGCCACTTGTCACACTCTCATTCAATTTGTCAAATGTCATTTGTGGTTATTTTGAATTAATCTTTTTTTCACATGTCATTTTATAAGTTTTTTTATTTTATTAAATTCCACATAATATTTTAATGTAATAATTTCAATAAATGTAGCAATAAATGGAAATTAATTTCATTAATAAACTTACCTTTTAATTTCAAAATTCTCAAAATTAAAGCTCATTAGTTTCTTTTTTTTATTTAAATTATTTGTTTAAATTTAAAAGATAAAAAACATTTCCCCTATAATAATTCATTATTTTTCTTATAAATTCAAAGTTCTCAAATATTTTGATTTTTATATTTAACTTTTTTTTATAAATTAACTCTTGTAATACATGGGTCTCACAGCTAGTAACCTATTATAAAGCATCCACTTTTTTTTTATCAAAATAAAAAGCATTTTTATGTATTATTTTCCCATTAACCAATTTGTCTTGATGTTGTTGAATATTAAAAAGAAATATACAATTTTGATGCTTATGGACCATTTTGCCCTTGTATTATTACTCAATGAAGATGCCTTGAGTATGTATAATCATTTCAGATAAAACTTGCCCAAATCAAAAAAATTGTATCTTTATTCTATCTTATAAGCAGGGAATCGATCTGCTGGTAGGAGTGGAAGCCATTATAAGCCATTTAGTGGTGAAGAAATTCAAGATCGCTTGGCACATGCTCCTACTTGCACTCTTACCTTCCTCACTCACAGAGTCTACATGTCCAAAATATGTTGTTGAAAAATTGAGTTGATACTTACATATACACATTCATATAATAATTGGGTTTTGGTATGATTTTTGAAACAGTTGGGATATACGTTCTCGCCATGTGTTAAACGATTTTGGAAATTTTTGAGATTGAGTTGGAGTTGAAAGGTTTATAGGGAGAAACCATGAAAGTTGAAGAAGGCGATCGATCTAGAGAGTCGTATGCATTTGTGCCCTAAATCGTTAGGGTAGATTACTTCTAATTTATTATTGACTAAATATACCAACTCGTCAGTTAAATATGCCTAACTCAGCTCAAATATGCCAACTCATCGGTTCACCTGAATCATCAGGTTACCACAAGGTGAGATTTGAACAAAATATATACTTCGTTTGTGTTTTTTGTACAAAGCCATTAGTTGGATGATATTTTTTAAATAGACAAAACTTGTCTGCTGTTTTTTAAACGTTTTTGAAACATTCTTACCCTTATAAGTTATTTTCCCCAAAAATAAACACCTATTTTGTAGGGTTCTATTGCGGAAAGGGAGTAATCTTCGTAAATGGTTTGCATGCTTTTTAGGAAAATCAAGTTTACTTTTTAAATTATTTTGGTTTTACGAAAAGTTCTTTATAATTTTAATTTTTATATTGACTTGTTGTGAGATCCATATATTACATGGGTTTATTTAAAATAAATAAATAAATAAAGATGAAGATCTAACAATTTAGAAAATTTAAATTTATAAGCAAAGAATAAAATATTAATTATTAAAATTGAAATGTTTATTTATCTTTTAAATGTAAACTAACAATTTAAATAAATAAACAACTAAAATAATTGGGTTCAATTTAGAAATTTAGAAATTATAAGGAATGTTGTATTAATGAATTGGACATGCATTTATTATTACATTTATTACATCTAAGTATTATATGAAATTTAACAAAATGAAAAAAATCACAAAATGACACATAGATATAATTTAATTTAAATTTACCACAAAATGACATGTGGCATAATGCATAAGAGGATTACAAGTGGCAAAATTATCTTCATTTATTAGGGAGAATTGATCTTTAACCGTTATTAAATGATATTCGATTCAACCCGTGATCAAAAAGTTATACTTTTGTTATATTTCATCTCTCTACAAGTTTAGTAATGAGCATAGTGTCTCTATCATTCCAATGGAGAGAGGAGCATATGATTAGCTTTTCGGTAAATTTATAAACGAACAATTTCAACGAAATCATTTGATTTCTTATTTTACTATGTTCAACTCTATGTATTCTTCTATCCGCAGAGTACATTGAATGTACAGAAATGGCTATAACAAAGTTTATCTTATTCGTATTAATAGCTACTATAGGAGGAATGTTTTTTCTTTTATCATTTTTATTTTTTTTTCATTTTTCTTTATATGTAGTTATAATTTATTTAATTTTAAAAAAGAAAGAAAATAACCCCCCTCCCCCTCCCCTCACACACACCCACACCCACACCCATTTCCCATTTCTTTACCAGTTAACACCCTCCATCTTCCCTCTCACCACCACTGATCAATGCTACCGCCATCAGACATTCGCCGTCACCACAACTAAGACAACCTCCACTAATGATCAGATCACCACCGCTTACAGCCACAACTTCAAATCACCACCACAAAACACCTTCTCCATAACAAACCACCACTGTAACCTTTATCAAATCACCACCAACAACCATCATTCCTACCCCCACCAGACACCTGTAATACAACCACCCACCAACTTATTGTCACATTAGTTTTTCTCTCTCCTCTCTAATCCATCTTTTGTAATCCACAACACAATAAAAAAAACATATATTTTCTAACTCACTTGTTACATCACTATTTTATACTTAATTAAATTAGAAAATACAAAATAAAATATAACTTTTTCTCTTTAAAAATAAACTTTTGCTAATTTAAAACAAAAAATTTTCTAAAATGATACTAAAATTAACATTTAATTAAAAAATAACACTACAAATAAAAAACTACACGATAATTGTAATACATGATAATTAAAAAAACACTTAAAAGACAACATAATTAAAATATTAAAATTAAAATTAAAATTAACTAGTGATCCAGAGTATGAATGTAGGCATGTTAAATCTGATCAGTAAGATCAAATCGAAGCTAGTGGTGAGTTTCAGCATTATGCAATTCATGTAGTATTAGATATCGCAGCACTGTTAGATCGATAGATTATATAAGAATGAAATCATATCCAAGATATAATCAAAAGAACACACGAATGGAAATAAGATTTGACATTTCATTTAGAGAGTAAAAGGGAATGCAATTATAGTTGTGTAAAACTCTTCTTAAAAAGATACCCTCTACTACTAACTAATTTTCCTTATATATGACACATATGGAAGTCGGTTATGCTCTGACCAATGATGTCAGGTCACCTAGGCTTAACACAGTTGTCAACATGTTCTAACATAAAAATACGAACACAAGCAAAGTGTTATCAATTACAAGTGAAAACATTACAAAAAATATGAACATTATTTTGCATCAAAACCCAAATACAATATTACAAAATACGAACTTCAACAATGTTCTCCCTTGTATTGAGTTGCAAAATAGATCTTCATTTTAATTCTTCAAAAATATCAGGACTATATCCAATAATCACAATGTGAACCCTTATCTACCAATGAATTATTTCATAGGCCCACTTGATATTTTTAATGGAGTTTGATTTGTACATATTTTCTCTAGTAAGGACCCCATTGAGTGTATCTGAACGAAAGCAATGTTTATCTTGGATATACAACAACCTGTTCTGAACAGTTATACTTCAAGCAGTTTATAAACAATTCCCAATGGATCTTTATAAAAGAATCTTTCATGCATTCCACTCAAATCAGATGGCTGATTACAAGGTTTTACACTTGTATTCTTTTTCAAAACTCTAGCTACTTCAACATCCATTTTGCATAACTCCATGCAACAAGATCTTGATCCCATAACTGTCGATCCAACACGATACTGCTAAAATTACCGAAACTTCATCACTTGCATAACCTCCACACATGTGGAACCAATCCGAAACATAATCACAAGAGTCTTTACTATCATCCAAAACTAAAAAAACACCCTTTTTTAACCCTAAACCTTCCAACTGATAATCCAACATACATATTTGTTAATCCCTAACATGTTGAGGTAAAGATCTTGCATATATATACCATCAACTCCCAACGCGAGTCTCGACCAAATCCAACTTGGTACATAACTCAAAACCCGAGATCCAATGATTACACTTGCATTTCACCCAGAACCTTCTGATTCACTGCATCTATTCACTAAACTAGGATATAAAAATCCCCAATCCACCACTGAGACTACCAGTCTTACACCTGGTTCAGCCACCAGATTCCTGAGACTCTAACTAATAAGGCTACTGTCATACCCCCGAACCGTGAAAACGGCGGAAATGTCCGGGGGTGGATGACGTCATTGTACAGTTTCATAACAATTGAATAATAGAGATGAAAGCATTACAACCATCATATTGATAAAGTATAAGTTTTTACATCGTATTCGAATCGTTGTTTGTTTGATTTCCAAATACATATGACAAAAATATGTGACGTAACGCTTCTACGCCTCATCTTCAAAAATATCCTTATGGGTACATGTTTACATGAGGGTGCTTGCCGATCATCTTCTGGGTGCCATAATTTTTGCCGACATGGCCATAAGGCGAGGGATTGCTGCCAGTAGGCCCCAACACTCGGTTCCAGGATTTTTTATCATTGTGACCAGGTTGTCCATGTGAAGGCGAACTACCCATCGCTTGCTGCTAAGTCGGCACAGGCTACTTTGAGGAATGTTGATGGGTGTTAGGGTAGGGCGGAGCCCTCGAGGGCTCGAGGTCGCGCTTTCCAGCTTACTGCCGAGGAGGCCAAAGCAGCTTTATATGTTTTGGCTGGTATGTTTCTATCCATTATTATGTTGCTTATGTTTTGTGTTATGCTTATCTATGTGCCTCTATTAGGTACGTTTCTAGTGAACTCTTTGCCTGCTCTAGTGTTATTTGACTCGGGTACGAGTCAGTATTTTATGTCTCGATCGTTCAGTAGAGAGTTTGATATGCCCATTGGGGAGTTAGAGTGTCCATTGCGAGTTTCTATCGCCAACGAACATAGGGTTTCTACATCATCAATATATCAGGTTCGTGTTCTGGAGATCTTCGGGGTGCCTTTCCGATCGATTTGATCCCTATCCCCATGGGGGATGTTTCTGTGATTGTGGGTATGGATTAGCTGAGCCGTTTCGGTGTTATGATTGATAGTGAGGGCCAGTGTGTGATAGTTCGAATCCCAAGTGGGGAAGAACTGGTTATCTATGAAGAGAGCACCAGGTTGGGTTCAGGGTTTTGTTTTGCAGCTAGAGCTCGGCAATATCTTTATTACGAGTGTGCGGGTTATTTTGCTTATTTGGTGGATACGCGTGTTGGGGTTCAGGTTTCAGTTTTAGAGGTCCCGATCTTCATAGAATTTGTCGATGTGTTTCTGGAGGAATTACTCGGTGTGCGTCCTGAGAGATAGGTCGAGTTCAGGATTGACCTTGTGTCAGGTGCAGCCCCGATTACCAAGGCGTCGTACCACTTGTCACCGCCTGAGATACAGGAGTTATCATCTCAGATTCAGGAGCTGCTAGGCAAGCAGTTCATCAGACCGAGTATTTCTCTATGGGGAGCACCGATTTTGTTCGTCAAGAAAAAGGATGGTTCACACTGGATTTGTATTGATTACCGAGAGTTGAACAAGATAATGGTGAAGAACCGTTATCCCTTTCCACTGATTGATGACCTCTTTGATCAGTTTCAGGGTGCATATTGGTTCTCCAAGATAGATATGAGGCTCGAGTATCTTCAGGTCAGGGTGAGAGAGGAGGACATGGAGAAGACCACATTCCGGAATCGTTATGGGCATTATGAGTTTGGGGTGATGCCATTTGGGCTCACCAATGCGTCTGCTATATTTATGGATTTGATGAATCGGGTATGCAGGTCGATGCTCAATCATTCAGTTATTGTATTTATTGATGATATCTTGGTATATTCCAATACGAGAGAGCATCATGAGGAGCATTTTAACGACTTTATGCTAAGTTCTTGAAGTGTGAGTTTTGGTTACAAGAGGTTTAGTTCCTTAGACACCTCATTAACCAGGACGGTATATTGGTCGATCTGGCCAAGATCAAGGCGGTGATGCAGTGGGAGGTTCCAAAATCTCCCTCGGATATCAGGAGTTTCTTGGGGTTGGCAGGGTACTATCGAAGATTCATTCCGGATTTCTGGAAGATTGCAGTACCCCTCATTCGTCTAACGAGGAAGGGGTGGAGTTCAGATGGGGCTATGAGTAACAGACAGCCTTTTAGACCCTTCATCAGAGATTATGTGAGGCCCTAATTTTGACCCTCAAAGAGGGAATTAAGGATTTCGTGGTATAATGTGATGCTTCCATCACTGGTTTGGGGGCGGTCCTCATGCAGAGAGGACGGGTGATAGCATATGCTTCGTGGCAGCTAAAGTCGCACGAGATGAGGTATCCCACGTATGATCTGGAGTTAGAGACTGTGGTTTTTCCCCCTCAAGATTTAGAGGCATTATCTTTATGGGGTCCGATGTACTATTTACACAGACCACAAAAGTTTGAGGCATATTATGGATCAGCCGAACCTAAATATGAGGAAGCACAGGTGGCTGGACGTAGTCAAGGATTATGATTGTGAGATCCTTTACCATCCGGTTAAAGCAAATGTGGCAGTGGATGCTTTAAGCCGCAAGTCGGCTGGGTCTTTAGATGGGGTATCTTGCATGAGGATATTAGTGGATTCTCCGCTTTTGGGATTGATTAGGGAGGCTCAGGTCAAGGGTGTCCGGGAAGAGAACTAGAAGATAGAGAGGATACGGGGTGTGATTGCTAAATTTGTTTCGGATAGTCGTAGATTGTTGACCCGTTGTGGTCTGGTATGGGTTCCTATGTATGGTGGGGTCATACAGATTGTATTGGAGGAGGCTCATAAGTCTCATTTTTCTATCCATTCAAGGGCCACCAAGATGTATTGGGATCTGAGATTGAGCTATTAGTGGCCGTGTATGAAGAAGGAGATAGCCTGGTACGTGGAGAGGTGTTTGACCTGCAGGCAGGGCCGGTCCAAAGGTATTCAATGCCCCGAGCGAAACTATGTAATGATGCCCCATTTTTTGCTATCAAATTGCAATTAACCATTGTAAGAAATAATTTGTTGTAAGAGCAATGTAGCAAAACTTTTTATTTGGAATAATTCAAAATAACATATATTATACAAACTGAAACTAACACACTTCACCTAAAAGAACTTCTCTGTGTATTTCTTGAAGCAACGATATCAATTATCCTATTATATTCAAGACAATTTGAACAATAGACAAATAGCACTTTACATTAATTTTTCAAACCTTAATGGACTATTAATCTAAATATATAAAATTGATTAAAAAATAGATAGAAATTTGATTGTTGCCAAGAGATAATAAAACAAAATATTAGAAAATCATCTATTGATACAACATTCCAAGCCATGAAAAATTAACAATAAACAGTTATGAATTAATAAACATACAAAATTGAAAGTTGAAAGTTAAACTTAAAAATAAAACAACCAAAGTTATAAATAATAAACAAATACATTATAACAATAGGCGGTATTTTTTTAGTTTCTATAATATCCTTTGGCTCAAAAGTAGAGAACACTAAACTAGACAATTGACTTATCGACTTCTTATTTTGGAGAAACCGTCTAGCCTTGGATAAGAAAACCAGTAAGGCAGTGACTTTAGAGAATATGATAAAAGAAGGTCAAGGGATAGGAGAGCAGATGTGAGGAATAAGACTGCATACCGGAGGAGGACAACCGTTACTTGTTATGCAGTTCCGTAATTGACTCCTAATTTATAGGTTCCGAAATCGACTCCTAACTTACAGCTCTAAAATGATTTTAGATGTTGCATCCTGGTTTATTTTCTAGATTTCACTCCAATTTGATTTCATTTTTCGTTTGCCTCTGTTCTGTTAAATTGCTCCCCATCTCCTCCTCTTCTCCATTCTTCCCAATCCTCGACTTCGCCGTTTCCCAAGAAATGGAGGCGTGTGTAATGATTTCCTTTTATCCGCTCAAATTACCAACAATTGATGCTTCTCACTCCTCAGTCTGCATACACGCCCTTAGGCACTTAGGGTTAAATAAAATAAACCCATAAAGGACACATAAATTTGATGCCCCAAGTTTCCTTGCTGCCCTGGGCCATGGCCCAGCTTGCCCTGCCCTTGGGTCGGGCCTGTCTGCAGGATGGTCAAGGCCGAACATCAGAGATCGCATGGCAAGCTGCAGCCTTTGGAGGTTCCCATGTGCAAATAGGAGCAGATTTCAATGGATTTCATCACCAATTTGCTGAAGACGACAAAGGTTTTCAATGCTATTTGTGTCATCATGGATCGATTGACCAAGAGTGCCCACTTCCTGGCAATTCAGGAAAGTTCTTCGGCTTGGGAGCCGAAGGCTAAGATGTGGGAGTATTATCTAGATTTGTTCTCTGCAGCAGACTTCGAGTTCAAGTAGCAGAGAGTTGTAACACCCCATTTTTTAGGTATTTTCAAATCCATCCTTTGGTTTTAATTTATGTCATTTTGGTCCTTGGATTGAAAGGAAGTAGTCTTGGGAAGCCCTAGGGGCAAGATTGTAATTTTGGGACAGGAGATGTATGCTAAGCGTACATGTGGGTACGCTAAGCGTACTAAGGTGCGCCCTAGTATGTTGGGCGTACACATATGTACGTTGGGCGTACTCATGTCCGAAGGAAAACCCTAACTTTTAGGGGTTGTGGAGTATTTAAGCATCTTTATGGACCATTTATCCCCACCTCTTCAGCCTCCAAATCGCTTGAGTCATTTTTGGAAAACCCAAGTCCTTTAAGAGTGTTTTTGAGCTAAAAGTGTGTTCTTGGTGTGCATAAAGAAGAAGGAGTTGCATCAAGGAGCTTAGAAGTGGAAGCAAGCTTGTAGATCTTGGATCACCGCCTTCTTGGGAAGCTCTAGAAGGTAAAAAAGTCTTCACCTTGATGTTTTGTTTGCTTGGATCTCATTTTGGTAGCTTTATGATGTTCTTCTTGTCCCAAAAGCCCCTATGCATGTTTGGTTTTGGACGATTTGGGTTGTCCTTTAAGACCCTAGGAAGGGTTCTAAGCTATAAAAAGCAGGTCCCTTTAGCTAGTTTGGCTCCATGATTCTTGTAGAAGGTCTTAATGGATTAAGACCTTGCATTAAGGACTTTATGGACGTGCAAAGTCACAAAGTTTGAGACTTTATGACTTTAGATTACATTTGGACCTTGGATCTGAAATATGGACTCAAGTGTTTAAGCCATTAAGCACTTAATGGAGATTTAAGGACTGCGAAGTTACGACCAGCGTAGGTGGGAGTACGTCCCGCGCACTCGGTCAGCCACTCCGTAAGCTAGTCAATGCGAGGTTTCTTGTACGCTCAGCATACCTCCGGAGTACGCCCCACGTACTCGCATGGGTCAGCCCATGTTGAGTTAACTTGGTTGGGTTGAGTTAGCTAGGTTGGCTTGGAGGGTTTATTGACTTTGACCAGTTGACTTCGAGTTTGACCAAGTTTTACCTTTGAGGGTATTTTGGGTATTATTGGGATTTTGATGGAATTGGTTACTTGGTGGATGTAGGCATTGAGTAGAGAGCTGAGATTAGGATTCGGGCCTCATCAGTTCTGTTTAGCTTGATATTGTAGATATGTTGGGTATGTAATATATATACATGCTAGTTTCGATATGCTAGTCTGGTAGATCTATAGGAATACATGTGATATTGTCTATTTATCTTTTTATGATATCATCTGTTATATGTCGACATATAGTGTCGGTTGGGTTGAGGTTGTACTACTCCGTGTTATAGCTGAGGGTCGGGAAGGGCATGCCAGACTCGTACTGAAGGCTTAGTGGTTTTCAGTTCGAGGACTGGTTAGGCCAGGGAGCAAGCCATACATAAGATGTGGGCCTAGGGGAGAAGCCAGACTTATGCTGTGGGCTCAGGGGTAATCCAATATGTTAGTTGTGGACCCATTGCATGTTGTTTTTTTATATGTGCTATTTATATGTGTATTGATATTTTGAGGGAACTCACTAAGCTTTGGGCTTACAGTTTTGGATTACGTTTCAGGTACCTCAGAGGATCACGGGAAGGTGAAGGTGTGATCGTGCACCTCATCGAGTTTTGATTTTATGATTTTGGGAAAACTTTGACATTAAACCTGTTTTGAAAACTATTTGTAAACAATGATGATTTATGGGTTGTTTTAAAAGCTTAAGTTTTTCATGAATTTTATGGATTTTACACTACTTAAAATAATACTTCCGATACATGCTCAACTACTTACAATCGCACTAAAATACTTCCTAGGCTCTCCTAGGATTTCCACCCACCTCCCTTGCCATCAGTTGCTGAAGAACGCTAATCAATGTCAACCAACCACTTCATGAATACAATTACATGCAACAAAACTTAAATAATCTTTTGACTAAAGTACCCAACCCTACAACGGTTGGACTCAGACAAGAGTTGCACAATAGGCAAAATCCTTCACTCTAAGGTTATTTACCATTCATAGCATGTAGCTTAGTGTATTCATTGGATGTTCAAGTCATATCAACGTTAGTCCCACAAAGCGCAAAGCAGGAAGCCTTCGAGGTGTGGAGTCGACTGGCACTAAAACATAATAAAATCATACGGATTCACATACGAAATTTTTGATCTTTATCTCCTAGCATCTCGGATACACACTGGCATACTCATACACTCTATCCTTACTCCCTAGAGGAAGGCTAAACATATCGTGACTGGGTGGCTGACCCCACATAACTCATCCTACCACCAACTGCCACACGACCCTTCATTGGAGCCAGATAACTATCACATGAACACTATCACATACTACACAACTTAAACACTCTTAGGCTAAAACATTCAATACTACAAAAGTTGGACTCATACAATAGTTGCGCAACATTCAATAGTTAGTTCACACCTGAAAGAGTCATACACCAATCAATAAGGTTTCTACAAGAGATAAGGCATCATATATCAGGAAATTCTATCATATGATTCATGAAGATCCCTATCCTATTACTAGCATATTGTTCTAACATAACATAACATAATCTCAAATAATTGTGTGGTAATTTGGGGTCTACTTACTAGCTCCGGCTAATCGTACACAGAGCATCCTCCTTGTTTATTTTGAAAATTAATTGAAAATCATTTTTAAAATCTTTTTCCTTAGTTTGAAACTGGATTCACACGAGTGTTCCTCCAATTCACTCAAACCAAGGCTTTGATACCAACTTGTAATATCCAAAAAATCCCAAGAAAAAATTTAAACTTTTTAAAACAACCCATTTACTAATAAAGGTGTTTACACAATCATTGTTTCTAAAACATTATTTAAAATTAGAGTCTCCCAAGATCCGATTGATAGTAAAACCAAGGATGTGTAAGGTCATGCCTTCCCCTCGCCACAATCATCTGAAGCTCCTGAAACAATAAACTGAAACTGTAAACACGAAGCTTAGTGAGTTCCCCCAAAATACCAACACATGAACAAATAACATATTAAAATAACAACATGTACTGGGTCCACAACTAAAAGACTGGATTACCCTTCAGCGCATATTATGAGTCTGGCTTGCCTATCGGGCCCATAGCTCATATATTGGCTTACTCCTAAGCCCACAACATAAGTCTGGATTTCCCTTGGGGCCCATAACTTATGTATGGCTTGGAATTTGAGCCCACAACATAAGTTTGGATTGCCCCTGGGGCCCACAACTTATGTGTGACTTGCTCTCTGACCCAATCAGTCATCAGACTGAAATACTCTCAATCCCCCAGTACGAGTCTGGTATACCACCCAATCCTCAGCTTGTATCTGGAATGAACCTGGGCCCTCAGTATGAGTCTAGAATGCCCTACCCAGCCCTCAGCTCATAACTGGAATGCTCCAGGTTTTGTTGGCTACAGCACGAAGCAGTACAACCTCAACCCAAAACAATATGTCAACATATACATAATAGATAAATATAATCAGTCAACAAGAAAATAGGGAGATCTACAAATCACTAGGAAAATCATCATCCTATCTATCAGGATACAGATCTAAAAGATCACTACATTACACAATCATATGATAAACCAGGAAAGACCCAAAACCTAAACCATAAAGCTTGATAATACCAGGGCTTAACCAATACACACTTAATCCTTAAAGTTTGAAGTCCATCCTTTCTAAAAGTGATTCAACACCTAAACCATCCCAAATGTTGGTGCTTTTTAGACATACATGTCCAATGCATGTCTTGAACCCATATTAGGTCAAAATGAGGATTTATGACCTAATCTATATGCATGGCATCAAAACTTGATTATGGACTAGATCCAAGACACAACTAGGTCACCTTGACCTGGAGATTCATAAAGTTGCAAACTTTATGAGATATAAGCATTTCAACATTCAAGAAAAAGAAGCAGAAGGGACAAAAACCAAGATCTAACAACTTTGAATGATAAAAATCGAGTCTTGGACACTTACAAAGGTCTAGAAGAGTGCCAAACTAAAGATTAAAAAATAGGGGCTTGCTTGTTGGACCTTCGTTTCCTTCCTCCACCTTCTTCCGTTTTTAGCTTCAAAACACCAATCTAGCTCAAAAATGGGAGGGAAAGATGATTAGGGTTTCTTTTAGGGCTTGAGGGGCTGATATGGGCTGAGGGTGAAAAACCCTGGCCTTCTCATTCCTTTAAATAGGGAGCAAAAACCCGGAAGATTAGGGTTTCATTCCAACCATCAACACGTCGTATTCCAAGAGGCAACACACCGTGTTTCCCATAATGAAACTCGCGACTCTTCTTATTTGGACATGCCGTGTTGGTGCCTCTAACACGTTGTTTCTAATCCTCAAAATGTTCTTTATACCCAAAAGTTGCTCCTCAAATTTTTGGGTGTTACATTCTTCTTCACCACAAACACCCACAAACCACCTTTTTGTTGGATTAGGTGTCTAAGCCCATAACTATAATTGGTATATACTTGAATTAATAACATAAGTCCTTTCTGGTTGCCTTCACTCTTGCAACTTGACAGGGTGACTTTTGGAAAGAAGTTGAATTTATTATTTGGAATAATGAATTCATATAAATGATTTATTAATATGTTATGAAAATAATATATTAATTGGAAATCATGTTGTTTAATTAATATTTAATCACAAATTAATTTGGAATTAATTTTGTGATTAAATGAAATAATTAAAAGTACAGGGGTTGTTTTGCAAATCATTGATAGTTATGAAACTGGGCTCTTGGACTCCTTATAGAGGAGTGGACGAAAATTATAGGGTGACCCTATAAGTTTTCATCCAAGACCTTCTATTGAGGAGTCCATGGGCAGCTTAGGCCTTAAGTAGGGAATTTAGGGTTTCTACCTGCAAACCCTAGCTTTGGGACTAAGCAACCTGCAGTATATAAGGAGACTTAGGCTTGTGATTTTTAGCTAACCATGGAAGAACCCTAGTAGAGCTGAAAATCTAGTGTGCCTCCTCCTCTCTCCTTCTTATCCTTTGGTTGTAAGCCACTAGGGTTGCATGAACACATAGGATTTGTAATTATGCTCAAAACCCATTGATGGTATCAGAGACTAGGATGTTTTTCAATTGAACTTGATGCAATTGTGAATCGTTCAAAGGAGAAGGGAGCAGAATCATCATTATGTTCATATAACTCGACGAGTTCAGATGTGGAACTCGACGAGTTGGCCCAACTCGACGAGTGCATTGCACAGACTCGACGAATTGGCCTGTCAAATCCCTGATTTTTCAATTTTGATTATCTTGACTTGATTAGGATTATTACCTTAATTCGTTTTTCTGCCTAAAATTGAATTTTTATTAAAGCTAATTGTATATCCTTATCCGAATTTATGATTTGGTTTAATTTTTTGATAAAGACAAAATTAATGGTTAATTTAATTATTAAAAATTTAACCTAGTATTTTTGAAAAGTTTTAAAAATACGCCTTGGTTTCGGAATTTAAAATTTAATTAAATGGTTTAATTTTGAAATCTTAAATTCTAGAGCCCTAGTATTTTAAAAGGTTTAAAGTACATCGTTATGGATGTTATTAATAATTTAATTAAGTGTTAATTAAAAAATAATTAATAAATCCATAATGGGTTTAAATTTAATCAAATTAAAAGGTTAATTTATTAAATGATTAAACCCCTAGTATTTAAAAAGTTTAAAATACACCTTTATATTATATGTAACATTAAATGTTTAATATTACTATATATATAAGACGAGACAGTCGAACCACTAGTATGCCTCATTCACAAAGCCATACTATAAGGGGAGTTTAAGGAGGCGGCCTGTAAAATGACCACTATTGGGTATCCATTCTTACCCACCGCTCTCTTGTATGGTGGAGGTCGTTAGCCGAATAGGCTTGATCGGACAATTAATCCTCATTAAAAGTATAATGATAAAGTAACTAAACCATTTTCTAAAAATCATATTCTTAGTTACTTTAGGAAAAATGTGAATTTGATGCTTTCGATAGGACAATTAATCCTCATTAAAAGTATAATGATAAAGTAACTAAACCATTTTCTAAAAATATCATTCTTAGTTACTTTAGGAAAAATGTGAATATGATGTTGTAACACCTATAAAAATCAAGCCAATTTAAACCTTTTCAACCACTCAAAACCATTAAGTTATTACTAAGTGTTTTCAAAATAATTTAAACATCAGAGTATCCCAGAAATCCAGATCATAAAAATTTGAGGAGGTGCACGATCACGCTTTCGCCTTCCCACGATCACCTGAAGTACCTGAAACAAAATCCAAAACTGTAACCCCGAAGCTTAGTGAGCTCCCTCAAAATACCCATACACACAACAATATACATATAATCACAAATAACATACTATGGGTCCAATAAACCATTAGGTTGGAATACCCCAGGCCCTCAACCATCGGATTGAAATGCCAACATACTATAGGTCCAATTAACCATCGGGTTGGAATACCCCAGGCCTCAACCATCGGGTTGCAATGCCAACATACTATGGGTCCAATCAACCATCGGGTTGGAATACCCCAGACCCTCAACCATCGGGTTGGAACCAACATACTATGGATCCAATCAACCATCGGGTTGGAATACCCCACTACCAATCAAACATTTGCACATATAACAAGCAATCACATAACAGTCTACAGACAGTCAAACCAATCTACAGATCTACAATCATAGCAACCTCCTATCTACCTGGATACCGATCTAACCGATCTCACTAATAACAAAGCAGGTTAACAATCCAAAGGGTTGGACTTGGTGCCTTCGACCCTTGAATATAGTGAGGAAAACTCACCTTATAAGTAGCTCGGGATGATAATGTCAGTTCTCAAAATACATCTCCCAATAACTATCAATACCGTCGTCAATCCATCAGCTGCCCAACACTCCGGGCCTGAAGGTACTCACCTTCCTCCATTGCCCAAAAGGCTTAATCAATGTCCTTTATAACATCAACAAGCGCCGTGATACTGAAACTCTACCTTGCACACCTGCCTTGTAGAACGAGTTGCTACTCAAAAGTTTCCAGGCTCTCCTACATGTCCACCGACGGTTCCTAAGGGCACTCCATAGGTGATAACCAGCAAGCACAAATAACATACAGTTCCATAGGTTATTATCACAAAGCAACATGCTCAATACTAGGAGACAGACCTACTGATTGCTACAACATATCAACACACCTAATTCCTGAATGTATTTCTAACAGATCACATACAAAGTCTTCAGCATGACTGGATCGCCTCACCGGGCCTTCAGCTTATCTAGACCACTCTCAGAGCCTTCAACATGTCTGGAACACCTCTCCCAGCCTTCAGCCTATCTGGACCGTTCCCCGGGCCTTCAGCCTGACTGGTACGCCCTGTTGGCCTTCAGTCTATCTGGGCCATCCTAGGTCTGTTAAGCAAAACCCTGGACCCATCCTGGTGTCCTCTCTCATATAGCCAACTCATCCCCACTTGGGGTTTCAAACTCCTGATCCATTTTGCAGACTGTAATCCCGACCTAACTCTAGCCCTCATGTTGATCGCCCACCCTCTCGGGAAATCGTGGTCTAATCCCTGACCCGCGTATCCATTACACACGCTAAATAACCCGCACACCCATGTTGAATGTACTACCGAGCCCTAGCAACTAAACAAAACCCTCAATGGCTGAAGCTCTATCTAAGAATTCCCAATTCTCTCCCACTTGGGACACTAAGCACTACCTACTGGTGGCAAAACCAAAACACAACTTAACCGTCCCTACTGGGTATTACCATACTTAACCATCGAATGGTTAACCCTTGAATAGATAATCTCCGCAGAACAACCCTCACGGCACGGAGTAATCAAACTTCAAGAAAAACCTGAATCCCAGCCGAATACTTCTGAATCTCCAAATTACAAATACTGACCCTGGAATGGTGATTCTCTACCCTAACTTCTCATCCTTAATGCATCCCTGGATCATAAACATCTACAACCCTTCGATACTAAATTCCCTAACCCTCTTATGTCCTAACGTCTTATGCACAAGGTAATTGAAAGTTCACAATACAATCATAAACAATAAGATAAGAGGTAGAAACATACCAGCAGCCACATCTGGTGTTGTCCTGGCCTCCTCGGTTGTAAGCTGGAAGGCATGTCCCTGAGCCTTCAGAGGCTCTGCTCTACGCTGACCCCAGTCAGTAATCCTCAGTGTAGCCATCGTTGGAGCTTGCGCTGGCCTGGAAGCTAGCAGGGGGCACTGGGCCTTCATATGGCCCACCTGCTCGCAATGGTAAGAAAGTTTGACACCAGAACCTGGAGTCTGCTGCCTACACTCCCTTGCGATGTGAACCTCCTTTCCACACCTGTGGAATCCTGAAGAAGATTGGCAAACCCCATCATGTACCTTGCCGCACTTCCTAAAAGTGCGACCCCTCTGACTCTCCTGTTTGTAATCAGCGACCCTAAACCATTTAAGCACAGGTTGTGACTGCACTGGGGTCTGTCTCTGCTCCCTCAGTTGAAGCTCAATCTTTAACTCACGCCACCAGTCGGCCTCCTGTAACTCTAGCATGGTATCACATCTCTGCGGTGACACAAACTATTTGATGTCCGTCTTGAGCATGCTCAGATATCGGGCCATCTGAGCTTGCTCCGAAGCAAACTCGGGGCAAAACATCTCCCTCTCAATAAACATGCGGGTGATCTATGATATTGCCATATGTATGCATGTTTTTACGCAATATTTACTGATATTTGCATGCATTTTAGTTATTTAGCTAAGTAGTTAGGTACAGTGCCTAGGTGCATTTTAGTTAGTTAAGTAGTTAGGTTATAAATTTAGAATTAGGTGTAGCTATTTGCACGCATCAAGTTTTTGGCGTCGTTGCCGGGGAACGGATTATTTAATTGTTGATTTTTTTGCTTTAAATTAATCGATCCTTTTTGTGGGGTAAAACCTGCAAAAATTTATTTCTCAGTTTAGTGTATTTTCTTCCAGTACTGAACTCATGATGTGAGCTTTATTGGCTCACGACGTGAATCCAGTGATTTCCAGTTTTCTTTGTTTTTCTGTTTTAGTTGAGATTTACGTTTTTATTTTTTGTTTAGTTTGCAGAAGTTCATGACCAGAGGTTCCAACACACCTTTGGTACCACCACTTGAAGATCCAGAGTCAACCCTTCACAAGATGATGGATAAGAACGCAGGAGTGAACCAAACAACAAAAAAGTCATCCTTTAAATATCTCAAATCAGTATTTGGAAAGAAGTCAGGAAAGAAAGTGGGAGAATCTAGTACATCCTCAAAGAACAATAACAAGGTTGAAGACTTTGATAAAAAAAAAATCTAACCCACGAGAATACGAGTACGAATCTGAGCCTGAATTTGCATTACATAGAAGTGAATCCGAATCCGAGTCTGATAACGAGATGGCAGATATTGCGGATATGTCCATGGGAGCTTACAAAAAGCGAATAAGAGATGATGTTGGTCCCGGCCAAATACAACCTGCAATTCCTGCAACTGCCCCATTCGAACTGAAAGGACACATCCTTACTGCACTTAGGGATGTACCATTTTATGGAAAGGATCATGAGGATGCTTACAAGCATTTGGATGAAGTAGATGTCACAGAAGATTATTTCAATGTCCCATATGTTCCTATAGAGACAGTCTTGCTGAGGATGCTATCAGTCACTTTTAAGGGAGCTGCTAAAGACTGGCTAAAGGCACTACCACCTGGTGCAATCACTACTTGGGCTCAAATGCGCAAATAGTTTTTAGACCATTTTTGCCCACCTTACAAGATAGCTAAACTCAAAATGGCAATAGCAAATTTTGAGCAAAATCGGGGTGAGTCACTTTATGAGGCATGGGAGCGCTATAAGGGATTGTTGAGAAATTGTCCTCAAAATGATCTCAATATACAACAAGAAGTGTCAATATTTTATGATGGTGCTAATGTCATGACAAGGCAACTCGTTGATTCTCAAGGACCACTAACTAAGAAAAATATGGGGGAAGTCAAGGAGTTAGTTGAAGAATTTGCAAAGCATTCTCGTGAGTACCACAACCCAAGAAATGATGGAGTTAAAGGAAGCGGTGGTGGAAATTCTGTAGACATGGTTGTTGTAATGGCCATGCTTGATATAATGGACAGGAGAATGACAAAAATGGACCAGACAATACATGCTATAAGAGTTGGATGTGAAAAGTGTAATGGTCCACACTTGACCAAAGATTGCCACTTAGATGATAATGGGTATAAAAAAGCTCAAGTTTGCTATTCTAGTGGGGATAAATATGATGAAGACTGGAGACAACCAAAGAAGGAGTGGATGCCATATGACGAATACAAGAAGCACAAAGAAGAAAAATATAAGCAGCCATGCCGAGACATCTACCAAAAAAGAGCAACCACCAGCCGAGAAGAAAGTTGACTTCGAAAACATGATAACCCGATTTATGGAATCTTTTGAGAAAAGGCATGATGATACTGATGCAATGTGTTGAAGGAGCACATGAAGATGATGAAAGAACAACATCCAATGATGATTGATCAGCAAGCCTCATTAAGAAATCATCAAGCATCGATCTATAATCTTGAAGCCCAACTTGGTCAATTAACAACTTTGGTGAACAACAAATTATCCTCACAATTTCCCAAAAGACAAACTCAATCTCTTGTCATGATGATCGAGATTGAAGACGAGGCCATTTCCGAGTTCTTAGAAGCATTAGAGGAGGAGCCAAAACTAGCCGAACGAAGACCGAAGAAGTCAAAAATCAAAAATAATATTATGACTGAAACACCGAACTCACGACGTGAGCCCTCTATGCTCATGATGTGGGACCGGTCTGATCATAAAAATTCAAAAATTGTTCTGGATTATCATCTGCCTTTACCATTTCTGTCCCGAGCTAATCTTAGTCCACTGGAAAGGGATCATTTGGAGTTTATAAATCACGTAAAGGGTATTCCTATAAATACTCCTTTTATTGAGTCGTTATCAAAAATTCCCGAGTATGCAGAGTTCCTACAAGATTTGATAGACACTCGTCAACAATTGAAGAAAAATTCCAAGGTTATTTTAAGTGAGCAAAGTTCAACAGTAGTGCTGGGAGAGTTACCTAAGAAGATGGGAGATCCTGGACGCCTCACTCTTCAATGTGAGTTTGGGAATAATATGAAGACTTATGCTTAAGTTGATTATGGCGCTAGCATAAATTTGATGCCTTATTCATTTTATTTGAAGTTGAATATTCAGAAGTTGAAGGCTACAAAATTGACAATTCACATGGCAAACCGTTCAGTGACACAACCTCGGGGCATTGTGGAAGATATTATAGTGAAAATTAGGAAATTAGTTTTTCCAATTGACTTTGTGGTATTAGATATGAAAGAAGATCCCGATGTTCCGATTATTCTTGGTCTCCCTTTACTAAATATTGTTGGTGCCTTGGTTGATGTACGCGAGTTCAAACTCACCTTGAGAGTTGGAGATGAAGAGGAAAATTTTGGAGTAGAAGACGGTTTCAAAGGAAGTGATGTTGAAAATGAGGTTTGTAACATTGATGAAGATGATGAACTTGGAGAATTGGAGAAGTTAATGGAAGAAGAATTAAAGACAATTCAACAAGTCAAACATACAAAACCAAGAGCATCCATTCCATTTTTGTTGAAGTGATAACATATACAAATCCAACTTCTTGGGTAAGCGAGGAACATGACGAATTATCGAGTGATGAGTACGAGGACTAGGTTACTTCCAAAGAAAGAAGCATATCTATGGATGAAAAATTGGTTCCTGTAAACCTGAAGGAAGAGGAAAAAGTAGACAACAACTTGCAAGGAAATAAAGGGACCAAAAGAAAGCTCGATACAAATGAAATTAAAGCTAAAAAGGAGAATTAGAAAAAAAGTGTATAAAGAGTTCAAGCTTACAAAAAGCGATGGAAGGAGCAAAAGGTTCAATTGGTGATGGACTCTTCGAACAACTCAACATAAGGAGGCACGGAGTCCGACTCACGACTCCATAAAAAATAAGCGCTTCTCGGGAGGCAACCCGAGCCCGGTTTGAATTTTCTTTTCTTTTTAGTTTGTTTTTAGGAAAACCAATCGTCTCGTCATCTAAGTAATTTTATGAATGGTAAAAAACATTAAGTGTAGGGTCCCTGAATTAAGTGGTAATTAATTAAGATTTATAGTTAATAAAAAAATTGTATTTATTAAGTGAATATTTGATCAGATAGAATTCACGACGTGAGTGCATATGCCTCACAACGTGAGTCTAGGAGGACTTACAGACCACTTTTCTGTTAGCCCAATAAGTATATAAGTCCACTTGATGATTAATTGGATGGCCCAACTGCATAGCCCAAGACGCCTCACGACGTGAGCCATTAAAAACTCACGACGTGAATTGTGAACTACACGGGACCACAGATATAGGACTAGAACCCACTTTGACCTAATCACTTCTCCATTCCCATGAAGTGAGGTTGTTTCCCCTGGTCCCTTATTCTGATTGCGGCCATATAAAACTCAATATTCCATTTTAGCTAACGTCATCTACACTCTAAGGTATTGATTTCTTGATTTTTCTGGTTAATTTTTGCTTTAATTGTTAAATATAGGGCTAGGGTTTGTGCTTAGTAAATTGTTAAAATATTGCCCTAAAATTCGTGTTATAACCATTGCATGTGACTAGATTATGCTTAGGATTGTTATAGGAGTAAACCCCAACCATTTTATTGGATCAATCTATACACTTCCACGAACGATTCTAACCTACACTGTCGAACTCACAATGTGAGTTCCTAGGAATTCACGACGTGAATTTTAGGCATGGTGAACCTTATGTTGTTTAATTCTAATGTGTTGGATATTTTTCTGTTTTGGTCTGTGTTGTTTCTTGTTTTGCAGGAAATGGCTCCTAGGCGAGAGATTCCAGCTGGGTTGGCTAGCTTGAACCCATTCTATGTCTTCCCAACGAATGTGTTGCAGGATGTTCTTACTCGTTATAACAACCGTCTGGGGTGGTTACATAACCATGAGTTCGATGTCGCCCCGACTATGAATTGGCAAGGGTTGAGTGATGTTGAAATTGTTGACCGGTTGACCTCATTTCTTACAAAATTATTTATGAGGAACGGGTACTCTTTCAAATGAAAGGGGTGGAACAATATTTTTGCTATCCAGGAACGGGTTTATAAGGAGCTATGTGTGGAATTTTTATCTACTATGACATTTCATGAGAATATCCAAGATCCCACTTATCCGCAAGCCTTGGTTTTCTGTTTAGGCGGAGAATACCGGGAGTGTAGCTTGGTTGAGTTCTCGTGGAGAATGGGTTTGTATGAGGCCCACGAGGCCATGACTCCTGAGTTCGTTATGTTTTTGTGAGAGGTTGCCCGAGATTATGAGGGTGGAGCATCGGGGATCAAGTTTTGGAGTAACATTGCGTCTGGAGTGTTCAATTCCGGGGTGTCACCCGAAAGTAGCCTCAGATCACCTATTCACCTTCTTATCCACCGACTCATCACATTTTCCATCCACCACAAGCGCTATGGGGACAAAGTTACCAAGTTGAATTTGTTTTTTTTATGGTCCATTTTAAAGTTGGGAGTGTGTTGCAACATCCCGTCCTTTTTGTCCCGCTACTTGGCGGAGTATGCCATGAGTTCCCACCCTGGGAGCCCAGTTTATGGAGGACATTTCATCACCTGTTTGGCACGGTCCCACGGTGTGATAATTCCCGACATCACGAGGTCCTTGAATTGCATGGAGGGGAATGAGTTTTCCTTTGGTTATTTGGAGACAATGAGGGTGGTGAGGAACTATAAGACACATTGGGGGATCGTGCACTCCGATGATGATGGTGAAGAACAACTAAGTGCGCAACCCAAGCAACAAATGCAGCCGAGACCTCGCCGACAAAATGTGTGAGCACGTGGAGAAACGGGAAGAGTTCATAGATTTGAAGGAGGAATGCCCACCGACCCATTCCAAAGTCGGGTGGGTTCTTATTTGGACAACCTTCGTGGGGGTGTTACTTAGAATACCCAACTTGTCGAGGGTATTTATTCCCATATGAGTGTGATTCAACCACCTATCGTGCCGTCACATTGCCCGTATATCCCGACATGGGAAGAACTTTGGATGCCGCGGGGAGACGGGGCTGGAACGAGCGGAGCATACGAGGACGATTGATCATTTTGTTTATTTATTTTTATTTTTTAGTTTGATTTAGTTTGGTTTGGTTTTATTTTGTTTTGAAATTTGGTTGGATTTTAAAACTATTTAAGTTAATATGTTAATTTTTACTTCCTTTGGTTATTAATTTTCAGTTGTACTCGAGGAGTCGCGGGAGAGGAATGTCGAGAAATTAGTTCGTTCATGTTTAGCCGAGAGAACGTTAGAAATGAGAGTCGAGACCCACGATTAGAAATAAGTGTGGGGTAGGTCAAGAGAGAGGATAGAGTTAGAGAAAAGTCATAAAATGATGCATTAGAAGGATATTAATCCATTAAGACATTTGGTTGAAGTCAAGAGTTGAAGGTAGAATTACTTTCTGTTTGCCTAGTACTCACGTCGTGAATCCTTAATGTTCACGTCGTTAGTCAAGTTTTAATGGTTCCAAGAATTCGTCTCACGACGTGACTATTATTACACTCATGTTGTGAATTTGATATTTCTATATAATGAAGACCATTGACATATATTATTTCTTAGGTCACCAATATTCTTCTTGGGATTAATATGAAGACAATTATGGCTCATTTTCTCAACCATCCAATGTGGCGTGTGCTTTCCTACATTGTTCTTTCCGTTTTGGAGATTTCCACCGCATTTGTTGAAGACTGAAGTTTCGATTCCATATTTTTCTGGTACATTACATATCTCGCGTGTTAACATCCAAGTTCCTATTTCAAGAAGTCTGTATTCAAGATGCACAAAGTTTCCACAATTGGAGTTCAATCTCACCACTACTATCCCAGAGAGTCTGTTCATTTTTCTCCCTTTTTATTGCTTTATATTATGCATACAATGAGGGCATTGTATCTAATAAGCGTGGGGTAGGGGGTCGAAAAAGTAAATTGCTAGAATTAGGTAAAATTTAAAATTTTTAATAGGTTTGAAATAATAATCTAATAATTTAATCTAGTGATAATAATTTGAACTTAAGTTGCAAATATTATATGGGGTGATCCGATAAGAACTCAAATGTTTAGTTGAGCCAATATACGTTATACTGCATTTGTGGCCCCCTTTATTCTAGTGAAATCATGGGACAAAAACACAACCTCGATTAGTTTGAGGATCGCAATATGTTTAGCATCGTGTACCAAAAATGTATCTTGGAAAGCTTATGTAGTCATTTCACTTAGGCTAATACCTTAACCAATAAATGTTGAAGTTAAGCGCCCCTGCTTAAGCATGTAGGTTTTTGAGTGAAAAAAGTGAGTTACATGTAAAAAAAAAGAGAGAGAAATTACTATAAAGTGAAAAGTTGAAGAATTTTTAGAAGCATTCAAGTATAAAGTATGAAGATCAAAGATCAAAAATTCTGAAGAAATTCAAAAGTTGAAGATACCAAAAATCACATAAAAAGGCGGTGAATTCAAAGAAATTAAAGATCAAATATTCAAGAAGTGAAGAATTCCAAGAGCTCCATTATGGTATCAAAAGTTGTAATTTCTAGATTATGTATACTTGGGTAGATTTACAAAAATACCTTGAGGTTAGAAAGATTTATGTGGATGGATTCGGAGGGATGCATAAAAGGAGCGTTGCTCAAAAGAAGTGAGCGAGTGTTTATGAGGATTGTGAGTATTTAGAATTAGAGGGGTTCTTAGGAAAATTTTAGACACAAATGCACACGTTGTGGTCTTAGCATAATGGTTGAGTTTGAATTGGATTGATCTATATGATGTTAGTGATAAGAGTTAGATTTTCTTGAGGGCAAGCAAAGAATAAGTGTGGGGTATTTGATATTTCCATATTTATGCATGTTTTTAGGCAATATTTACTGATATTTTTATACATATTTTGGTTATTTACATTGAATAATGATACTTATAAGCTTTAATTGTACTTTGCAACCAAATCGAAGCATTTTTGGGAGAAAAGGACTAAAATCGACAAAGACTGGAACTTTGGAGGCTTGGAGAGTAAAAGAGAAGAAAACCCATGTAATAAGCTACATTCACGTCATGAGTCATAACTATTCACGATGTGAGTACGAATGTTCCAGAAGATAGGATACATGTAGAGGAGTCCTTGCCCAACACGAATAATTACTATACTCACGTCGTGAGACATATCTGTTCACGACGTGAACGCGGAAAATCAGAAATCTATATATTGGCTTATTCCCTATGACTTAAAGGAGTTTTGGCTGACTTGGAGAGTTTCTGGAGTCGAAAATTAGAAGGAGAGAAGGTCTGGAATTGGGTTGCATACCAAAGAAGAAGGAAGAGTTCATACTTAGCTTATTAGTTTGGTATATTTAAACATGAATAAGACTATGGTTTGTTTATGTTTGTTTGCTATGTTGTCCAACTAAATCTAGCTGCTTTTGTTAGCTAGATGAAGCTGGAACTCATGGTTTTAATACTTTAGCTTTGATTTACTTGTTGGTTATGACTTGTGTTTGATTGATTGAACCTAGCATGCTTGATTTAATATTTGATTGCTTTAAATTCCTGTTTTCTGTAGTTAGTGAATATGAATCTGCATGAATTTGAATATCTAGTAATTTAGTGAACATTAGATTATGAGAGCTAAGATCGAACCAATATTAGATAAGTAATTGAACTATTGAATGTGGATTTGATTCTTAATTATGTCGTTTGTGGAAATGTCATAATTAACCAAGTGAAAAGGAATTCTCATCACCCAATTTTAAATTGGATAGAAACTTGGAGTCATATAATTTGATTGTGTAATGTATGAGAATCTTGATCTTTGGAAGATTAAGACTAATTTGTTGATCACATGTTTATGTGAGTCAGAGTGAAGGACTAACGGATCTAGTACACATTGATGTGGATTGTTTAGATCCACCACAAAGGACATAAATATATTCGTCATGATTTATAATGGTTCATTAAATATGATTATACTTATAAGATTAAGTGTAATTCTGATTCTTTGAAAGTTTTCAAAGAATGGCAAAATGAATATGAAGAATCTATTAGGCAGAAAGATAAAGGTTTCTCCAATCTGAAAGGAAAGGAGAGTACTTTAGTATCATGTTTTATGATCATCTTAATGACTATAAATCCATGTCACAAATTGATCCTCAAAGAATATCTTAGTACAATTGTTTGACTAAGAAGAATCAAATATTATTAAAATGGTTTAATCAAGAGATGAGTCATACTTCGTATCAAATCAAGTTTTAGAGTCATACTCTAGTAACTTCGAATCGTATCTTGAAGCTTATTTTAAAACTAAGTAGGTTTATAACACATCATGAAATGTGGAGTAGAAATGTTTTCTTTCTCTAGCATATTTGAAATTGGTAGTTGTGATGTTTTGATTAAAACAAAGATAAAGTAATACCAATTAAATGAAGTGTTGTCTTGATAAGAACCCACACTAACTTTTGAATGTTTGTTTTTACTTGTCGAGGAATGTTCCTTAAGAAAGAAACTTATATATCAATAAGTCAGTGGGAGTCTTAATGATCTTGAATAGTTTCAGGAGTCAATCAAGAATAAACCTGTTAGTTAACACTAGCACACAACCTGAGGTTGATTACCTATCATGATAAGTTGACATATTCTTGTTTCTAGACACCTTCCAATTAAGTTGATTTTGCATGTGAGTTCTATAGTTCTCATTTGATTGCAAAAGGCAGAGCACGTTGGTCAGCGATAGTACATTGATCAATATGGATGAGCTGCTTGACAACTTGGAAACATTGGTAGGCCCCTGTGCTACAAAAAGGCAAGAAATTAAGAATAAGCAAAGTCCGGTCCATGAAAGGAAACCAAAATTGTTTTTGGGTTTTTGTCGTCAACATTATCTTATGATTGTAGGTTGGAAGTGACAAATTCATATGGATAGGAACATATACACCATAAAATATAGGTGACAAAATGTTTCGCTCTAACTCATGAAAATGATTATGAGGAAACACTTTCGCTAGTAGATTTTAAATCTGATTGATATCATTATGGTTAGCAATTGTGATAATTGTGTTCTTAAATTCGTATATGATTATGTAACATCCATAAATTTTACGCCAAATTTAAACCTT